>NW_024543223.1:0-382500 GCF_018167655.1 Microtus oregoni | reverse complement strand
TATTTAAACTCTGAACCATGTTTTTTTTCCATTGGAGTGGGGACATAAACAAGACTTACTCCATGTCGTTGCTGTGGGGCCTAAGAAGGTAGTGGAGAGCAGGGCTTGAGGGCAAGCGAAGGCCTGAGGGCCGGCATCTGCTATCAGACAGTCCCTGAGCAAAGCTTTCACAAGGTTTTCCTTGTTGGGGGTGGGAATCAAGAGACTATATTATGACATCATCCACGTTTTGGAAAATTGGTTGCTCTTTAAAAACTTTTTTGCCAGGTACTGATGGCACACGCCTTTAGTCCCAGCACTTAGGAGGTGGAGGCAGGCCTTTGTAAGTTCGAGGCCAGCCTGGTCTACAGAGGGATTTCCTAGACAGGCAGGGCTACACGGTGAGACCCTGTCTCAAAAACCAGCCAAACAAACTACTGAATAGCAGGCCAACAAGTGGACTCAGGAGGTAAATGTAGAAAACAAGCAAACTTGTATGGGATTGCAAGTTGCTGACATAAGCATTGGCCCTGTTGGGGACCCCGACGGCTTAGTTCCGGGGTGCGGACGCTCAGAGGGAGGGTAAAGCCTTCCTCGGGTCGGGAGCAAATGTTGACACTTTGCACAGAAAATGTTCATGTAGTTTTCTCTACCTGGGTGTCCATGCCCCGGAGACTGTCCCCCCATTGAGATTAGCTGGACCTGCCTCCTTGTTCATCTGTAAGTAATAACCCCTCCTCCTTGTCCAGCTGTATATGACAACCCCTCCTCCTTGTCCAGCTGTATATGACAACCCCTCCTCCTTGTCCAGCTGTATATGACAACCCCTCCTCCTTGTCCAGCTGTATATGACAACCCCTCCTCCTTGTCCAGCTGTATATGACAACCCCTCCTCCTTGTCCAGCTGTATATGACAACCGCTCCTCCTTGTCCAGCTGTATATGACAACCCCTCCTCCTTGTCCAGCTGTATATGACAACTCTGCCTCCTTGTTTCTTGTATATGATAACCCTGCCCCTTTTTCAAATGCATAGGATAAACATGCTGCGGCTTTTCCGGCCAAGCCCAGTCTAGCGGATCCCAGTTTTTCTGTGCCCATGTGTTGGTGTCTTCATTCCCTTGGCAGCTCTAGTCACAGCTCTGGGACCTAAGCTGTGCGGGGTGAGGCAAATGAAAGCATTTGTCATGAAAGCCTGGAGCTCTGGATTCAAGGCCCAGAATCCATATAAAAGTGGGGGAACCAAATACAGAGCCGTCTGTTGATCTCCACATCTGAGCTGTAGCGTATGTGCCACCCCTAGCCCTCTGATAATAAATGCTTCTTAAATCTTGAAATATATTGAATAATGAAATGTTTAGTATTTGATCACTACCATTGCTGCTGTTACCCAGTTTGTCATGGCCTCCTGAGGAGATAAGTCACAAGCCTGAAGTCTACGGAGGGCTTCCATGATGTCTGGACTCCAGAGTTGTCATACAAAGTTCTGTGGCTAGCATCATTGGGGGGAAGGGGCTGTGCACACTCATCTGATTCTTTAGAAAACATGTATATGGATGTTTTGCCTGCATGTGTGTCTATGCACCACATGTGTGCACGTGTGTCTGCTGGAGCTGAAGTTACAGATGTGGGTGCCTGGAACTGAACCTTTCCTTGTCCCAGGCAAATGTGCCCACCCTTCCTGGGCTGTCTGGAGACAGCTATGATGAGCTTTTGGGAACTCCTGTGCTCGGTGAGGGGTGGAGCTCCAGTTCTGGACCTGGTGGACCGTGGGCACAGCATCCTGGCTGCGACTTCCACCGCTTGACCCCTTCTCTGCGTTTTCCTCTTGTTAATCTGCTTGTGCAACCAGGGGCTTTTTCCAGCTAAGAACCTGTAGGGTTCTTGCCAGGCATCCTCACTACAGTGACATCATCTTTAACCCCTTGAAGATCCCTGATGTACTCCGTGGTGGCCAAGGAAGGCAGAGCAACCTGGAAGTCCAACTACTTCCAGCTTTTGGATGACAACTCAAAATGTCACTGTGGGAGCAGAGTTTGGGCTCCAGGCAGACCTGCATGTCCCTTTGAGGGAAGGCTGAGGTACCAGCAGGAAGGAACACCGGGGTGTACGAGGCCACCGTGAACGTCTGGAAACCAACTCAGCTGTGGAGGAACCTGCCACATATCCAGAGGACATGGGCTATGTGTTCACAAGGTCAGGGACCTGCTGCTGGTCAATAATGTGCCATGCAGCCCATGCTGGTGCCATCACCCCATGTATGGTCACTGTGTGACCTCAGAACACTGGCCTGTGGTCTGAGAAGGCTTCTTTCTCTCAGGCTTTAGGCCTCACCACTAAGATCCCCAGGGTACCACTGACACTCAGCAGGATGTGCGACTAGCAAAGACCAGAGGTGGAGGAGGCGGGGCTAGTGAAGCCACACTGCTGAACTCAGAGAAGAGCTTCCCCTTCTCCTTTGGGTTGGTCATTCAGCAGGTGTTTGACACAGGGCTTGACATCACAGAGCAGATTCTGTACTCACTTCCTGGAGGGCATTCGCAGGTTGCCAGTGTTTGCAGACTGGCTGCCCAATCATTGCCTCAGAACCACGGTCTGTCGTCAGTGGATACAACTGGGTTCCGGCTTTGCTGACACGGAGGACACCTTCCCACCTGCTGAAAAGATCTAGGTCCCCATGGCTGCTGCCACCACTGCCATTCCTGCTATTGCTGTTGCCTAAGTCAAGGAAGCATAGGAGAATCAGACAGGGATGTGGATTTAGTCTTTTCCCCAAAGAAGCCAATTCAGTCAGCTTTCTATGAGAAGCGTGGGGACAAAGGCTTACTTCTCTTTAAAAAAAAAAAAAATTCCTATAGGGAACAGTTCCAAGGCAGGACGGATGATCCTTAGCATCCCACCTCAGACCTCAGGGACACTTGTCAATGGAAAATGGCTGTTCTAGTGGCTGGTGGACTTTGGTTTGAATTGAATTCTTTGTTTTGTGTGGATCAGCATAAGAGGACCTCAAGCTTGTAGGTCATCTTGACCAGCACTGAAATGTCAAACAAACAAACAAACGAAGGTTCTAGTGATGTCTGTGCAGTGCTTGGCACAATGTCAGCGCCACAGTAGGCACCTCAGAGCGGGAGTTATTGGTGCCATTGCGATTAGCCCCGGCGTGTGGAAGCCCTTAACATGCTGCCCTGTATCTGGCTAACTTGGAGGTCTGAATACTCCGTGCAGCCTCTGCCACTTAACGAGATATAACCACATGATCAGCACAAGAAGTGGGCCCTGGCCCTGCTCTGTTGGGTGACTGGGACAAATAGTGGTAGCCGCTCCACTCCTGGCCACAAGCAAAGAGGATTCTGAGCTTTGTTTCTGCAGTCTGTGTAATTTAGACCTTTCTGTGATCTCCCGAGGGCCTCTAAGCTCCAATTTCCTTTTCTTCTAAAGTCCCCAGCCCAGTCCCCACAGAGCTGACAGGTTCATTTTCCACGCTGTCCTCGCAGCTGGCTGTCCTGAAGATGGGCTTCTATGTTCAACTATGTCCACTCCCAGCAGCAGGGGTAGGCCCATGCAGTGAGAGCAGCTGGGGACCAGAAACGAGGACTTGCGGCTGCAGGACAGTGCTGCGGGACTTGAAGCCGAAGTACTCTATAGCTGACATAGTGTCCCCTTCAGTGGAGGACTTGCGGCTGCAGGACAGTGCTGCTGGACTTGAAGCCGAAGTACTCTATAGCTGACATAGTGTCCCCTTCAGTGGAGCAAACACATACCCCTGTGGGGACCCAACACTGCTGCGGAAGAACAAAGGCCTCTCAGTTCTCTGAGCCCCCGAGTCTGCCTACAGCTTCAACACACATGGCCCACTTGGGAGAGGATATGGCCCCTGTGACTCACAGGCTTGGAGACAAGGTCACCTTTGTCCAGCCTTTCCCCTGCACGGGAAAAGCCTTTGACTGCAGGACAAAGGATGCAACTGGAGCCGCCCTGGTGATGGATCAGAGGCTGTGAGGATGTGGGACATGCCAGGTCAAGGTCAGGTGGCCCTAAACTCTATTCAGATGGGCTTGGGGGGTCTCTTCCTGTTGTCTCATAATCCAAAGAGGATTCTTTGGGCAGACCAGATGCACATTCTGGTCTCATTTATTACTATTATCCTGTTGCTGCCCAGTGCGTCTGAACTCTATCAGCAAGGCCGCCCATGTTCTCACCAACCATTTCCTGCCATTACAAATATATTCCCCATCACGGAAGGACAGCAGTGCTTGGCAAACAGAGGAAAGCTCAGAAAAAAGTCAGTTGTGGTGTGGTCACCACAAGGGTGGCAGAAATGTCCCCACTGGGGCAGAATCGGGGAGAGGGTACTGACTGGAGAAGCCTCTGGGAACACCTGTTGTGTTGGTCATGTGTCTTCTTGCCACGCCCCTCTGTGCTGTGATGTATCTGGGCTGGGAGCCTTTGCAGCTGAGTAAAAAACACCGTCTGACGGCAGACAAAGAGGGGACTACAATTTGCACAGCTGGTTGTGCGGATAATTCCGTCCAGAGCTGATTGTGGTAAAGGTTCCCAAATGGCTGTAGTGGTGGTCAGACATGGTGGGCACGTCTTAGGGGAAGCCGATATGACAGGGCTGGACTGGGCTCAGACGCTGACGAACAGCCCACATCTCAGATGGTGGTGGGATTCTTTGGCTGGCCTGGCCTGTACCCCCAAAAATCTGGCTGGGCCAAGGAGACTCGAGAGCTGGGCTCTCGAAAGAGCAGCAGCCGTCCACAGGCAGGCTGGCTTTACTGCTTGTGGGAAACTCCCTCTTTAGTCCTCTCCCCTGCCTCGGTGTCTCAACATTGTCCCCGCAGTTTCCTGGGCACCTCCTACACTTACCCAAGGATATTAGGGTATTAGCACGGAAGGAGCTCTTCAGACCAGAGCCATGCAGGGTCTCAGACCATCTGTCAAATGCCCAATAGTCCCACCTTGATGGCCCACACTGCCATCAGAGGACTCGTGAGGGTTTTATCGCAGAGTGGCTCTTACTGCCCAGACACCAAGCTCCCAGACCTGTTTTCTTAACCCCTAGGTATATTCTAGAACAAAAGCAACAGCTACCATTTAACTAACGACGCACAGCAGACAATGACACATACAACCCACTGCACTGGACATAGAGGCCTCACGGTAAGAGGGGTTTAAACGTAACCTGAGCTCTCGGGCCAAGCATGTGCCCTGTCCTATGGGCAGAGTCAGCCTTTCCTGCTGGGGTGCAGGGTGGGGCTGACATCTCTTGCCTGGATCTGTGTCCGCGGCTTCTCGTGTCAGTTTGCTCCTCACTCTAACCTGACTTCTCTGGACGTAAAGAGCAGCTCTTTCTAAGCAGGGAGCTGATGCTCTGGCCGGAGCTCTTCCAAGTCCTCCTGCTTTGCCCTTCTGGCCCCAGTGGAGGGACAGAATCCTGGTCACTGACTACAGCTCTGTGCTCCAGCTACAACCCACACTGCCTCACCAGACTTCTTTCCTTGTCGGCACAAGACGGACCATGGCAAAGGGTGGCTTTCTTAAGGAAAGGGTTGATAAGGGCATGGTAGTCCAGTTACTGGGGAGGCTGACATGGGAGGAACCTGGGCAGCACAGCAGAGAAAGACCTTATCTCACCCAAACCAACAAGAGAGAGAAATGGGGACAGACGGCAGAGAGAAGCACGGGTTATTCAGGGAGGCTGCCCAGTTCTTCCTGGGATAGTTACAGTCTCTCCATCGGGCATCTGTCGTCTGGGTAATGGCTGCTTCCCAGTGGAGAAGAAGGTGGGTACACAGTGAGCAGGTTGAGGCTACCAGACAGCAGGTGGAGCTGATCTGGAGTCCCGGTCTTTGGAGCTCACCAGCTGTGCCACGGCTATGGTCAACCAATGACAAGACCATGAAACCCAGAAACCACCAGGAGAGCCGGCCAGGGCCTGACCTGGTGCCTGGGAGGGCGAAGAGTCCCAGCACTACACTCTTTGCTGTGGCCCGGCTCCTGGGATGCCCCATACAAATGACAGCCTAGGGCCCACCACTGTTTCTACAACAATGAGAATATTTATTTTCTTCAAACAGTAAAAATAACATTTTTCTCTCTTTTGTAAAAGTTAAGTACCATCACATTCCATTTTCTTAAATAGCAAAATCCTAAAAATATATATTAAATTGTATACAGTGTGTCACACTTCATTTTACACTTTAAAATACACGATGCTTCTGTTCTATTCTCAACGTTGTATATTAAGAGCATATTTACAAATAAAGCCTTGTTGTCCAAAGTCAGATCCCTGCTGGAGGGAGAGTTTGGAAAGGGGAAGGTCTTGGTGCCATGAGGATGACAGGGATTGCAGCTCCCTGTGTTGGCAAGAAAGGATCCCTTGTATACTTCCCTCTGACAGGGGAGAATCACCTCCTACTGTCCCTCTGCCCACTCAGCCTCAGCCAGCGTGCTCAGTTCCCACATGGCTCTGCTGGCCGACGCAGGTGGCCGGTGGGTCTGACAAGTCCCCCACCTCATACCACAGCAGCTAGGCTGAGAGTGGCCTGGGGGGAGGGTGAGGACAGAGGTTCCCAAGGCAGCACCCAAAGTGGACATCAAACTCCAAACAGGAGATTCCAACCCCCAGAGAAGTCCCAGAGAGAACCACGGAGGGCTGTGGAATGAGGAGCTGGCCTAGGAGGCCCAATGTGGGCCCTGCAGATAGGCCGGCAGAGTCGGAAGGCCATCTGCTTCTAAGTGCTCTTGAAGGTTAAGTGGGGACTGTCCCCATGCTGGCAGCAGCTGGGCAAGTCCTGCTGGTGTCAGGCCAGTGGCTGAGGAGGGTCAGGTGGGGTCCTGCCTGGGCTGACATTGGGACGTGGGCTGGCACCTGGCCCAGGCACATCCCATGGCTGGCTCAGGGTCAGGACAGTGGTACCTGCCAGAGCTTTGATCTTTGAGAGCTTTTGGCTGAGGAATCTGCAGCAGGGGCTCACAGTTGGGGAAGTCAGAGGTCTGGTCACCTTGCCCACCCCAGGCAGCCTCAGTCCCATCCTGTGTGACGTGGGGAAGACACAGGCTTCTCCCTACTCTGTCTTTACTTTTCAAGCAGAGGGACCCATTGGGTCTACCTGTGCCTACACCTAAGGTCTCTGAGGGTCTCCGCAGTCTTTTGTGCTGCTCTTCTCCTCAGGCAATCTCCACCCACCTCGACTCAAACACCCCTCCCCCCAGCACACTCAGCTTCGGGCTGCCCACCTCTCCGTGTTTACCCCGACTGGTACACAAGCCGCTGACAGACTCACAGTGTGCTGTCATTGCTGGGGACCTGGCCCGGGCGATTCACAGCTTCCCACTGCCCCATGCTATGGTAAGGTGGGCTGTGTTTCCTGGGGCTGGTCCCCAAGAGGAAGTGCATACTGGGGTGCTGGGCTGTGCCCTTCCTGAGGACGGCAGTGAAGGGCAGCTTCCTCCTTCCTGAGCCTGCGATGTGGAGAAGCAGGTGAGCGGTGGTGCCAGTGAGCAGAGCTAGACCAATGTCCCGGCCAGCTGAGCCTTCCCTGGTGATCTGTGACTAACACTTGCTTCCCGAGGCTCCCACACACGCTGTGAACAGCCTGGCCTGGAACCTGCTCCTGTCACTCTATTTCCAGCGGTCCTTGTGCGTGGTGAGCCTGTCTTCAGACTGAGGCGCCTGCCGCTTTTCCAGATGACCCCCAGCAGCTCTGTACCCTGCAGGCCTCCCATGGGAGCTGGACAGCACCCCTGGCCCACTGTAGAGACACAGTTTCCTCCTCCAGTTGCCTCTCTACCCATCAGCTCTGGTCACTGCCTCTCCCTGAGGATGTTCCCCCATGGTCCCAAATAGTCCTCCTACCTGGGAGCAGCCAGTTACTGATGGGCTGGCCAACCCTACAAGAGGCCTCAAAGGCAGCAGCTTAGAGACGCAGGAGAGGTAAGTAGTGCTCCAGGAGGGCACCCAGGAGATCAGAGGCCACAGCTCCAAAGCTCAAGTGCTGACAAGAGAGTGACCAGGGTCCCCTTCAGGGCAAAGGTTGTTCCTCTCAGCTATTGCTGACCAAGGTCACTTCCAGACTGCAGGGCTTCTCCATCAGGGGTGGCCCTTCCTCTCACAACTGGCGGCCACTGTAACTGGGACTCTAAATCTTTCAGCCTCTCCTGGAAAGATCTCCAGTTCCCAGGCCCTGCCTTTTCCTTTTGCCAGCTTCTGTAGTCTGCCTCCCTAAGGGAAAGAGTGACGGGGCAAGACAAGAGCCCTTACCCTAACTACCCTGTCCCTCTGATAAGGGACAAAGACATAGCTCTTGGTAGTTGTGGTCTTCTTTTAAAATGGTAGACACCTCATGAAGGATCCACAGGACTCTGTCTCATCACAGGATGCTGCCCACAGGCTATGCTACAGTTTTTTTTCTCTTTCTCTTTTTGGCAGTATTGGCATTGACCTTAGGGACTCATGTATGCAAGGCAAGCTCTCTACCACTGAGCTACGGCCCCCACACTATGCTAAAGCCTTTAAACTCCTGGTTCTGAACTCGAAGTTAGCTGAGAGGACAGAGGGACAGGCTGAGTTCAGATTCCACAGACCTGTAAACTTCTCGGGGGCCAGGCCGGGTAAGTCTAGTACACAAGCAGTTTACTGTGTCGCCCCATGGACAAACAGGTGGATTATTTTGTGCTCAATCCCCAGGTTAGCCCTGTAAGCCAGTAAGTATTGTTAAATACCCTCTAGAAAGAAGACATCTAGTGTGACCCTGTTCTCAGTCCCCTCAGACTAGATGAGGCACATCTTAGTCGGCATCAGAGAGAACGCTGCAGGCCTGGAACAGGGCACTGGGCCTTTGTGCACTCTGAGGTGCTAACAGCTAGAAGACCACATTTGGCAGGGAACCAGGCCAGCCTTCAAGAAAACCCGAGAATTTCTTCAGTCTGGCTCTGTTCCAAACTGTAAAGATCAGGGGAAACTGATCCATACACGGTCAAAATAGAAAATAAAAACGCATCACACATTAAACTACCCACCACCCAACAGTCGTCTAGAATCAGGTCCAGCTGTGTCCTGTCAACTCAGCCCCAGTCTTGGCAGAGCTGCAGGCCAGGGGCCGAGCTCCGAGTGTCCAGCCTAAGTGCATGTGATGGAGGAATCCAGCCACAGCGCCCCTGCAGCAGGACCCCAGCAACCTTCAGCTCAGGAGCAGCCTCCTGTCTCAGTGCGGTGTGGCTTCAGTCACTCACAAGGGGATTCCGGTCATCTTGTTGGTTCTGGCCCTTGAGCTTCTTCTTAAAGATGGAGATTGTAGTGGAAGGTTCATAGAAAATGGTCCAGATCTCCCCAGAAGCCCCTGATTGACGACAGTCCCTAAGGTCTCCCGAAGCAGGAACACGATGAGACCTGCCAAATGAAAATAATTTTTCAAGCAGATCTGAACAAAGCACTCAGATCATCACCTCAGGAGGCACCTGGATCTGTGAGGCACAGCCTTGGGAAGGACGCTGGCTGCCTTAAAGAGTCAAGATCAAGGCTGGGAAAGGCAGCACACGCCTTTAATCCCAGCTCAGGAAGAAGCAGGAGGCGGATCTCTGTGAGTTTGAGGCCAGCCTGGTCTACAGAGTTCCAGGACAGCCAGGGCTACACAGAGAAACTCTGTCTGGAAAAACAAAGAGTGAAGAATGAAATCTGGCCTGTGGGCATGGAGGCAGGCCGCACTCTCCTCATGGTAACGAGGGACTTTCTGTCAAAATAATTCAAAGCTGGAAAAGGCTGTTGGAGAGATTATGAATTAATTTTCAAATATTCTTCTTCTTTTCTTCATCTTCTTCTTTCCCCACCCCATAAAACAATACTATCTACAAAGGCCACTTACCTAGAAGCCTGCCTATCTTAATCAGGTAAGGGGACATTCTTGGTGTGAAGCAGAGAGCCCCGACTTTACAGCCCTATTCCTAGCCCGCCCTTCTCTTCACCTCCTGACAGGCAGGGAAACTGTGGAAGGTTCCAAGGTTAAGAGGAGTGAGGTGTGTGCTTTAGGGATTCAGCCCTGCTATGAGACACTGGGTGCTGGAGCTAGTGTAGGGACACACAGACAGGATTTTCTAGAATGCAGATTATAACATTTAACACACCTAGTAGGTCCTTTGAAGAGAAGGTTCTACATCAATGAGGTCAGCCTGTGCTGACACACCTAGTATTTACTCCTTTTCTTATTCACTAACAACGACATTGCAGTGGCCTAGATATTGTGAGCAGTGCAGAGGTGCAGTGGAGTCTACACTGTGTGAGGAGCAGTGCAGAGGTGCAGTGGAGTCTACACTGTGTGAGGAGCAGTGCAGAGGTGCAGTGGAGTCTACACTGAATGAGGAGAGCAGTGCAGAGGTGCAGTGGAGTCTACACTGTGTGAGGAGCAGTGCAGAGGTGCACTGGAGTCTACACTGTGTGAGGAGAGCAGTGCAGAGGTGCAGTGGAGTCTAGACTGTGTGAGGAGAGCAGTGCAGAGGTGCAGTGGAGTCTACACTGTATGGGGAGAGCAGTGCAGAGGTGCAGTGGAGTCTACACTGTATGGGGAGAGCAGTGCAGAGGTGCACTGGAGTCTACACTGTATGGGGAGAGCAGTGCAGAGGTGCAGTGGAGTCTACGCTGTGTGAGGAGAGCAGTGCAGAGGTGCACTAGAGTCTACACTGTGTGAGGAGCAGTGCAGAGGTGCAGTGGAGTCTACACTGTGTGGGGAGCAGTGCAGAGGTGCAGTGGAGTCTACACTGTGTGGGGAGCAGTGCAGAGGTGCAGTGGAGTCTACACTGTGTGAGGAGAGCAGTGCAGAGGTGCACTGGAGTCTACACTGTGTGAGGAGCAGTGCAGAGGTGCAGTGGAGTCTACACTGTGTGAGGAGCAGTGCAGAGGTGCAGTGGAGTCTACACTGTGTGGGGAGCAGTGCAGAGGTGCAGTGGAGTCTACACTGTGTGAGGAGCAGTGCAGAGGTGCAGTGGAGTCTACACTGTGTGGGGAGCAGTGCAGAGGTGCAGTGGAGTCTACGCTGTATGAGGAGAGCAGTGCAGAGGTGCAGTGGAGTCTACACTGTATGAGGAGAGCAGTGCAGAGGTGCAGTGGAGTCTACACTGTGTGGAGAGACATTAGTTGTGTTCAGTTCTACATCATTTTATAAAAGGGCATTGAGAAGACTCAAGATTTGACACCCACATTATGTTCTGAAACTAAATCTCAACAGATATCAAGACATTTTCCGGGGCTGGAGAGATGGCTCAGAGGTTAAGAGCATTGCCTGTTCTTCCAAAGGTCCTGAGTTCAATTCCCAGCAACCACATGGTGGCTCACAACCATCTGTAATGAGGTCTGGTGCCCTCTTCTGGCCTGCAGGCATACACACAGACAGAATATTGTATACATAATAAATAAATATTTAAAAAAAAAAGACATTTCCCCCACATTTCCCTCTTTCTCTCTGCATGCGCACATGTGTGTGTATCTGTGTGAACGGTGAGCTCAGCTGACAACAGTAAGGACATTATTTCTGCTACAGAAGTCCAGAGAGGAGAGAGTCAGGTCACTAGTGTGGCCACAGCTGGCCTCCATGTGTAAATGTTTGCAGCAGAGGGCAAAGGAGGCCAGGAAGGGTGGCTCTTACTAGAACTCGGAGTTCAGGAAGGCCTTTCAGTGGGAACCAGAGAAAAGATAACTGGAGTCTATAGAAAGCAAAGATTCGAAGCACACAAACAGCACTCTCCTGGAAGGCAGAGCACACAGGGAACAACTTCCTTTCTTCAGTTTTACTGGACTAAGTGATAAAGCCTTTATCCTTTAGTTAAAGAAATGAAGACAGGTTTTGCTTCTTGTTTTATTTGAGACAGTGTCCCTTTGTAGTCCAGGCTGGCCTGATATTGATTATGTAGAAAAAGATGGCCTCACACTTGTAGCAATATTGCGGTCTCTGCCCAGTGAGCACTGAGATCACAGGCATGAGCTACTGTACCTAGCAGAAATAGGGTCTCGATGAGTTGCTCACATTGGCCTCAGTCATAATGCTGCTTCAGCTTTCTAAGTAGCTATGATTACAGGTATCTGGCTTAAATAAATGTTCAAAAATAATGTTTAGGGTGATAGGTGTATTTACCGGCCATCTGGGGATAAGACAGAGTAGGGGCATACACAGGCCAACAGAGCCCCAGACACCAGCACAAACAGCACAGGGCATCAGTGCTGCTCTCGGCCTGGATCTAAGAAATTTTCCATAGCAAACAGCAATAAATGCAGAGGCCATGGCTGGTCAAATGCGGAGAACAAGAGATTGTTGACCCTTAAAATGGATACCATTAAGGTCAGGTAACACTATGGAAATAACAGGAGAGACAGGTGATATGAAGTGCTGTCTTATGGCTATGGCATGGCTTTGGCACTCAGGGAGTTGTGGCAGCCATGGCGGCACACACAGGGTCTGTATAAGACTGAACTAAACGTTTAGTCATGGGCGAATGGCAGTGAGGGGTTTGGAGGTGAGGACGTCAGTGAGCTGCTCAGGCTCCAGTCCACGTGGGCAGCCCTGCCTGAGCCCAGTGGTTTGGGGGCCTGCTAGGGGTGATGGGAGGAGGGGAGAGGAGAAGGGTGGGGCGGCTGTGAGCAGAGTGAGTTCTATACATGTATGTGACTGCCAAAGAATAAATTAGTGCAGATTATTAAGCACTAACTGAAATGTTGAAATTCTCTTTGTAAGACTTCCTTAGTTTCTAGAGGCACTAAGAAAAATGGACAGTCCTAGGAAGCTTGACTTAAATGCAAACTTCTTTAAGGGAACAACACAAACACCCAAGCAGAACTGCTGTTTCCTCTGCCAGCATGGTTTCAACCCTTCCTGGAACTGAATCTACTGAACACAGAATCCCTCCACCTCAGTGTGATCTGTCCTGTTGTCTGTTTCTTTTGAGAGGAGGAGGAAAGGTCTCCGCCTTGTGCTGCTGGGACTCAGGCTCTGGAGTCACGCTCAGTTCACAACTGTACCCAAAGGAAGAATGACAGAGGCAAGGGCTGCCGGGCCTCCCGCCCTCTCCTGTACTCACTTAAATGTGACGTGCAGAAGGATCTTGGCAACGACAGCTGTGACTGTGAGGATGAGGAGGGTTGCCAGGCCATACACGGTCCATCCTGCAAATGTAAAGAGAGCTCACCAGGTTTGTCTTTATTTTCCAAAGGAGACCGGCAGTGCTGGGGGCTCTGTCCACTCTGCAGGTGGGAGCAGCCAGCAAACCTGGCAGTGGGAGTAACCAGAGCTGGGCTGAGCATGGAACTTTCTTATGGCTTTGCCTTGTTCTGAAACTTCCTCTGTAAATTCCAAACACTGGACTTGGAGTCAAAGGGGGTGTGGTGAATCTGTCTGCCACCAGAACTCATCAGTCAGTCACCTAGAAGTCTTTGGGTCCCAATTCTCTGTCTGAGCAACGACAAGTGTGACCTATGAAACCCTGGAATCCAGTCAAATGGTGTGGGGGCTGGAGAGGCTTCCCTCCCTGACCTTCTACGGTGAGCTCCACAGAGGACAGGGAGAGTGTGAAGACCTCATGACTAAATGATAGATGGCCCCAGCTCATTCAGAGACCATGCCCTCGACAGGAAAGAGGGAAGGAGATCACGGCCCATGTCTCTCCTGCATGGCTTCTCTTCACAGCTCTTAGTGCTCCTGACCTTTGACAGTGTGTCTGGTTTTCTTCCTCCCACTGGCAACCAAAGGAAACATGCACAGTATTGTCCTAGCATTCTGTGTGCACTTCGCTCTGCAGAAGGGGAGGAATGTCTGGCCTGTGCTGCCCAAAGCTTAGAGACCAGCCTCATGTTTGTAGACAAAAAGGGCAGGGGTTTATCTAGTTCAGTGTATGGTCCAGCGTTTAGAACAGTGCATCGTATCACTGGAGGAATTCTGTGTCTTTTGGTCTTATTGTTTCTCTCCATTTTGGTGCATGTTCTATGGCTAGGCCAACCTCTAGCCTGTATGTACCTTCTGAATAAGCTCTACCCTGGGGCTCTAGAAAGATGCTCCCAGAATGGTGTCTTTTCTTATAATGATGAAGAAACCAGCATAGCTGTTAATCACAGGTGCCAAAGGCACACAGAGTCCATCTTTGGAAGGGACCTAAGTTGAGGAGAACTTTCTCTCAAAGGTCATGCAGACTAGAGGTTGCAGAGCCAATATCCCAACCTGTGTCTGAAGGAGAAGCACCCACAAGCGCCTTTGTTTCTGTAAGGGTTGAGGGAACTACCTTCTACTCTGTGGCTGCTGGCCCCAACTGATGGTGCCCAGGAATGGCTACCTGGGACAGTCTGCGGTGGGTGGCTGGGGCTGGTGGTGATGACATAGAGGACTTTGGAAGAGTGGGCAGCACTGACGCTGAGGTTGGCTTGTTCGGTGATCACCTCTGTCAGTGTCTGGTTGACTGGAGGCCTCTCCTGTGGTGGTTCTTCCTTGGTGGCTAGAAGATCAAAAGGATTAACCAGAGAAAGTCAAGGAAGACAGCAAGAAGGAGAACACTGCTCTAGTCGGGGTGAGGCCTTTTCTATTTTTCTTTCTCTGTATGCGAGAGAATGTTTTGCATGGGTGTGGGTGCACATGCATGTGGGTGCATGTGTGTGGGTGTATGCATGTGTGGGGTGCAAGTATGTGGACGCACATGCATGTGGCGTGCATGTATGTGGGTCTCATATAGCCCAGGCTAGCCTCCAGCTATGTAGTTGAGGATGCCCCAAACTTTTAATTTTCCTGCCTCTACCACCCAAGAGCTGGCGTTACAGGTATGTGCCAGAAGTGCTGAATGAGGCCTGTTCTGATTCAAGTATACATGCGGTTTCCTCTTCTGGTCTCCCTGATAACAAAGTAGAACCTGTCAGGCTATGGCAGGTAGTGGCTATGCAGGGGCGGAAAGTAGAGACCACTGATTCTAGTCATGAGCTGGTCTCTCAGACACGGAACCACCTCTGTGCTCTGCAGTACCTCCTTGCTATGACTGACCCAATCCCACCTCCTCCATTAGTCTGCACCACTTACTCTAGCCCACTACCCTAACTTCTGTTGAGTTGTGCAGTTCAATACCTGTGCTTCTCAGGGGCTAGCAAAGGCTCATGTCTGCACATGTGTTCATAGCAGAGGGGAAGAGTGTACGTCTCTGAGAAAAGATGGCAAGAAAGTTTGTGGGACTGCCTGGGATGTTTAGAAGAAGCAGAATGGACGAACTGACCATTAGGAGCCTTTCACCTGCCA
This sequence comes from Microtus oregoni, assembly GCF_018167655.1. NCBI lineage: Eukaryota > Metazoa > Chordata > Mammalia > Rodentia > Cricetidae > Microtus > Microtus oregoni. The sequence continues at coordinate 367,269 of NW_024543223.1, read as the reverse complement.
TCCACCTCCTCTTATCTATCCATTTGCTTGTCTATAAAACTGCCACTAACACTACTAAACCAGACTAAAGAGAGGGCTCAATGGCCTGCTCTTTCAGAGGACCTGAGGTTGGTTCCCAGCACCCATGTAAGGCAGTTCACAGCTGCCTGACTATACCTTTAGCTCCTGGTGATCTGGTGCCCTCCTCTGGTCCCCAAAGCAACCCACATACCCGTGGCATACACTCACAAAGATATAAATAAAATCTAAAATAAACAAAAATATTAAAAGAGTGAAATTGAAATATAAACCAATTGTTCACTGGAAGGTGGGGAGCTGTGCACTGGAAAGTGGGGAACTGTGCACTGGAAAGTGGGGAGCTGTGCACTGGAAGGTGGGAAGTTGTGTACTGGAAGGTGGGGTGTTGTGTACTGGAAGGTGGGGTGTTGTGTACTGGAAGGTGGGGTGTTGTGTACTGGAAGGTGGGGAGTTGTGTACTGGAAGGTGGGGAGTTGTGCACTGGAAGATGGGGAGTTGTGTACTGGAAGGTGGGGAGTTGTGCACTGGAAGATGGGGAGTTGTGTACTGGAAGGTGGGGTGTTGTGTACTGGAAGATGGGGAGTTGTGCACTGGAAGATGGGGAGTTGTGTACTGGAAGGTGGGGTGTTGTGTACTGGAAGATGGGGAGTTGTGCACTGGAAGATGGGGAGTGTGTACTGGAAGGTGGGGTGTTGTGCACTGGAAGATGGGGAGTTGTGTACTGGAAGGTGGGGTGTTGTGTACTGGAAGGTGGGGAGTTGTGCACTGGAAGATGGGGAGTTGTGTACTGGAAAGTGGGGAGCTGTGCACTGGATGGTGGGGATGAATCAGTGTTGAGATCATCTGCAGCTGAGTAAGTAGGTCCATGTCTGCCCCAAAAGAACCACTGTAGGCTTGAAAACCCTGGTAAGAAAGAGAAGGAAGGCACCTATGCTCCCAGAGACAAGGATGTCTTACCTTGGTATAAGACAGCAAATCCCTGGGCCTGATTGATGTGATCAGAGAAGAAATACAAAATGACAAAATCCAGAGAGACATTAAAGGACAAGGGCGGGTGGTTCCTTCCATTGAAGCGGACCAGGACACGGTGGGTGTAGCCGTCCAGCAGCTCCACCATGTCTGCAGAATCCCTGATATCAAATAAGGTGAAGTTGAAATGGATGTGAGAGGCTCCTGGGACCCGGATAGTCCAGTAGCAGACCCTCCCGGTGGCGTAGGTGTCTGGGAAGTCAGGAGAGTAGACCACGGCTGCCATGGCTGAGTAGTTCCCACCGCAGGCACCCACGAGAGCTGCAAAAGAGAAGACAGTGGGCCTGAGTCTCAGCCTTGGGCTCCTCTCTAATTCGGGCACAAATAAACTCCTAAGAAATGTGATCCTATTAGGGACATTGTTTCCAGCTACAAAACCAGACCATCTTGGGTTTTAGGATCAAATCACAAAAGGAATCACTTACACCCTGAACGAATGCCTGTGTAGACTATTTGGTTTCCCCCAGGAGACTGTACACTTAGTGCTCAGAAGAGCAGCCTACGCTCGGGTTTGGCTGGAGTCAGGCAGTCTGGATTCAGGACCAGCAGAGCCATGTGATCCTAGGGGCTGCACCTCATTCCCAGGCCTCTCACTTGTGTTTCCAGTGTAGGGCCAGCACCTGCTCCTGTATCCTGTGACAGTGAGAGGACACGAGAGATAAAGTGCATGACGACACGGGGACCTCCTGGCAGAGGAGGGGCTTTGCAGACTGAAGTCCTCAAGGGAATGGCCTGCGTCTCCTCAGGGCTGCAGGACCTCAGAGGCGCAGTGCTCGCATGAGGGGGAACAAGTGCCTAGCATGTGTGGCCATGGTTGGATCCCCAGAAGCACCCAAGGGGAAGGAGGGGTGAGCCCAGATTCAGGAGGCTCTGTATCAGCTCTGCCTTCTCTGGACTTATTTTTGATTGACAAGTCTTTAGAAAGGTAATACGGCCACTTTCTGTCTCACCACGACCTTGGAGATGAAAGACTTCAGGAGGGAGTGCAGGAATAGGATTTAAAAGAGAGTTTATTTCTCAGTGCTGGGATGGGACCCAGGGCCATGAGCAGGCTCACCAGCACTCTTCCCCTGAGCTACATCTCCACAGGCGCTAGGCGAGTTCTTCTCTAGTTAGCACACAGAGAAGTAAAGAAAATACACTGCTTTGCTGGCCCTGGTGGTGGAGCCTGTAGTTCTAATGCGGAGGAGGCTGAGGGCAGGGTGGTCAGTTCAAGACCCTGTCTCAAAACACCAAACGCTGGCGAGAGCTTAGTGGTAGCGCCTCTGACTAGCGTGTGTGTCCCTGGGGTTGATCTGGGAAAACAAACAAAGCAAGCTTCTTTCTCATCCTAGGAATGAGAAAGCTCAAGATCAGAAGCCGAGGTCTCAGGAAATTTAATACTAACAAGTACAAATTGGGCCACAGAATTGAGCTCATCTGTGCCAGAGCACAGGAGAGAGGTGACCACCACAGAGCACGTGAGACAGCTGCAGTTCAAACTGTAGCAGGTTCCCAGGGGCCGCGTCAGCCTGACTTTTCCACTGAGGGCACCGGGAGCCTGAGATACTGTGGTGTTTGCCTTCACTAGCAAACTCTTCTGCACAGGCCTCCCAGCACTGGCAGGAGTGATCAGTGTCAAGCAGTCAGCCAGAGTTCCACTTGGTGGCACAGGAGTGTAGGAGGTGAAAGGTTGCTGCTAAGGGGCAAGCCTGGAACACCTCCTACTTCCCGGGCCCTCCTTTCAAAGGAGGCAAAAGCCCAGTTGTTGGGAGAGGGCAGTTAGTTCATTGTTCCCGGGGCCATCGGAGAGAGGCGGATGTGAAACATGTTTGAGCCTGGGGAGGGAGTAGACTACTTTCTTAGTAACAAGGTAAAGGCCCACTGCTTCTGGGAGATGGGGGATTGGCGAGCCACTGAAATCACCTTGATCCTGTGGCTAGTGGCATGCCCTAAGCTGAAGATAGGCAGGGGAACCAGCAACCCCCATGCCTTTCCACAAAGAGCACCAAGTAACAGACAATGGCCATCTCCTACAAGGGCAGGACACAAAAGACCCTGCTCAAAGCTGAATGTGGAACAGAATACTAAAAAACCACTACTTTACTGTAACCACAACTTCGGGGATCTGAGGGTGCCTGCATCAAAGGGAAAGACAGACAAACAGCCCAAACCTAGCTCAGCTACTGACAGACCCAGCCTAGTTCCCAAACTAAGCAGGCCGCCCAAGTATAAATGCTATTTACTTTAGCATCTACCATTCCACCCACAGTGTGTGGCATTAAACAGAATACCACAGCACACACATAAAAGCAAGACAACATGGGGGAAGATTCACTGTCAAGATAAAAAGCAATCCACGAACAAAATGCATGAGTGACCCAGATGTTGGAACTGTCAGTCACGGAGGCTGCAGGAATACAGTACAGCTTATAGTGAAAAGAAAGATGCACACTAGGACAGATGAGAAACCCAGGACAGGTGTGGACACAACAGGAAGAGTCGAGTGAACGAGGCATGTACTACAAGACTATAATTCTGGCACTTAGAAGACAGAGGCAGGAGGATTAGGAATTTCACGAAATTTGAGATCAGCCTTGCCTCAAAAACCCAAAGGAATCAAATGTTGGGACTGGAGAGATGGCTCAGCAGTTTTGAGTGCACACTGCTCATGCAAAGGACCCAAGTTAAGCTCTTAGCACCCATGTCAGATGGTTCACAACTGCCTGTAAATCCAGCTCCAGTGGACCTGAAGCCCTCTTTTGGCCTCCACTGGCACTGTTCTCTCTCTCTCTCTCTCTCTCTCTCTCTCTCTCTCTCCTTTCCTCTCCCTCTCTCTCTCTCTCTCTCCTTTCCTCTCCCTCTCTCTCTCTATCTCTCTCTCTCTCTCTCTCTCACACACACACACACACACACACAAACCTAAAAACAAAAGCCAACAACAACAACAACAACAAAAACCTAACAAGATGAGGCCAGTGGAGGAGACAGTACTTAGGAGACAGAGGCAGGCAGATCTCTGTGAGTTTGAGGTCAGTTTGGTCTACAGAGTGAATTCCAGGGCAGCCAAGGACAGCTAAGGCTACATAGAAAAGCCCTATCTTGAAAAACTACAAAACTAAACCAAAATAACAACAACAAAACCAAAACCCCACAAAAAAACAACAAAAACCAAACAAAAAACCCAGAGTCAAATGTAAATGCTAGAAAAGAAATTAAACAGCATCGGTGGTGAAGTATTCCTTGGATTTACCTGTACACAAAGCACAGCTGAGGAGAATTAATAAAGACACATCAGTAAAACATATTACCCAAAATGAAACAGAGAAGAAACAAAAGATCAGAGCATCTAACGTCTGCAGAGGGGGTTGGCAGTGCTAACACAGCAACCTGTTCTGTGTGAGCGCACACAGAAAACACATATTTCATATGAGATATTTGCACCAGGTTCTCTGGCCGTGCTTAGATCCAAGGGCAGCTGCTATCCTGCCAGACACCTGTAGTCACCTAACAAGACTCAGGACTGACTGCTCCTTCTCCCCTGTTATTATGTAGATCGCCTGGAAAGAGGTGTGGAATCCAGGTGCTGACTAAGTTGCAGGTACTCCTGGGTCCCCCAGAAAGAGAATATTAATGAGTTTCTACCTTGGTTTACCTGGGGGGAATAAAAGGTTTGAAGAATAAATGCGGGTAGATCTTCAGGAATGAATGAAGCCCGAGATGCCCTTCCGATATTGCTGTGTGGAACTGTGTCTCATTATTTCCCGCACCTCCGTATCAGTCCAGTTAGGGAAAAGTAGTTTTTATATTGGGGCTTCGGACCCCAACAAGCTTCCGTGGACCAAGAAAGAAAATCATCAGGGACACTGGGCATCACTGACCACAGACTTTAAAGCACAAAACTGGATCAGTTATAGTATGATCTACTTATTTTGTTATTGTTAATAAAAGGAATCCTAGCTGCTACAAAGAATTAAAGCTGGCAAACTTGGGCTTACCTTGGCTCTGGTGCTTACTAACTGAGGTAACTCACGTTATTTGGGGGGTTTCTTTGTTTTGTTTGTTTGGGTTTTTTTGTTGTTTTGTTTTTGTTTTTTGAGATAAACTCCTATATATAGCTGAGGCAAGCTTTGAGGTAAACACTGTACAATGTCCAAGTTAGAATCTGCAAGATCTGCTATAACTGGGCTGGGCTGGACACTATACGATGAACTGTACCTTCTATGATCCCTGGTCTATCACCATATGAATGGTCTCTGCCTCATGGTCTGGCCACCATGAACTTAATTGTTCTGACATCCTTCCTTGCCATGACAGACAGAGCCCCCTGAAACCATGAGCTAGACTAAACACTTCCTCCTGGAAGCTGCTCCTGTCAGATATTTGGTTACTATGACGCAGAAGTAACTAACAAGAAACTGGTACTAGGAACGTTGGTGACTGTCTGGGAACCAGTTCACAGGAGGAGGGCAGAGGGTGGAGAAGCAAGCTGGAGGAGTCTCAGAGTGGTGTCCGTCTACTTAAGAGATTTCCGTGAACTCAGGAGCCAGAATATCAACAGAAGTGAGTGTGAGGCCTGCGAGGCTTCGGGTCACAACAAGGGCTCTCGTGAGCAGAACTGTGGTCTGTCCTGTGCATTCTTGCATAGATTTTGTCTATGTCCTGCTGTATCCTGAACACTTAAGTGAGGTTAAATTAAAAAGTAATGGAAAATAACTCAGCAGAAAAAAAATTGAAGATAGTACAGCATTCTGCTTGTAATATGGTTATTATGGGTGTCTGTTAGCTAGGTTTATCATGAGACTTCGGAGAAAAAAACACGGAGCAAAAATGAGAATTAAACAGTTTGGTCAGAAATGAGTATGTTTAAAGTCATAGACAAAGCAAATTAGAAAAAGAGGCCACAGTTGTCAAAGACAGGAATGCGCTTTGGACTGAGACAACAAAGTTCTCTGATGGCATTTCAGGGAGTGGCAAACTGTCACCCACCGAAGGCTCTGGGTGTACCTAGGAGGTTTTACAGGAGAGGGGCAGCCAAGGGCTGCTGGAGAAGTGGTTTCCGAGCTTATGTGCCCAGCACTTGGTAGCTGCAGCCACAGCCCAAGCAGGCCTGGGCACATCACAGGCTGTCGGCAGAGCTTACACTGTAACATGGTACTGGTTTCACCGGCATGCCAAAGGCAAGACCTACAGAGTCATGCTGGTTTCACTGACACCTCAGATGTTCTTCAGAAGCTTTCTCCCTTGTTTCTTGAGACAGGAGCTTGCCAAGTAGGCTAGGCTGGCTAGCCACTGAGTCCCAGGACTGACCTACCTCTGTCTCCTAGTGCTGTAATGACAAGCAGGTGTCATCATGCCCAGCTGAGCCATTGCCCCAGCCCTGCACAGGAGACTGAAGAAAGTCCCTGACAGATTATGCAAGAAGCTATGAGAGTAAAGCATAAATGTCAGTGGGGACCTTGGGACATGCCAGGAGCACAGAATGCCTGCTGAGAAGAGCAAAGAAAGAATGTACGTGTGTTTCGTGTGGCAGGGCCATGTGGGCAGGGTACCCAAGCCTGTTGGAGTCAACGCCATGACACATATCCAGATGGCAGAAACGGAGCACTAGGATTTAATATGCCTGGCTTTGAACTTTCTGTGGTCCACTCTTACTGCTTTCCTGCTCCTGCTGTTTGGAAATGAGGATGCTGACTCCTGCCACAGTATATTGGGAATGTGTGACTCCTTTTGGTGTCATAAGGATCAGGGTTCAAAGTTTGCCTATGTTTTGGAAGAGACTTTAGACATTTGAACAGAGTCGAGGTTGTTAAGACTTACAGTTGGGGGCTAGAGAGGTGGCTCAGTGGTTAAGAGCACTGGCTGTTCTTCTAGTGGACTTGAATTTAATTTCTAGCACCTATATGGCTTCTCATGACTATCTGGCCTCTGAGGACATCAGGCATGCATGTGGTGCACAGACAAACATACAGCAGAAGCACCCATAAGCAAAATAAAGAAATAATAAAGTCTCGGTTTCAAACAGACTGTGAAGACTTGTAAGTTGGACTGAGTGCATTTTGTACTAAGATGGCTATGAACTTGCGGATTCTCAGGTGACTGTTCCCACTTGAGTCTGAAATGTCTTTGCTTATTTCTCTGGTTGGGAAGTTATGGAATGAACTGTTTCCTCCACGCACCAAAGCCACTCCATCACTCCTCCTGCTGTTAACGCCCTGAAACCCTCGGAAGCCACGGGCCAGAAGAAATCCTTTCCTGCCATAAGTTGCTTCTCTTCTGTGTGTCAGTCACAGTTTCTGGAGCCTTGGGAGAGAGCATGGCCTGCGGACATCTTGACTGGGGGCTTCTATCTTTGAGAGAGAGCGAGTTCTATTGACTTAAGCCCCACAATTTGTGATCTTCATTGTAGCAGCTCTAGGAAACAAGTCTCGTGAAGGTTTTGTTCAAAGTGGAACTCCCTGCCTAGTCGAGATGTCACAAGTGCATGCCTGGTCCCTAGGCCATCAAAGACCTGCAGATGGACTGAAGAATCCTCAGTCAGTCTCTCTTCTGTGCCTTTTCTTTCTAGAGCGTTAACATCGGGTGCCTAGCTCTCATGAGGTCTCACTGAGTGTGTGTGGATTAGGACAGGGATAGGAGGACAGTGCTGGAAGGGTCTCTAGACTGTTAACATCGGGTGCCATAGCTCTCATGAGGTCTCAATGAGTGTGTGTGGATTAGGACAGGGATAGGAGGACAGTGCTGGAAAGGTCTCTAGACTGTTAACATCGGGTGCCTAGCTCTCATGAGGTCTCACTGAGTGTGTGTGGATTAGGACAGGGATAAGAGGACAGTGCTGGAAGGGTCAAGGCTCAGGATCCACCCTTCACTTGGTACAGCTTTGCCTCTTGCTGGTGCCTCACAAATGAGGTGGGACAGAGAAGTGGAGGCTCAGGCAAACACATGGACAGGGCTGGAAAAATGACTTGAAGTATTTGCAAAGTTATCTTCTCAGATACACACTAGTGAGGCCCAAAGCCCCAGTGCTTACAAACACAGAGGGGATGTTTTTACAAGAGCACGCGAGAGCAGGTGCTCCATGAAAACGCAGGAATGCAGTCTATGGGCTAACCTGAGAGCCTCGTCTTTCTGCTTGTCAAAGTAGCCCCAAGATGGCCTGTGGGGAGCACAGAGGCTCTGCACGCACAGATTAGCACCAGGGGAATCAGGAATGATAAGCACACTCAAAGGGAGGGATGACTAACCAGAAGGCTAGGAGGGAATGCAGTTCATAGCTTGGTGACCTCCCCCAAACCTTTATCATGAGCTTATCAATCTATAGAACCGATCTTTATGGAAGATGTCACATGTATTTAAAAAGAGTTTCGATATAGTCACATCTTAAGCTTTACTGTGTATATGGGACTGAGTGAATTATCACCAGGAAATTTTTCACCGAATTGTGCAGCTTAAATATGCCTAAAATAAACTACTTGGGGTCAGATGAAGTTTGAACCAACATTAGCTACTGAGTCATGCTGAACTTGTCCCCAAGAATCGTTACTCTGATGGCCATGGTGGTCTATGACCAGCAACGACACTTGCAAATAGCCAAGCTCCTTAGAGCACTAGTCACAACTACAGCCGGACATGGTTGTCTTTCTAGAGGAGGTCACAGTCAGCCTTTCTGTGCGTCAGTCCCAAGAGCAGGGTAATGGTTGGCATCACATGACAGGTGTTTCGTGAGTACTGATGGGGAATGAATAAATAATGGAAAGGTAGTGGGCAGGCTTGCTGCCCCGGTCATGCCTTTGGCACCATACTCACTGTCAAAGAGGATAATCCTGCCGTCTCCACCACAGGGCTGCGTGTGGTCCCCAAAGCAGACACTATTGCACTCAGTGCTGGCTGCCTCCCCGTGCTTCCAGTAGTCAGGATTGTTCCCGCAGAAGCATGCGTAGCCCGACTCCATCCCAGCAAACTGCCACATGAGAAAAAGACTGTGAGGACTTCTAAGCTGGACCAAATGTCTTTTGCACTATGAGATGCGATGAACTTGGGGGGTCTGGGGTAAATGTTATTACTTGCTGTTGGGAATGTTACAGGGTGGTAGTGAGCAATCAGCCTCAGTTTCCTAGTCCACCCTTCCCCGTGACCTCTCCTTAGTTTTACTGCCTATTCTAAGCTCCACACCACTGTGTTCGCTGTATGTTCTCATCCCCACTGCATGGAACTAAATCTTTAAGGAGGACAACATTCCTTAAACGCGAAATACTCATGAAACAGCTAAACATTTTACTGACTGTTTACTATGTGCCAAAATTTTATTAAAAAATGTTTTAATCTTTCAGCTGGGCGGTGGTGGTGCACACCTTTAATCCTAGCACTCAGGAGGCAGAGACAGGCAGATTTCTGTGAGTTCAAGGCCAGCCTGGTCTACAAAGTGAGTTCCAGGACAGCCAGGGCTATTAGACAGTGAAACCCTGTCTCGAAAAACCAAAAACACAAAAAACAGAAACAAAAAAAAATTAACCTTTACTTTTATATGTATGGGTGTTTTCCCTGTATGTCTGTCTGTGCACTGCCTGTGCGCAGTGCCTGGAGAGGCCAGAGAGAGGACACTAGATTCCTGAGACTGGAGTTACAGATATTTCTGAACTGCAGTGTGGCTGCTGGGAATTAAACTCAGGTCCCTTGGAGCTTTAGTTATCTTTCCAGTCCTTAAGATTTATTTTTTTTATGTGTGTGTGAGTCTGCGTGTCCATCCATCTGTCCATCTGTGTATGGTGTGTCTGTGTGTTTCTATATACACAAGTGCAGGTGCCCACAGAGGCCAGGAGATGGTGTCAGATCTCCCAATGCTTGAGTTAGAGATGACTGTGAGGTATTGAACAGATTGGGTACCAAACTCCAGTCCTCTGCAAGAGCAGTATGTACTCGTAACCGCTAAGTTATTTCTCAGGCCCCTAAAACTCATTTAAGCCTCATTTACATTTGAATTTTCTTTTTAATATTAATACACTAATTGAGCACATAGTCCTGCAGGAGCCAATCCTCCAATACGGAACAAGCTCTGCCACACTGGGAGCCTTTTGGTCTTGCTTTATAGATCTTCCCACAGACCCTGCAACTATTAACCAAGTTTTTTTTAATATTTATTTATTTATTATGTATACAATATTTTGTCTGTGTGTATTCCTGCAGGCCAGAAGAGGGCACCAGACTCCATTACAGATGGTTGTGAGCCACCATGTGGTTGCTGGGAATTGAACTCAGGACCTTTGGAAGAGCAGGCAATGCTCTTAACCACTGAGCCATCTCTCCAGCCCCCTATTATCCAAGTTTTTCTGCTAGTTTCATTTTGTCATTCTGAGAACATAAAATAGCCTAAACAACAACAACAACCCAGCTCAGCATTCCTGTGAAGCTCATTACATTGGAGTTTCTACCAGTTCACTCCTATAGTTCACCCTACACAGTTCTGTAACATGTGGAAACGGCACCACTCAGTCACCCAGTTCCAGGTTTCACTATGATGAATAGACTTCTGTGAGCATCTGTGTACAGATTCTTGTCCTGGGTAACAATTAGGGGTGAATTATTGGGTTTAACTTTTTTAAAGAAACTACCAACCTTTCCCAGGACACCTGAGTCAAGCTACATTACAATGCTGTATGTGAGCTCTCACTGCTCTGGACCCTTGTCAGCACCTGCTACTGTAAGTATACTTGACTTCAGCCACTCTGGGGACTGTCTGTCTCATGGTGACTTTAATTTGTTGTAGTTTAATGACTAATGATGTATATAAGTTTATTTGCTCATTTGCCACTGGTCTGTCAGCTTTTGCCTATTCTAAAACCATGTTGCCTGGCATTTTACTATTGTGATCTTTATTTTTTACACGTTTTAGATCAAGCTCGACCCTGCCTGTAGGGAGTAGCCTCCCTTGGGCTGAGGCCCCAGATTTAGCAGAAGGAGAAAGTGAACTGAGCACCAGCACCTCACCCTCTGCTTCCTGACTGCTGTGCTGTAACAGCTGCCCCACGTTCCGATGCCGCCTCCAGGCGCAGCTGAACAGACCTTCCTCCCTAAGTCTGTCACAGCGCTGGGGAGCAAGCACACACAGTCCAACACTATTTTGCGTGGGACTACCCCACTGCTTCAGTACCATTTGTTGAAGACTATTCTTTCCTGACCTAATGATCTTGGCAATTTTGCTGACAATCAATTGACATCGACTTATAGGCTCACTTTGAACTGTGAAGTCTACTGTGTGCACAGTTTTCATGGCCTTCTCACAGTAACTTTTTTCCGCAGTTTAAAGTCAATCTTTGTCTAAGCTATGATGCAAAACTAAAGGTTTCCTTTTCTTCACAAAGAGCTACAGTGTTTCTTCAGAAGTACTTGATGACAATCCTTCACTGTTGAACTGCCTTGAGACGTTCATAAAAATCAATTGTTTGCATCTGTGTAGGTCTGCTTCTACATGGTTATGTTGATCTGCAGCAGATTTCAGAAAAGCGTTTCTATAAAGGCCAGAAGTAAATATTCTTTCTTCTGTGGGCAACACAGTCTCTTTCTCTACAGGCTTCATGGCCACACAATGAAAACAGCTAGAGACAATTTGTATAAATGAACAGGCATGGCTCTGTTCAATAAAACTTTATTAACCCAAACAAAAAATAACAGCTGGTGGTGGGATTTGTCTGTGGTCAGTTTCTGACTGGCTCATGATGGCTCTTGGTGACTTTATGGAAATCTACAGTTCAGGTGACCAAATCTCATAAAACTGCCCTTAACCAAAACCACTCTCGTGATTTTAAACACTCTTTGCATGTCAGGGTCGGGCATTTTTGTTTTGCATTTTTGAGGCATTAACCCTGCCCTGGCCTTGCTTGTCCTGGGCAAGCTTTACTACTGAATGTTGTCTCCAGAGTAGCTTGCCGTTTTATTAAAGCTCTATTTTTTTTAATTGGATTCCGTTTAATTTATAGAGTAACCTGGGAGCAATTTCCACTTTAATAATATTCGAGTTGTCTCAGCTATAAACGGGAAAGTCTATATCATCCTGTAGTTTTCTACAGTCTTAGATAGCTTCTGAATGAGTTCTTAAATCTCATTTATTAACCTCGCCTTATTTTTGCTCCCAGTGTTGACGGGACCCAGGGCTTTACACACGCCAGGCAAGTGCCCTGCAACTAGGCGACACTCTGGCCCGACTTATTCTCAGGTTTCTATGCTCGTGTAAACTAGGCGACACTCTGGCCTGACTTATTCTCAGGTTTCTATGCTCGTGTAAACTGCTAATATTCTTTTCTATTCTTTTTTTTTTTGAACAAGAAGATTACTGAACTATACTGCAGAAGAACATCAGGTGAGCAGACCTTGATGGTCACTTCCTATCAGTCATTACTATGATGACTGTAATATGGCAATAATTACGTCATTTCTTCTATACTTACTAGTTTGCATTCGTATATCTCTCATGTGGAGAGGTGTGCTCTCTTTTGAGTCAATAAGATGCATGTATTAATACCATCATCTGAAGCTTAAAGCATGTTTAAGGTTTGGGTTTAGGTCGTGGGACCCCTGTCAAGGTATCTTTGTCCTTTTGGTAAACCTGCATTAATGTTTCTGTTCTACACGAGGTGTTCTTTCAGAACCAACACAACATGGGCAATTTCCCCACAGAGCTGCTTTCTGGTGGAGAGCCGAGTGCTTGCTGTGCTCCTCGTTGATAAAGTGTGTGTGCATACACAGTCATTGCACACTTATATCATTATCTAATGAAGTATAAGTGTGTGTACATACACAGTCATTGCACACTTACATAATTATCTAATGAAGTGTGTATGTGTGTGAAGTCATTGCACACTTATATCATTATCTAATGAAGTGTGTGTGTACACAGTCATTGCACACTTACATCACTGTCTACCATGAACTTATATTCTCCAATCCCAGAGGGAACACTACCTCTGGGCTTCATTTCCGTTTTCCCCAGCTTCCCATTTATACAGCCTTCTCCAGTAGCTGGAATGCACTAGCTTGATACATTCCTATGCTCAAGTTCTGCACAGCAACCAACCATACAGTCATGGTTCAACTGTCTTGCTTAGTCATCTGCCACATAAGTTTAAAACCCAGGCAGGGTTTAATTAATTAATGGCTTTTAGACTACACTGGTTAAAGAAAGAGGGAAAGAAGAGAGGGAAGGATCTTTCTCTGCCTAATTTAACAGAAAAACAATAGTATTGAACTTTAGTGATTAGGAAATAAATTTACAGACAAGGAAGATGAAGAAAAGAGAACATCTGGAGAAGAGGTAGACCGGCAATTTGACAAAGAAGGGACCCATTGCCTTGACTTGATTCTCTGTGGCGTCATTAACAACCATGCTCATAACAGATCAGAACTCAGTCAGAGGCCAAACAGGGGCTACTACTCACTCCCCATCTTTAAACTGAGTGCTGTCTTGTGCTCCTGACTCCTGAGCTCACTCTTCCCATGTGACTGACAGGTGGGCTGTTGTAATTATCTTTATCTTTTCTGTAGTTATGCACGCCAGAGCTGGTACCTTGAACCTCTGACTCCGACAAAAGCTGATGCAGGTCTGTATGGTGAGCTTGTTGGACGTTTTACTGGTGCCAGTGAGAGGAGGTGGGTTTCCATGATCCTTGTAGCAGCCAAGGTTTCCAGGCACTGGAGACAAACAAAACAAAAGAATTTCACAACATCTGGCTGGATAAGGCTAAGAGGGAAATCCTGGCGGTGCCAGGTGTGCTGTCCTAGTGTTTACAGCCCTGAGGGACAACACAGGCAAAAGACAACAAGCTCTAAAACGGACCCTCTGGTGCTGTTCTCTGCCAAATACCAACCATCTGCGAGTGTGGCATGAGGTCCCCATTTAGCAACCTGAAGACATTTATTTTACTTTGCCAATGTTGGCAGAATTTGGTACTGAGGAGAACTAGGGAGGATCTCTTAAGATAGAGAGGGTGGTTTTGCTTTTGGCTCATGGCAGCCATCTCCCAGTAATTTATCAAAATGACAGACATAGAAGGAGCCTGCTGTATGTTTTCTGGGCTTTGTAGGAAACATGGAGGTATTCCTTTGGTCACATACACGCAAATCTACAAGAAGGGTGATATTGTAGATGAGTGGATAGTGTTCAAAAAAGAATGACCATATGTGTTTCTATGGCAAAACTGGCAGTGTCTACGTCACTCAGCAGGCCATGGGCTTCACTGTAAACAAGGAGGTGAGGGCCAAGGTTCTTGCCAAGAGAAGTAGTGTGCACATTGGACATGTTAAGAACCAAGACCTGAGCCAGGTTCCTGAAACTGGTGAAGGAAAACGACGAGAAAAAAGGAAGCCTGAAGAAGGGCATCTGTGCTCAACTGAAGCATCAGCCTGCTCCACCCAGAGGAGCACGCTTTGGGGGAACTAGGGGAAGGAGCCTGGGCTCCTGTCCCTATGAATTCACGGCTTAATGTACAAAAGTAGTAAAAGACCTAGACTCTGTAAAAACAAAACAAAACAGAGAAGTGGTCTGGCAAGATGTCTCATGGGTAAAGGCACTTTCTTGATGACCTCAGTTTGATTTCTGGAATCCACATGGCAGAGAGAAACAACTCCCAAAAGTTGTTTTTTGGCTTTCACATGTGTGCTGTGGCATGTGCCTCCTCCTCCGGCTCCCTCCCCAGCAGTGAAGCAATCAGATCTAAACTGTTCCAAGGTTACTGGAGGAGCACAGGTGGTAAGCACAGGCGTTTGAGGGCAATCTGGGCTACACAATACATTTAGACTTTGTTTCAAAAGTAAACAAACAGGCAAAAAACCAAAGGGGCTAAAGAGGTGGTTCCAAGGTTAAGAGCACTGGCTCCTCACCCAGAGGACCTAAGTTGGATTCCCAGCATCCAAAATGGCGGTTCAAAGCAATCTGTAACTCCAGTTCCAGGAGATCCAGGCACCCTCTTCTGTCACATACATACATACAGGCACACACAGAGACACAACCAAACAACCCCAAACTCCCCAAAGGACCCTAAGTTAGCGTAGTACAGAGAGATGTATATCCATGTTTATTGTGGAATCAACCTAGATGTCCATCAACAAATGAATGAATTAAAAAAATGTGACACACAGACAATGGTGTTTTAGAAAAAAATTATAGCTGGGCATGGTGGTACACACCTTTAATTCCAGCATTCAGAAGGCAGAGGCAGATGGATCTCTGTGAATTCAAGGCCATCCCGGTCTACATAGTGAGTTCTAGGATAGCCAGGGCTACATAGAGAAACCCCCACTCAAAAAAATAAGCAAACAAAATTATTCAGCTGCACATATGAACTCACACTGGCTGTGACAGTATGCATAAGCCCTGAGCAAACTCAAGCCAGGACCACACCCCACCATGGAGAGAGGAGGCAGCAGGAGGTCCCACTCCTAGCTGAGCAGTCAATGGCAAGTGACAGCTGCTGGGGGAAGGATGGTCAGTTTTCTTTAACAGTGTTGCCCCTGGTAGTTTGAACACACTCCAGTGGAAAAGACCACATATCCATGAATATATATATGGGCAGTATAAATTGGATTTGATGGGAAGAAAAACAGAGACAGAACACAAAATTGGGTGGGGAGGAAAGGGAGTGGATATGGGAGGAGTTGGGTAAGGGGTAAATACGCCTTAAAAACGCACAAAATTCTTAAAGAACCAATAATAATAAACAAAACGATAGCGTGTGGTGTGTTTAGGCCAGAGGACACCTCGGTGCTGTTTTCCGGGTGCCTCTCCCCAGTCTGGAGCTCACCACGCGGGCTAGGCTGGCTGGCCGGTGAGCGCCAGGGGTCCACCTGTGGCCTTGCAGCACTAGGAGAAATATACACAGGCTGCTATGCATAGCTTTCTGAAAGATATTTACTTTTATTTTTAAGTGTATGTGTGAGTTTATGTGCACCACATACACCTGCAGAAGTCATGGGGGGCGGGGTTAGAATGGAAGTTACAGGTGATTGTGAACCAGATACGGGTGCTGGGAGTCAAATCTGCAAGAGCAGGAATCCTAACTGCCATCTCTCCAGCCCCAGTGCCTGGCTTTTTTTTTAAACTTAAACTCTGGGAGATCAAACTCAGGTTCTATGACTAGGCAATCTCCACAGCCTTTTGTATACATATGAATGATGTAGAAGGGGGACTCTGCGGGGAGAGCAGACTAAAAGGAGGTAGACACAGAAGAGAAAGGAGAGCATAATAAGGAATAAAAATGACCACAGTACATGATATGCTTGAGTCAAGTATATGAAAGTATTTGCATTGCAATGTCTTTATGAATCCTATTAATCTGTACAAAAAAAATAAAACAAAACAAAATGTTTCAAAACAAACTCTCAGAACCCCCTACCTTCACACTGTACTTAAACCTTTGTTCTTTGAAACAGTGAGTGGTTTCCCCAGGTCTTCTGAACAGCGAGCTTCCCTTTGCTGCAGGAACAAAGGACCACAAACCTGCCATCTCCAGCAGCATTCATTATCTTCTGAAGGCTGGAAGAGCCAAGCAGGTTTTAATGACCAAGATGAGGGTGTCAGCACAGCTGAGCCATATTCGAAGGATTCGAAGAAGCAGCCCATCCTGTTCAGCTATGGCTACAAGGCTATCAGTTCCCTCCCTGGCTTCCACCGTCCCGTCAGAGCTCTGACTCATAGCTTCCTGTAATGCACTGGACCCACACGGATAATCCAGGATAATCTCTCCTTCCCAAGTCTTTAGCCACACTTGCGCAGTCTAATGCCATTTAAGGTCACATTCTCATAGACTTGGGATTATAAAATCTATCTTTGGGGGTCATTATTCAGCCTACCACAGGGAGCATATTAGTGTTTTACAGCCACATGCTAGATTGTTTGGCCTAGTGAGGCAAGAGGAACATAAATACGGGTACCAACCATGGTAGCTGGCGTTCACATAGCCTCAGGGATCTTCTATGGACTAAATACTTGTACACCACTGTGATGTAATAAGAAATACACTTGGTTTCTACCCACTTCCTGCCACTTCTCTAACCCTCAAGACTCTGGGTGACTCCTTTCTAATGAGATACCTCGTGGTGAGCTCCTGGTTAGCCTCATGGCGGGGGTGAACACCAGGAAGACCAAGCCACAATTAGTAACTTGGAATGCTCAGTCCCCCTCCCCCGTCCTCCAGGGAAGAGAAAAGGGCAGAGATGGAGTCAAGGATGTGCCCACCTGAGGACGACTCTGTAAGAACCACTAGAGATGGAGTCCACGGAGCTTCTGGGGTGATGAACATATCCATGCTAAGAAACACCGCACTCCACAGGGACAGACACTGTGGGGCTCAAAACCTTTTCGACCTTAACCCTACAAACATCTTCAACATCTTCAACCTATCACATCCTTGCCGACACACCAGAGAATGTGTTCCTTGAGTTCTAAGAGCTACTACAGCAGACTACCAAACCTGAGGAGGAAGTCTTGGAAACCTTTACCTTGCAGACAAGCCTAGAGACCTACATTTGTGACTGGCATCTGCAGCAGGGTGTGGTCCTGCAGTGCCAAGCCTTTAACCCACGGCACTGACTCTGGGTGTTCAGAGGCAGGACAGAATTGTAAGCCATCTTGTTGGTGTCTAGAGAGCTGAAGGATTGGCTGCTGGGAAAAACTCACCCGTCTGGTGTCAGAGTAAAGCCTGGATATATGGGAAAAAGATTGGTTTCTTTCCTTTTATCCCCAATTTGTATGCTGAAGTCTGAATAAACAGTGTGAATGGACTTGGAGTGAGGCCTCCAGGAGGTAATTAGATGAAGTCAGGAAGAGTGAGCTCCCACAATGGGACAAGAAGAGGAGACAAGAGCCCATTCTTTCCCTGTCATGTGAGCACTCATCAGAACACAGCCATCAACAAGCCAGGGAGGGCCCACACTGCAGACACCAGCACACTGACTCGACTCCCAGACTACTATATCTATGAAGCTGAGCAATTTTGTTTAAAAAAAATTATACTACTTCAGGGAATTTTAGCACTTTATTCCCAGCACTCAGGAAGCAGGAGCAGGTATATTTCTGTGAGTTCAAGGCCACCCTGGTCTACATCATGAATTCCAGCCATAGTGAGACCTTGTCTCTCCCAACCTCCATGTGCACCAAATAAAAATGTATCTCTTGCCTAAAGCAGATCCCTGTCCCTAAAGTTCATGCCAAGTGTAAGCCACCCTAGTTTACGCCTTTTGTTGAGACAAGGTTTCAATATGTAGCCCTGGCAGGCATCAAGTTTTTGAGGATTACAAGAATACAAATAGGCCATGGCAAAGGCCATGGCAAAGCACTGAGGGTGGGCTGGGCTCCAGCCAAGCACACATAAAACTGCATCGTATTAAGAGTGTGTGAGCCGGACAGTGGCTCTTTCCCCTTCCTGCTTTCCAATGAGACATTCCGGCCCTGGCAACAGCTTGGCTACAGCTTTCTTTGTAAGAGACTTCAATACACAAGACTAAGTCAGACTAGATTTCTAACTCAAAGAATGTGTGACAATATGCCACAATAAGCTACTAAACTTGGGAGTAATCTGTTCCAAAGTAATAGATCATTAATATATGAGACATACCAAATAAGTTCCTTGCAATTAATTCATAATGAGCCAGTGGCACATCGGTTTCTTAGGAACTTAGTTTTCAATCCATGCCACTAACTCAGGATTATTAGCTGAAGTCCCTTTCCAAACACCCTACAGTTTCTTCTAGATCCAATTCTAAAACGCTAACCCAGGAGACTGGTGAGTCTGGGATAGTATTTTCCTTTAAGACTGCAAATAGCACAGCCCAGTTTATTGAGTTATGTCTGCACATCAGTCTTTTGGAGCATATAAAACATATGCATGTATGTGATGTATACACATAGGAAACTTTCCTCCCAGAACACCTGACCAGTTTATTTTATATTTGCAGAAAGTATCTCGGTTACTCCAATCCTCACACTTCCCCTTTAAGTCATGCAGTTGCCCTCCAGTTCCCTCTCACCACACATGGTTCAAATGTAACAAATGTGGCTCCCCATACAAACTTTAAAATGACTCTTTCAGAAACAAATCAAATCTCTACAGTAGCAAGTATAAACAGGAGCACTCCAATCTCTAGTGGAGGCCAGGCCTGAGAATGTCTGAGGTTTAGGGCTTAAACAACCGCAGAACCAAGCAGCTGTAGCCGGGGCGTAGGATTCAAGCTGAGCTTGCTAAAGAGGACTTCCATATGGAGACCCGAACACACACTTAGTGATTCTTACTAAGAACTACTTGGTCATGATCTTGATCATTTACTCTAATTTTTGTCTCGTTTATTCCACTACGCTCAAGTAAGGAAGTTATGTATAAGTCTACATCCAGCCCAAGGCGCATGGTCATAAATGCAAGGCTATAGGCTACACAAATACACATGGATTCTATAAGCTTTATTCACAAAAGTTTGGTGAGCAAATCCAGGCAGCTTGTGTCTCAATGTGGCAGTGGGGTCCTGAATATGTACTCTAAAGGGATCATTAGGAATGGGGCTGCCCTCTGCTGCCGCCCTAATCTACTTGAACCTGGGTAGTTTAAGGTAATGTCCTTGCCCCACCCCCAAGCCCTACTTCTATGACACTCTGAGTTACCGCTCCCCAGTTCTGTCTCTTTCTTAGACCACAGCCTCTTAAACTTTCTCTTCTCACAACCCTCTCACCCCTCCTCCTCGTGACAAAACTTTGATAGGACCCAGGGTATAAAGGCTCATAAAATAGGGAACTAGGGAGGTGACTTAGTCAGTGAAGTGTTTGCCTTCTAACTACAAGGACCTGAGTTTGATCCCCAGAATGAACACAAAATATTATCCATGCCCACCCAAGGCTGGGGAGGTAGGGGCAGGATCCCTGAGGCTCCCTGGATGACCAGTTTAGCCTAATTATATATCACGTTGCAGGCCACTGAGAGACACTGTCTCAAAAAAAACAAACTTGATTGTCCCTGAGAATGACACCTGAGGTTGTCCTCTGGCTTCATATGCTTGCATACACACCTGCTGGGATCACAGGTACACACATGTAAAATAGGTAAAGGCCAAAGGTTTGCTAGTAGTAAATTATTAAAAGTTTACTTTAAAACTATTCTTTGGTGTACATATACTTTTACTATCTATTAAAGACCATAATAAACTTGTATATAAATGAAATGGATATACTCATCTATTTTTTCCATAATTAAATCCTGACTGAATACCTCATGCTGCAGGACATGAGCATCTTCGGTTTTTCATAATTGTTTACATTTTGGTTTTATAATCAATGCCGAGAACACTGCTCCACATAATCATACAAAATGGCAAAAAGTGGGGTGAGGGCTATTTAAAAAATTGCTGAGCCAGGTGGTGGTGCACACCTTTAATCCCAGCACTCAGGAGGCAGAGGCAGGTGGATCTCTGTGAGTTCCAGGACAGCCTGGTCTACAGAGCGAGTTCCAGGACAGCCATGATTGTTACACAGAGAAACCCTGTTTTGTAAAAACAAAACCAACCCCTTGAAGAAAAAAAAATTGCTTAAAATTCTATTCTATAATTTCAAACCAAAATTCATTCAAAGAAGGGGAAGGAGAAGAAAAATCATTGAACTTCATGTGTGTGTGTGTTTGTATGTGGAAGCCAGAAGGCAGTCTCTTTGACATTTCTTGAAGCAGGCCTTGTCAATGAGGATAGTCTGGCTGGCCATTGAGCACCAGGGATCTGCATTTGCTTCCCTAATGTGTGATCACAAATGCATGCTACCACACTTGCCGTTTTACATGGGTTCTGGAGATCAAACTCAGGTTTCCATGTTTGCATGACAAATACTTACGGACTGAGCTATCTCTCTAGCATCATACTTGATTCCTTTTAAAAATGAAACATCAGCAACTCAAGCAGCAATATTTAAACTAAACTTCTAACATAATTCAAAGGTGTATTAATTTGATAATGCAGAGGAATGATGGTATGGAAGTATTAAAAGATTTTATTTTCCATAATTAAACTGTTATGTTTCCTTAACAGTGGTTTTTCAACCTGTGGGTTGTGACCCTTTTGGGAGCCAACTACCCTTTCACGGGAGTTGCCTAAGACCACTGGAAAACACGGGTATTAACACTGCAATTCATAACAGTAGCAAAATGACAGCTATGAAGTAGCAATGAGAGAATTTTATGGCTGGGGTCCCCACACATGAGGAGCTATGTTAAAGGTCGCAGCACTGGGAAGGCTGAGCAGTAACAGCACTGCAGTTCACAACACAGTCATCTCCAGTCTCAGCGGAGGTTTTCAGGCAGCATTAGTTGTGTCATGATGTATGTGCAGAGTTGAGTGTACATGGTGTGTTCAGAAGTAGGCATCATAGAAGCCACATGGTGCCACACGGGCAGGAGCTGCCAGACTCATTACAGGTTTCATTCTGGTTAGTTATAGCCACTGCACACCCGGACACCTTTACTGTGCCAAATCTCTCACAACCCTTCATGCAGTTATAGGATCCCGTGTGAGCTGTGACACAGCCTACACTCAGTTATAGGATCCCATGTGAGCTGTGACACAGCCTACACTCAGTTATAGGATCCCGTGTGAGCTATGACTTAGAGCTGCTGAGTGGTTACTGGGTAAAGCGCTTGCTTCCATGCCTGTCTACCTGAGTTCAATCTCTGAAACCAACATGGTGGAAGAAGAGGACATGTGTGCTACAAGATGAATACATATATGCACATGTATGTACACATCCACCACACACAAAAAGTATATAAATAAATAAACAAGTATAATTTTTTAAAGAGCTGTGACTTAAACCACTGCCTTGGGCTCCTGTCCCATCTCTGTTTCTATATTTGCCCTATTTGAGGGTACCATGCTGCCAACACAACTATCTGTACCTGCCAGAGAAAACAGGAGTGCAGAGGCCTGAGGCAGGAGCAGTAAGAGGTAAAATGACCAGTAACAGGGGACCGGAGAGATGGCTCAGCAGTTAAAAGCACTGGCTGCTCTTCCAGAGGGCCAGGGTTCAATTCCCAGCACCCACATGGCATCTCACAACTGTTTGTAACTCCAGTTCCAGGGGAACTGCCACCCTCACACAGATATACATGCAAGCATAACACTAATGCACATAAAATACAAATAAATAAATTTTAAAAAATGACCAGGGTGTTTGCTGGGGGTAGCAGCATAAGAGTTGTGTGGCCTACATCCACCCTGCACACTCCTGGCTGGAGTTTTCTAGGTTGCACAGCACCATCTGCATCCCCCGCCCTCTCCTCCCCTTTCCAACAGCACATCCTCACCTCTGCTCCTCAGCCAAACTGAACTGTTGCAAGCATCCAACTTCACCTTGCTCCCCAGCCTTTGGATCTTTATGCTTATATTCTCTCTGCTTAGAAAACTCTACCACACTTAAGATTTCTGTCTGAGCATCACTGTCCTGAGGGACCACTTGGATTTGCCCATCCTCCCCACCTTTCTCCACTCGAAAGCGAGCTGTATGGCTAAGCAGTGGAACAGCAGCGTGGTGAGCTAGATTCCAAACAGTTTTCTGTCTCTCTCTCCAAACAGCCATGGACAGCTCAAGGGGAGGACAATATCTTCCTCACGTCGCTGTGTTCCCCACAGACGCTCGTGATTCTGAAGGAGCTGACCCTGGAGTACCCGAGGCTCCTTCTCGGGAAGTGGTGAATAGACACACAGCATCTGCTTACAGCTGGCCATGCTGTCTTGAGATCTAGAAACAGCATACTAATTCCATACAGGTAAGAATTAAAACTTAGGAGTACTAAATCATGCATGAAACCTTTCCAAAGCCTACTAAAAGGTATTAAGTGAATTTAAGATTTTCTTTTAACCTGCTTTAAATTTTTCTTAGTGACTTCAGGTCATCACTTGTACTTCAACAAAAGGGCCACACCATGTGCCTTCTTCGGCTCATGTCTGACTTTCCTGTGAAAGCTTCCCTGGTTGCCATCTTCGACACGCTCCTGTGTGGCATGGAATGAGCCCTAGTCTCTCATCCCGTTCTGAGGGCCCCACTCTCACGACCTCTAACCTAATTACCCCCAAATAGTACTTGGGGGTTAAGACTCAGCAGAGGAGGCTGGGTATGGTGGCACACACCTCTAATCTCAGCTCTTGGGAGGCAGAGGCAGGTGAAATCTCTGTGAGTTGGAGACCAGCTTGGTCTACAAAGCAAGTTCCAGGACAACCAGGGTTACCCAGTGAGACCTTGTATATATAAGACTCAACATAGGAGAACCTTGGGACGATCCTCAGAGGGGTCTTAAGCGGGTATCTAATTATAGCTATTGGTATCTGTGCTCTGGACTTCACAGCTCAGAAGAAAACTATACAGCTTGTTAGAGTTGTGCTATAAAAACAGAACAAATCCTGAGCACGAAGTTGCACCCTGCTCCAGCATCTGAGGTGGAGCAGGAGAGTTCTCTAGGCTAACCTGGGCTGCATAGGGCACTCCCACCTCACTCTTCATCCTTGTGGTAGCCCAGGAACTGTTCCTCTAGCTCACCCAGTTCTTGCAGGAGCCTGAAGACTCTGGTTTGCACACCCGGAGCCCAGCAGCATTTGTACACTCAGGCATCTCCATCGTAGCCTGCATGGCTTCCTTTCTGTTTCCCTTTTCAGTTCTGGGGATGGAAGCCAGGGGCTGGTGCAGCATAGGCAAGCACTCTAGCACTGAGCCACCATCCCACCCACGGCAGCCTTTCCATGCTCAGATCTTATGAGAAGTGGGTGATGTAGGTAAATACCATAAGGCTGGACAGCATGGTGTATGCTGAACAAAGCCAGTTATTACCAGTATGTATGTATAGTAAGGCTTTCACTGTTTACTACACAAACAAGAATAACTTGCTGGGTAATAGAAAATTAAAACAGCATTGATCTAAAAGGCAACATCAAAAGCGGCCACCTCAGAAATGTTTATCCCAGATATTAAAATATTCATCTTTTACATCTGTGCCCCATAGCATTTTTCACCAGGTCATCTCTCTTGAAGCGCCAGCCCCCTGGGGAAGGCAGGAAAGAGGACATTATTCCTTTTAGACAAAGAACCCCACATGTGAAGGGCCTTTCGTGGGGACACATAAACAGGTCTTGGAGGCAGGATAAGGTCAGGGTGCAGAAGCCCGCTGACTGTATTATGTAAACATGACTATTACCATCATGGAAGAGAAACTGCTATGGTCTCTTACAAAACAGCTTGGCCTGCAGTCATTGTGATGAAGGAAGCAACATGCTTCTACCAAGCTAAGGTAACTCAGCTTGCATCCCCTCATAGGAGGACGGAATTCACCAGACCATCACCCAAGAATACACCACACCAAGCACAGCCGCCCAGCTCCACAGGGTCTTGGGAGGCACTGTTGAGAGATGCAGGAGGAAAGCTGATTTGGGGGTGGGGAATCTCCAGCCACACAGCTGATTCTGAATAACCCATGCTCCTATAACTAACCCCAAGCCCCAAATGAACTCAAGGTTCAGTCTACTGGTGCCTTTCACGGGATGAAGAGATGTTTGTTCACATTGCCTAGGCAAACACATATCACCAGAAAGATTCAGACAGCTCCTCCTCCCACCTTAGTGCTGGGCATCCAACTCAGGGTCCTGTCATAGGAGGCAAACAGCAGCTAACACTGACTATATACCCCAGCTCGAAATGGAATTCCTTCTTTTTTGGCAAGGCCTCACTATGTAGCCCAGGCTGGCCTCCAACTCTTGCTTCTCCTGCCTCAGTTTCCTGATGCAATGATTACAGGCATGTTCCACCAATGCCCGCCAAGACGAAATAATTAAAGACATCAGTCCCTCAGGGTTCTGTGCACCCACAGGAAAGCCTCCGGGACAGCGTCAGCCAGTGGGGGGGGGGGGCGCAGCTCTTCAACTAGAACTGGAAAATGTGGCTCCAAGTTTCACCAGAGAAGACACGTCATGCAGGACTTCCAGACTGTGTTCCACCCTCTGGTCTTCCCAGAAGCAGGGAGGGAAAGTCCTTTGAAAAGGGATACTTGTTCTCAAGTTCTGCTTTCAGGGCCACTTGAAAGTCTCTGTCTTTTATCATATATTTTTCGTCTTACAAGGAAGCTTCATCACTCTTTTTTTAAATTGTAATATGCAAACAGGCCTCTTGTTTATCACAGTTGAGGCTTTGAAACTCATGACAATTAATTACAGTAGCGCTCCCACCCCCCTTATCTGCAAGGGATAGATTCCAAAGTCCTCCAGAGGATGCCAGAAACCACAAATAGTACCCAACCACACACATGCTGATCTTCCTTCCTACAGTCTCAGTGCCTTCTCCATCCAGACTGAGCCCTTGGCTCAAACTTGTGCAGTCCTAGATGTGACCACAAAACTAGCACTGACTTCTCTTCCTAACAATTGTTCACAGATAGAAGATTCATTCTTACCACAGATGTCAGAAACCTCAGTGTATATTTCCCCCCTTTCTTTATTCAGCTAAAGACTGAACTCAGGTTCCAAGAAAACAGCCACGTCTGTGATTTCACAAGACTAACTGGCTGAATGGAACGTTGTGACTGTAGAGAGGTGGCATGATGCAGACCAAGAACCAAATTATCTCGAGCTTCCTTTAGCTCCCTCAGTGCCCACCCTGTGTCTGACCTAACACTCTAGTGACATCATGTGAAGACATGGGGACATAGTCACTTTACAGAGCCTCAGCTTCCACTAACCCAAAGGTTATCAGATGACCTGTGAAGCCCACATTGAGGTTCCCCGCTTGGCTGTATCCCACCTACTTGGTATTTCTATCAATATACTGAAAAGTTGCCTTGATTTATGACTTTCCTTGTTCTGTCACCATAAAACCTTCATGAGACCTAGCACATTGGAACCTGGGGTTTGGGCAATCTGAATGTGTGTGTCCAGGCTATGAGTGCTCGTGTTTGGATAACTAGCTTTTGCTCCCTTTGCAGTAAGAGCTATTGCGCACAGACAGAGTGAGATAAGGACTCAGGAGCTACTGCTGCTCAAAGGCAGCCAAGAACACAACAGCACAATGTTTCCTTTGCTAAGTCATTGCCCTAAGTCTGTGTGACTCCCAAGAAGGCAATTATCCACAGAGGAGTGGGTTGTGGGGGGTACATCTTGGAGCAAAAGTGATCATCATAGCCGGGCGGTGGTGGCGCACGCCTTTAATCCCAGCACTCGGGAGGCAGAGGCAGGCGGATCTCTGTGAGTTGGAGACCAGCCTGGTCTACAGAGCTAGTGCCAGGACAGGCTCCAAAGCCACAGAGAAACCCTGTCTCGAAAAAAAAACCAAAAAAAAAAAAAAAAGTGATCATCAGTTAGAACCACTTTGTCCCCTCAAGCACAAAGACTTCTTTGGACTGCTTTGCAGAATGGAGGCTTTTTAGGCCTGAAGCTCACATCAATATCTCAAAGAAGGGGCCAGGCGGTGGTGGCGCACGCCTTTAATCCCAGCACTCGGGAGGCAGAGGCAGGTGGATCTGTGTGAGTTCGAGACCAGCCTGGTCTACAAGAGCTAGTTCCAGGACAGGCTCCAAAACCACAGAGAAACCCTGCCTCGAAAAACAAAAAACAAAACAAAACAAAAAAAAAAAATCTCAAAGAAGGATCTTTTTTTTTTTTTCATTTTTATTTAACTCTTTATTTGTTCTCTTCCCAGCGTGGTCTCATTGAACAACCATTTTCTACCTTTTACTCGTCTCTTTAGCCGACAGACCGAGGATGGATGGCCAAGTCTTGGTGGAATGAGGATGGGTGGCCAAGCCTTGTTGAATAAGCCTAGTTTGTTGGGGTAGTTGGAGCCCAGGCTTTTGACCTAATGACTTTGATTATGGTAATTCCCTCCTATTTCATTAAAAGAAAACCTTTAGGGCTTCTCATGGGTATGAATAAATAAATAAATAAATAAATAAATAAGTGTCATTTGAACACAAGAGGTGCCACCTCGATGGGGACCAACAGCAAGCAACACAGAGAGCATGAAAGGCAGGACAGGAAGTAGGAGGAACTAGATTTCAACATGCTGCCCAGAACTTTGAATTGCCTATTATTTACTTATTTTCTGTCTGTATGGAGGTACCGGTGTGCCAGTGTGTGTGTAGTTCAGAGGATACGTGGGTGCACATGAATAAAAGTGCTAAGTAGTCACGCCAACACAGAGAAGTGCGCAGACCTGCAGTGTCTACGCTGCCTCCACCATTGTTTTGGCTACTGAGGGAAAATGTAAATGATGCAGCGAGTTCTGTCTTTAAGAGATGAACTCAGGGCTAGAAACATGACAGCCAATAAGGACACGGAATGTTCTTCCAGAGGATCAAGGTTCAGTTCCCAGCACCCACATGGAAGCTTAGAACTGTCTGTATTTCCAGTTCCAGGTAAACCAACACTCTCATTCAGATATACATGCAGGCACACTCCAATGCACATAAAAAATTTAAAAAAATCGAGGAGACAGTATGAATCAGTTGTGTGTAGAGAGACTTACAAAACAAAACAGAGATGAACTCAGCACACAGCAGTGACACTTGAAGTGGGGAAGACCCCAAGACAAGGCTGGCAGAGAGTTCTGTGCAGAGGGTACAGCCCAAAGCAAATTCTCAGACAATAACAGCTGGGCAGAGAACACCCACAGTGCCAGCCCAGCATTCAGCGCAGCTGTGGTGTGCAGCAGGCGTTTTCTGGACATTGTGGCAGCTTGCTCTGCTCCCAGGGCTTGGGACTGCCCAGGCTCAGAGAAAAAAACAACTGAGAGCTAGCAGCATCATTTGCTAACCTGCTACCTGTCATTGTTGAGTCAATCTCTGCATGTCCACGATGTCAAAAAGGGAACCTTAATACTTCTCTATTCTGCATGAATTTCTATTTTAATTCCCAAAGAACACACATACACAATTACCTCTGAAGTCCAGATTCATCCTGGGGCCCCAGTTTTCAAGGGAACAAGGCTGCTTATAAGGACCAAAGGAAAAGGAAAGGTCTTGCCATGGAGTCCTGTATTAGACCCAATTTGACACAGAAGGTGGCATTACCAACGAGCCTCCGTTTTCTTACTGAAGGATGGGGGAGGGGATGAGCAGACATACTCTCCGCGAGAGAACGTGGATGTGTGTGGTACAAGCTAGGCACTCAGCTATAGCTGAACAACACAGAGGTGACTGCTGACATCAATGACACAGGCGTGCCAGCACTAACACGTGTCCTATGGTGGAGACAGCCTTGGCTGCCATGGCCAAAGCACCCTTGTGCAGCTTCCAGGACCCTTACAAGACAGCTCAGTTGAAAGCTTTCAAATTCTGTTTGGGGGCAAAAATGAACATCAGCTAAGGGAGACCAATACAAGCCAGAGTGCAGCTTGGTTAGGAGGAACTTGAGCTGGTGTGTTGAGCATTCTTGGTTGTCATGATGTCATTTGGAATTAACTAAAACCCAAGCAGCTGGGCACACCTGTGAGGGATCTGAGAGGGAAGACCCACTCTAAGTCTAGGCCGTACCTTCTGGTGGCAGCCCACATAAAAGGTCATGGGAGAAGGAAGCATGTGCTTTTTGCCTACTTGGCCTCACTCTCTGGCAAGTTCCCTGACCCTCTGCCTAAGACATGCTTCACTGGTGGTAGATCCTACTTGGCTGGAATTCTGACAGAACAACTCTCTAGTACTTCCCTAGGACTCCAGCACCAGACTTCGGGTTCTGAGGCATCCAGTCTCATAGACTGAACAACTTCCAGATCCTTGGCCTTTTACGTGGTCCACAGCCTGTAAGCCATGCTAAAAAACATCCCATATATGTATACCCCAAATATATATCTATATTTCTATCAATTCTGCTCCTTTAGAGAACCCTGATACAGCTGGTGAGGTTACTGACTGAGACAGAAGTTCCCTTGCTGGCATGGTCTCAAGGCTGGCCCATGTGAGTGACAGTCAACAGAGACTCACACGCTAAATCCTTGGACAGGCTTAGGAAGTCATGGAGAATGGCAAGAAATATGGCTAGCATGAAAGGGGGCCTGGCTACCGAGCCTGACAACCTAACTTGGATCCCCAGAATCCACATGGTGGAAGGAAAGAACCAACTCCCCCCCATTATCGTCTGATCTCCACAAGAGGGAACACACAGAGTGGAATGGAAAGGTGCT
This sequence comes from Microtus oregoni, assembly GCF_018167655.1. NCBI lineage: Eukaryota > Metazoa > Chordata > Mammalia > Rodentia > Cricetidae > Microtus > Microtus oregoni. The sequence continues at coordinate 338,084 of NW_024543223.1, read as the reverse complement.
AGGAGAACGTCTCCCTGGGGATGCTCATCACTGTCCTCTAGTGCGGGTTACTGACAGACCACACCAGGCTTCACCATCGTCTCAGATCTTATCTCTGTTCCTTCTTGTTTGAGAATACTGACCTGCTTTGCATTTATCAGGATGAGACTACCCTGGGATGTTTTGTCCCTTCTGCCTCCATTACCCTCCCCCCTCCACTCTACTTTCTCCTTCTCCCTCTTTTTTTCAGATAAGGTCTCTCTATGTAGCTGTGGTTGGCCTGGAACTACCTTGCTCTGTAGACCAGACCGGCCCTGAACTCACAGAGACATGCCTGTCTCTGCCTCCAGAGAGTTGGGATTATTGATGTGTGCCACCACCATGCTTGTTCCTACTGTTCAGTTTTACAGTTTCAGAGCGGGTTCTCACTCAGCTCAAGTTTCACTTATTCCTCTCATGTGTATGGTGCTGGTCTGCACATCATGCATGGCTGGGGTCTAAGGAGGCCAGAGGAAGGTGTCGCGTCTCTTGGGATTGGAGTTAATGATGGCTGTGAACCACCATGTGGATGCGGGGAATCAAAGTCAGGCACAATAGCAGTAGGCAGTGCTCTTGGCTGCTGGGTCATTTCTCCACTCTAACATCTAGAGCAGTGGTTCTCAACCTTCCTAATGCTGAGACCTCTCAATACAGTTCCTCATGCTGTGGTGACCCCAGACCATAAATTATTTCATTGCTACTTCATAACTGTAATTTTGTTGCTGTTATGAATCATAGTGTAAATATCTGTGCTTTCTGAAAGTCTTAGGCGGCCCCTGTGATAGGGGCATTCTACCCCCAAGGGTTCTCCATCTGCAGGCTGAGAACCTGCTGCTCTAGAGCCTTACACTTTAGTCCTGCTGACAACCAGGGACCTGACTCCTCCAGCTCACGTTTGTGATTTCTGTCAACCTTACTTCTACATCTGTTAATGTGCCAGTCTCCTATCTTAAATTACAGGCTTCCATAGGCTGCAGACCATACCTGGGTACAAGATCTTGCGTATAGTCAGAGCCTAGGAGATAGTGGCTGGGAGTGCAACTCAGTCGTGGGCACTCGCCTAGCATGTGTCAAGGCCCTGGGTTCTACCTCCAACACCATAAATAAAAAAGGGGAAGAAATAAATGCCATTTGTCATAGCTAACAACTCTTAAAGTTCTTGTAATCTGATTACATTTATTTATCTCTGTGTGCTTGCATATGAGCTAGCGTGCCACAGCAAGCACACGGCAGAGGACAAGCGGCAGAGTGGCTCTGCCTGAACCATGTGAATACCAAGGATCACACTCAGGTCATCAGGCTTAGGTGCAAGCATTCTTATGCACTGAGCCATTTTGCTGGCTCCTAAAGTTCTTACGATTTTAAACTTTAATAATTAATTTTAATAACTACTTCAATAATGAATAGTTTTCACAACTTTAAGTAATAATTAAGAGTTGTAATAAGCTTAATTAAAGCCTTAATAACAAACTTTAACAACAAATTCAGGCACTGACAAGCTAATGTAAAGTGCTTTAGGAGTTGGGGACGCTGCCTTGTAGTAGGCTGCCGGCTGGCGTGTGAGAGAGCCCCTGCGCTGGTCTCATGTTGCATGTTTCAGTCCAGATATTCTGAGTGGTAAATATATATACTTTTACATATTTAAGATCTTACAAGGTGTGAAACTTTATTTTAAAAAAATATAGCTGGATATGGTGGCATGCACCACCAGCCTTTGGGAGGCAGAGGTAGGTAGATCTCTGTGAGTTCAAGACCAGCCAGGACTACATAGGGAGCTCTATGCCAGCAAGACCTACAGAGTAAGAATTTGTCTTTAATCCCAGCACTCGGGAGGCAGAGGCAGGTGGATCTCTGTGAGTTTGAGGCCAGCCTGGTCTACAAGAGCTAGTTCCAGGACAGGGTCAACAGCTACAGCTGTCTCAAAAAAACAAAAAACCAAACCAAACCAAAACAAAAGGTTCTTTCAAGCACTGGTTCAGTAGGCAACTGCAGCTGAGCCTGAGAGCTAGAGTCTAATCCTAGGATCCACTGTATGGTATAAAGGAGGAAACAGCACTGGAAACTGTCCTCTGACCTACAGCCCCGTCTATGCAGGAGGCTGGCACGGGTAACCTGATTCCAGGGAGGCATAAACTACTATCCATTGTTTTAGTTACTAAAGTTAATAGAAACTTATTAATATCATAGGATTCACCCTTTCAAATTTCTCTAATTCAATGATGAATTTTCATAGATAAGATTTATAGGTGAACATTTTGGGTAGATTTAAAAAAAAAATAACTCTCAGAAATGAGAAGGTAAATTTTTCATGCCAGGAGCCTCAGACCCAAATCAGCCGGGTGCAGAAAACTCTATTTGACTTTGACTTTTTCTGTTAAAGGCCAGGGAGATGGCCCCGTGGTTAAGAGCACATACTGAGCACCCAGAGGACCCGAATTCAGTTCCTGCCATGCACGTCAGGTGCCTCGCATCACCTAAGGCTCTACTCAGAGGAACCAGGTACCTGCACACATGCACACTTATCCTCACACAGATAATTAAAATAAATGACATCTTTAAAGGTTGCTCTAGTGACATTTTATTTATTTCTGGAGGAGGGGAGCACGTGTGTGAGGTGAGAGGACAACGTGTGAGACTCTCCACAAGGTCAAACTCAGGTTTCCAGTCCACTGGGGCGTTCACCTGCTGAGCTGAGCATCTCCTGAGCCCAGCATCTGCCTTTAAATATAATTTTCAGACCATTTCTTCATTCAGAAATTATATTATTTACTTAAAATCCTAAATTTGGAGTGTGGCATATGCCTGTAATCCCAGAATTCAGAAGGCTGAGGACAAGGGTTATGAGTTCTAGTCCAGCCTGTGCTACAAGTTGAGATTCTCTCTCAAAAGACAAAAATAAAAAGACCAACAGGTAAAAGAGTAAATTAAAGCCATGTTAGAGACTACACAGCGCGGCAGCACAAAGGGACAATTACGTGACATAGAGAAAGATGCAAAGGGCACCAGGCCAGAGTTCCCCTCAGAGAGCCGACAGCCTTGGAATCTGTTATTTCTCTTGGAAGCTGTTATAACTTGGGGAGAAAGATGGTGGCAAAAGTAGTTGGTGGGAGTGGGGGCAAATCCAATGACTTCTAAGTCCTTTAATAGTAAGCTGTGATCCAAGCGCTAGAGAGTTGAGGGAAGTTTAGCTCCTCCTCCTCCCCCTCCTGCTGCTGCAACCCTGCTCATAGCACATGAGGGCTCACCACTCAGCTCTGTCCCTGCTCATAGCACAGAAGGGCTCACCACTCAGCTCTGTCCCCACACACCCACTCTCCTGCCTCCTGGGGTGCCTGTTATATTCAGATATGAACTTTCCAGAAACTTGATCATGTTACAGGCATTTTCCTGTATGATGAGTCCCCCAGTGCTAGTCATGAACAAGTAAGTTCTACAGAGGCTGGTATTATTTATTAAAACAAAACAAAACAAAACAAAAAAAAACCCCAAAAAACAGAAATAGTGGCTCAATATCCAGAAATAGGACACATGTGGCCAAAAGGAGGTAAGCTGTACCTCTGTTAAACCCGTGGGCTACTCCCAGGTCCCCAGCTACATGGCATATGGCCTTTCTTCAGCCATGCCAATCAAGCACATTTAGAGACTTGACTGAGGCTTTGGCTTGACATGATTTGATACACAGACCCAAATCCAGGTACCGCCCACCCTCCACCTCCCACCTCAGGTACCTCTTCCTTTCTACCATTTTAGCCTCCATACCCTGATCAACTGAGAAGGCCATCGAAGGGCAAGAAGGATGGGAATGTCAGAAGGATGGGATGGTATTTACTTTTCTGTTTTTAGAACTGTGGGGATGTAGCTAGGCATTGGTGGTACACACCTTTAATCTCAGCACAGAGGCAGGTGGATCTCTCTGAGTTCAAGGCCAGCCTGGTCTACAAAGTGAGGACAGCCACTCAGGACAGCCAGAGACACACAGAGAAGTCCTGTCTCAAAAAACAAAAACAACAAACCCAAACAAGCAGACAAAAAGAATTGTGGGGATGTTAGAGATATGCTAGTTGGATTTTTCTTGAAACTAGTTTCAATGACTACATGAATCAACTCCTGCTGGACTGAATTATACTTTATAAATATGGGTTGAACACTATCTTTTGAAATGAAAGTGCCCAGATCGAAATACCCTGTGATCTTCCTGAGAGAACGGCACAATCCTTGAGGAAAAGGCCATCTTTGTGTAGAACAAATGGACCAAGGGAATTCTGCTTTCCTCTCTGCCTCTTCTTTACCCAGTCACTGCCAAATGACATGTTTTATCATTTTAAGGCTTTGGCTCAGCAGAATGAGCAAAGAGCCCATTCTTCTGGTCTTCACCGTTTCCCCTGCATTAAAGCAGCCTACGCTGGAGGGCAGTGACAGTGGGAGCAGTGGACCCACAGGGCTGACTCTGCCTGCAGCCATCAGTATTCCAACTGTTCTAAGAAAGAGAGATCTCTGAAGTCCTTCATTATCTCTGTCCCAACAGGCTGGATCCCTGGGATATGGAGTCTCACCAGCTAAGGCTCAGCTGTGCTTTCCCACGGTGGTGTATGTGGGTGTTCAACTCAGTCTGGGTCTAAGACCCTCACCTCTGACAGGGTTTACAGCCCCCAACCACAGGGGCTCAGATTCTCTCATTTTGGGGCCTGCTCGGGTTCTTCTACCATTGGATCCCTGACTTTGCCATTACAGCCAAGCCTTGGTACCAGGCAGCCAGAGAGACCCCCATGGGGGCTCTCACCCACCTGGCCATCGACCATCGTCCGCCGCCACTTCTTTCTACTGTGAGATGCCCTTCTGACAGCCCCTGCTCTTGCAGACGCCATGAGACCTTACCACCTTTATGCAGATGAGAAGTCAGGAGTGGCCACGGGAGTTCTAACCCAACAGGCTGGGCCTTTGAATCGGGCTGTCGCCTTTTTACCCCAACAGCTGGACCTCACCGTCTGTGGATGGCAACCATGCCTGAGAGCTCTGGCAGCAGCAGCTGAACTCACTCAGGAGGCTCTCAAGATCACCCTGTCCAGACCAATCACGGTATATTCTACCCACCACCTCTCAGACCTTCTGAGTCATTCCTCTCTCTCTCCTTGGGCCTTCACTTACTGTTTCTAGAAAACCCCCAAATTACTTTGGTCTCCAGTACTGCCCTAAACCCCACAACTTTCCTTCCTGTTCCCTCCCACTCTGGTACCTCCTCTCACTCTTGCCCAGAGGCTGTAGAGGCCTTAAACTCACCTCAGCCAGGTCTTCTAGACCAGCCACTTAGAAATCCCCAACTCACCCTGTTTGTTGATAGAAATTCCCTTATAGACAAATCAGGAAACCACCAGGCAGCGTATGCAGTGGTCACTTCCACTAACACAGTTGAAGTGACTGACTGCCAATGGGAGCCTCCTCACAAAAGGCCGAATTAATTGCCTTGACTAGGGCACTCCAAATAGCCAAGGGCCAATGGGCTAATATCTATACTGACTCTAAATATGCCTTCTTAATAGCCCATACCCATTCTGCACTCTGGAAGGAAAGGGGCTTCCTTACTACCAAGGGACTCCCATAGTTAACGGACCCCTTGTAGTAGACAACCTCTTGAAGGCCCTCTAGCTCCCTGCAGAAGTATCCATTATTCACTGTAAGGGACACCAATCCTCCAAGGACCCAGTGGCCTTAGGCAATGCCAAGGCTGAGCCAGTGGCCCAGGGGCCTCCAGCTCCTTTGACTACACAGAACATATTTTGTTCTTGACTCCCTCCTATCAGCCCTGTTACCAACCAAGCTCATAAAAAGGGGATCATAGCCGGGCGGTGGTGGCGCACGCCTTTAATCCCAGCACTCGGGAGGCAGAGGCAGGCGGATCTCTGTGAGTACGAGACCAGCCTGGTCTACAAGAGCTAGTTCCAGGACAGGCTCCAAAACCACAGAGAAACCCTGTCTCGAAAAACCAAAAAAAAAAAAAAAAGGGGGGGGGGGTCATAAATACAAAGGATTGAAGGTTCTACTTAAATAACTGTCTCATCCTTCCTCAAGACCAGGTATTGTCAATCATTTCAGACATCTCCAGACCTTACACATAGGCCCCAAAGCTTTGTTCCATTTCTTAGAGCCCCTCTTTGACCCCACCCATCTCTGAGATCGTATTTCACAGTTTGGCTCCTTCTGCCAGACCTGTGCCCAGGCCAATCCACAGGGGGCTCTCCATATACGTCAGCTTCTGCATCAGCTTCGTGGACATCAACCGGGTGAAGATTGGCAGGTTGATTTCACCCATATGCCTACTCATAAAAAGCTCCGTTATCTCCTAACACTTGAGGGTACTTTTACAGGGTGGATAGAAGCGTTTCTGGCCTCCAGGGAAATGGCAGATGTGGTGGCTCAGGTACTCCTGGACCACATCATTCCTCGGTTTGGTGTCCCATGGACCACACAGACGGACAATGGGCCAGCCTTCACTTCCAGGGTCATGGAGCTTATGTCAGAAGCTCTCAACATCTCCTGGAAATTCCATATCCCCTACCGCCCACAATCCTCGGGAAAGGTGGAGAGGGCCAATGGACTCATCAAACAACAGCTAACCGAGCTCTCCATTGAACTCAGCCACCTGCGTCCTCATCGCCCTCAAGGAGCAGATGTCTGACGTCTCCAGGATGGCAGTAAACCAGATGCCTCTCCAGCCACACCTCTCGCTGAGCGTGAGCCCGCCAACTCCTAGCTCTCCCCTCTCCTACGTCACCCATGTCCGCGGGAAGTAGCCAGGCGGAAGCCAGCGTCCCTTTATCCAAAGCGAGTCTGAAATGTTTGGTCGGAAGCATCACCTCAACTCCCTTGCACCCCTTTATACAAAGAGTCTGGAATATTTAGTCGGGGGCTTCACCCCAGGCCCCTGACATCCATCTTTGGAATGCTGGGCAGAAAGCTCCATTTCTAGCTCCCTTCCCTGGGAGCTGCCTCAGCCCAGACTTCACCTCCGAGAAAGCCTGCCAAACAGTGGCCCCTCCCCAGGGAGGGTCAAGACCACTCCCACAGGCTATTTAAACTGCCCCCCAGAGAATGGCCACATGGTCTCCCCCTTTCCCTCTCAGGTGGTCGTTTGGGTTTTCCTCCCCCACCACCTCCGTATTTTCCCAGGGGTCACCCAGAAGTGCTGGCACCCATTAAAGCTGGGTATCTTTTAATTCAGTCTGATTTGGTCTGGTTGGGATTATTTGCGTCGGCGGAAAGGTTTGTTGACCAGAAAATCCTTAACAGTGACAAAGGTTTATAATCCCTGAGCTAGAAAGGTGGAGACAAGAGGATCTCATGGCTCTGCCCAGAGAGCCTTGACTAACCCATCAGTCCCAGGTTCCAGCTAGAGATCCAGGCTCAGCAAACAAGGTGCGTGGCAACCTTGGGAGCAACAACACCCAAGTTGACCTTCAGCTTCCACTCATAAAGGACATATGTGCACATGCACATACACATATATGCACACCTATGAACACATGCTCATACATATATTCTGCATACCTATGAACACATGCACATATCCACACACACATGAATACACATATACATAAGCACAAAAGGTTGAAGAGACTGAGTTATGGATCATCATTAAAAACACAATAGATACTGTGAACTGAAGAGCTGTGGGCCCTATGTGACCAGTTACTATCATTTTTCAGAGAAATTGAGGCCAAATAATACCAAATATGGGACTTTTCATTGAGCTTACCCACTTGGGAAACACCCGGAAATGGTATGCCATGGAACTGGGTGTTCCTAGTACTTGAGAACTCCACAAGAGAAGTGGAAGCCCCTAACCCATGACACCTTTCTTTGCACTCACTACTGAAACCCAGCAACAGGAGTTAACCTGTTCTAAGCCATCAGAGGGTGTGTCAGCCTTACTCTGGCAAGCAGGAATATCGCAGTACTTCCAGTAGACGCCGTCCTCATGCTCCGCCACATAGCACCAGGGGCTCACGTCTCCATCTGGATTTCTGTTGGGAATAAGGACACACTGATGATCCACCTGGCCCATTTAGCTTTACAGAACTGTTTCCTGTCGCTTCTAATGACTGCTGTGCATTTCAATGTCATCTCTCATCAGGAAGGAAAACCTAAGTCGGCCACAGTGGCGCAGGACTGTAATCACAACACCCAAGAAGCTGAGATAAACAAAATAATAATGAAACTACAGACAATATAATCCTCTGAAGTTGGAAAAGGCATATTTAAGGAAATCTCAGGTCTAAAGAATGTTTGTTCCTAGGTGTTAAGACTACTGGCAATTTTAGTTTGTTTTTTCTTTTCTGATTTTAGTTTCTACCTTCTTCAATAATGACTACCCCAAGTGTACAGTTTCTAAACAGCCAAATAAACTCACATAACACAATGTCAGCTGGCAAGCCTACTCAGCCTAGGCTGGCTACCTCACACATGACAGAAGTGGTCTCCTCCATCACCATACAGACTTCACAGAGGCTTCTCAGTCAGGACCTGACTTCTAACATGGTAATCATGTTTTTTTAAAGACTTATTTCCATGTTCCCAAGTGAGAGAAGCTTGGAGTAAATGACCTGCAAGGTCATTTTGGTGCAGAGATGTCATCTCAGTAAAGGGTGGTGCTTGTGAAGCAGTTCAACAATGACAGGGCGGCTACAGAGAGACAAGCTCACCTCTCTTCACCCCTTCTCAAGCCTCCTTTATTTAGGCTCAGAATACTGGAAACCTGACACTCCAGTTAGGCAGGAAATGGACATGAGGACCCCCTTCCAACACTCCCACCCCAGCAAGCTCGGCAGCAGGCTTATGGGCCTGAGCAGACAAGCCCATTGTGTGGCCTAGAGATAAGCTTCCCAGGCACAAAGGATTCTTTTCTTTTTTGTGCCCAAAGGCAGGTGTGAGAGGCGACTCTGCTCTTCCCTGGGCCTGCCTCCCCCTCTAATCCAGATACTTCAGACCCAGCCAGGAGAAGCCTGTTCCCATCACTGGAAAGCGGGTAGACATCTCAGATGAGATGGATCTGAAAAGTCGCACAAGACAAACATGGTGTCAGATATCAGCTGAGAAATCAAAGTGGCAGAGCTTGTACAAAGCCCTTCTTTAAACAGTATTTCACCAGCATCTTCCTCCCTCTGTCCCGAGTTCAGCTTTGATGTAGTATTGGGTAAAACCCCTAGACAACAAGTGTTTACTATCAACGTGAAAGCCATTCTGAAAAGCGTCGAACAGCTTAATAAAGAGCAGGCAGACCCATCCTTACTTCTCTGCAGCGCTAAAGCAAAAAGCCTGGGCTCTGATGTGATATTATCAACATGAGAGAGAGGTTCAGCCTCTCTCCTTTTGAAGTATAAACTGGTAATTCAGGTCTGGTACATTCCATCAAACCAGAGGGCTGTAGTCCAAGGAGTTAAGTGAAAAGGTACTGGGGGAAGGTGCTCACAGCCCTCAGGTACCAGCCCTCGGTATGCTTACAGACACACTCCTGTGAGCAGACATGTGCACTCAGCTAGTAAAATGTTGTTTTTCTCTCATTGGAAATTTAAAATTTACCTTAGAGTCAAATTTAAAATAGCTCTTCTGAGTTTTGGGAATGCTTTGTAACAGGGTAAACCAACCTACCAGGAGATACTTCAGGGACAGCACAGTGGAGAGCATTTCCCCAGCATTGCCAAGAAAAGCAAAGCAAAAACACCTTAGACAACAAGTGGCCATATGTTAGAGGAAGGGGATGGAGCAGATGGAGCAACACTGGGGTTTGTGCGTGTACGCATGGTCACCTGTCTGTGCACGCTCATGTATGTGCGCATGATCAAGTGTGTGTGAATGCATGTTCATGTGAATGCGTGTGCAAGAGTGAACATTTGGAGACCAGAAGTCAACCTTGGGTGTCATTCTTTAGGCGCTGTTCATCTTTTTTTTTTAATTTTGAGGCAGGGTTTCTCTCACTGGCCTGAACCTTGCCTGGTGGCAAGCCAGAGTCGCAGGGACCTGCCTGTCTCTGCCTCCCACTGTTGAGATGACAAGAGCACAACCACACGGAACTCTTTTTGTTTTAGGGTTGTCTGTCTGTTTGTTTTCCAAGACAGGGTTTCTCTGTGTAACAGCCCTGGCTGCCCTGGAATTGCTTTGTACAACAGGCTGGTCTTGATCTTACAGAGATATACTCTGCCTCCTGAGTGCTGGGATCAAAGATGTATGCCACCACCACCTGGTACAGAGCTTTTTTTTAATATGGGTTCTGAAGAATCAAAGCCCGATCTTTGAGCAAGCACTTTACCAAGTTATCTCCCTAGCATTTGTTTTAAACATTCACTTACTTATCTGCAGTAAGTCTGTGCAGACTTGTGAGTGAGCATGTGCCATGGCACACATACAGAGTTGGTCCTTTCTTTCTGTCATTGGGTTCAGGGTATTGGAGTGAGGTCATCAAGCATGACAGCAAGCACCTTTCCCCACTAAACCACCTGAGCAGACTGTAAGCTTTGATGTATACAAAATATTAATATGCAGAACTTTGAAGATAGTGAAAAATTGATTAATGAGCCTAAGTAGCACTAACCATAAAACACAAAGGACAGGGACTGGAGAGGTGGCTCAGAGGTTAAAAGCACGCACTGTTCTCCAGGTGGATCTGGAGTCCAGTTCCCAAAATCCATCTCAGGTAGCTCACAGCCCTCTGAAACTCCGGCTACGGGGGTTTGGGCACTTCTTGCCTTCTGTGGCACCTGCACTTGTGTACAGACCCATGAAAACACATTAGACACAATTTAAAATAAGAAAATACATCTTTAAAAATTACAAATGACAGCAGAGTGGAAAGATGGCACACATAACACTTGGAGATGTTGCCAGGCAGGGCTCATGACTATCCAAACACTAAATAACGCTTTTACTTTGTTTGATTTAGGTTTTTGAGACAGAATCTTACATAGCCCAGGCTGGCCTCAAACTCACTATGTAGCCAAGGATGGCCTTGGACTCTTTATCTTCTTCCCAGAACCTCTCAATTGCTGAGATTACAGGCACACACACAGCCATGCCTGGCTTGTAACGAACCTGCTCTTACAGTGACACATGAAGAACCACAGCGACAGCAAACCTGGGGTAGTCCGTGGATGCAAGCTAGGATAGAAGTGATGTAAAGAGACAAGGACCACAAAGGCCTAGAGTGCTAGCTTGGGCATGCGGAGGATGGGAGGCAAACAGAGGCCCACACAATCAGAAATATATGTGTTGGCTCAGCTAGGTCAACAGTGCCGGTGATTGAGATGTTCATGTACAACAACCAGAACTGAGAGCAGGGCTCTGCAGTCGCTCTTTCTTGTCCTAATGGTGCAGGAGGCAGCCTGTGCACCTGTCCCAAGAGTGAGTAAATTCAACACATTGCTGAACCATGAGTCATGCTAGCACCGTCTCGGGTGTAAGGAGCTGAAGGTATAAACAAGGCGCTTGGATTTTTTTCCTCTAGTTTCTAAAAACTTGTAATTCTATTTTTATCTTTCTGTCTGTCCGTGTGTATGTGTGTGTACATGTGGATTTATGTATGTGGTGGTGTGAGGTTGGCTTTGGAGGCTTTCTCCTTTGATCTCTACATTTGGAGACGGCGTCTCACACTAGTCACCATGGCTCTCTAGGTAGCCAGCATGCCCCTGGAATTTCACCTCTGCCTTCGGAGCACCAGAATGCCAGGTGGGCTTTACAACAACCCAGCACTGACTTGGGTTCTCAGGATCCCAACTCTGAATCCACAGGAAGCACCTTAACCACTGGGCCATCTAGTAACTCTCTCAGTCTTAGAACCTGACCAAGGCTGGGGCTCATCTCCCAAGAAAACCATAAATATATACCTGAAGATCATGGAGTGAGATCAGAGTTCCCTGCTGGAGCCCAAAGAGGCGCATACCTGCTGCCTCGCAGCTAACATGCTGAAGAGTAGAGCTACCTGAATCCAGGAGTTCAAGCACAGCCTAGGAACATGGTAGAGGGAGGTTTGGGTCCCAGATAGCCTGAACATCTTCAGCAGCTTTGGTGAAACGCTCACTGGTGGGAGACTTACCTGAGAAAATCCTCCCAAAGAGACAAGAGTGACCAGACAGGACACAGCTCTGAAAGCCAGTATGAAAGTGAACTAAGTTAGAGAAAAGAGAGAGAAAGAGACAGAGACCAAGACAGACAGGAAGACAGAGGAAGAGACTGATTTCATCTTTATGTTTTTTATTTCTTGTGTGTGTTTCCCATCGGCAGTGACCGCAGAGGCCAAAAGAAGGTGTCGGATCCCCCAGAACTGTAGTTACCGACTATTCTGAGCGGTATTGTGGGTGCTGTGAACTGAACCTGGATCCTCTGGAAGAGCGGCCTGTGTTTGTAACTGTTGAGCCATCTCTCCTGCACTGATTAATCCATTTTAATAAGAATGATGTGGCTCTCTGAGTTGGCCAGGAGGAGACAAGAAAGCACTGCTGTTATGAGAGGGGCTGGATAGAACTGGAGGAACCAGAGATCACCCCACAGCACTACGGCCCATCTTACCTGCAATAGTTATGCTCACCCAAACCACCTTCCCCGCTGGGGTACTTCAGCGTGTTGTATGGATGCTGGAATGTCTCGTTCCAGAACAGACATGGCTTCCCGCCTTGCAGTGCTGTCCAGCTCTGTGTTCCCCTGTAATCTGCACCATTGGCTGTGAAACATTCTGGAAGAAGGAAAAAACAGCATACTAATTTTCTGGCAACATTTATAGTTTCCTCCCTCTCTGGTGAATGTTTTATTTGTTTTGTTTGGACCAAGCTGGAAATGGGATTGTGTTTGCTAGATCCTGGGCGGCCTGCTGGGCTGAGGGAATCTGCAAAGAGGTGCCCTGCAATGCTAGGCACTGTTGGCAGCAGGTTGTTGGGTCACTGGGGCACTCACTTCCCCTTGAAGTCTACAGGTCCCAGTGAGGACATAAACATGGAGCTGAAATGCACTGGAGCCCATGACGTGAGTCTGGAGACAAACCCCCAAATCTAGCCACGCACATGGAATTCTGGGCACTCAGAGGGGTCCCCTGCTCTCGCCAGCGTCTCTGTGTGGTAACTAGAACCAGGTCACCAGCTGTAACTGAGTGCTCCCCTACAGTCTGAAAGGCTGCTCTGACACTTGGATTTAATAAGGCCATCGGATACAGCAACGCTTTGGAATCCCAATCACACAAATCTGGGAATGACTCACATTCCCTGGTAATGAGGAACAGTCCTCCCTGCGTAGTCTGAGGTGCAACAAAACAGGGGGCAATGGAGGGCGGGGCCAGCACGCTCTCTCACCTCCTCCTGCAATGCTTTCCTAGATATGTGTTGAAAATGGTCTCAGGTCCCATTCCATGAGATGACGGATCCTCGCAGGTGCAATCATGCACTTCTAAAATCCACTTCTCCGACTCTGGGAGATGGGAGCCGAGGCTGACAGGCTTCCTCCCACATATTGTATGCATTAAATTCACAGAGGTTCATGAGAAAGGCAGAGTACAAAGAGCAATTTTTTAAAATTAGCTTAGTTGAAGCTGACAGATAGAAGCACTTCAAACACTTTTTTAAGATGTATCACTAGAACCCTGACAGTCTGGGGGAGTTCCACCGACATTCTTAGCTTTCCTCTGTTCTTCATCCTAGCACACGGCGACCTATAACTTCCGGTAATAAGGACATGATGCTGTCTCCCACTGGGCAGTGCCTGTGCCTGTTCTAGACTACCAGGCGTGCGGACAATAGGAACACAGCTCTATTCCAAAAGAAGTTTCTCTGACCACTCAGAAACTGGACATCTTCCTCCCAGTCACACCTTCCTCCTACCAGTTAGGCGCTGTGTTTTGTCTGGAACGGCACCATTTATGGGTAACTCAAATAATCTGAATCCGAGGAGACACAGAAAACCACAGCAACTTATCATGCCTGGTGCAATGTTAATATGTTAAATGTGGGTCCTCACAGACCATGAGGGCGTTAACACAAAAGTTCAAAGGAGGGCGGCTCAGCATAGAGTGACAAACACAAAACCAAAGGCTCAGCTTGGGCTCACTGTCTAAATGGCCACCATCCACACCAGTGTGCACCACACTGTTGATCACACCCCACATAGGATATGCCCCACGGTGACATTCTTTCCTTCACCAACAGCAGTTCCCGGCTGACTTCCCTTCTCAGCTTTAGAACCTCTGTTCTGGCCCCACTAGTCATGGGGGAACAGTTTAGGTCTCAGGGTTGCCTCCTCAGCTCTACCACCCACTTTCCACGCAGAACTCAAAGGTCCCGGGAGAATGAAGGTTTGTCTTGTGGGTATTTTCAAGGCCTCCCTGCTGTAAACCCAGCTCTTCCCTTAGTCACTCACTGTGGTCAAACCACACTGGTCTGCTTTTAATCCTGGGAACACACTTCCCCATTTCCTGCCCAAATGTTCTTCCTCTAATATTTCTAGTTGCAAGATAAACACTGCCTCCTCAGAAGCCCCTCTCATCTCTGCCTCTCTTTGCCTCCTTCCTCTGTCTGGCCCACTAGGGATACACATACGTCCAGCCTAAGCCCAGATTCCACACACTCATCTCTTCCCTTCATCACTCCCTGAAACCATTCACACAGCATTCTAATCGTGTTCGGTATTCTAAACAATCGAAAGATGACTTAAAATACACGAAGGGATGCACATGAGACGTACAAAACAAGAATGTGAGTATCTGCATTGCGGAGTCCTCAGAGGACCCGAACAAATACTGCACAGATACCAAGGGGCAGCTACATTTGAAGGGATGGGAGGAGGGGATAATATATGTGTGGTATGTTCCACATTAGAGCCTTATTCCAACCTAGGCAATTCTGTTGCCCAATCAATCTTGGAGTCACAAGACTAGATTCTTTTTATTTATTTACTTATTTATTTTAAGAAGATTGGTATTTATTTATTTTTGTTTTGTTTTGTTTTTTTGATTTTCAAGACAGGGTTTCTCTATGTAGCCATGGCTAGCCTAGAACTTGCTCTGTACACCAGGCTGGCCTCAAACTCAGAGATCTGCCTGCCTCTGCTTCCTGAACACTGTGATTAAAGGTGTGTGCCACCACTAACGGCCTTATTTTTTTGTTTTTTAAGGACTAGATGATTCTATGAATATCAGGCCAACCTCTGTCTGACCTATCTAATCTTATACATCAAAACATAATGTTGCAGGGTTGGGTGTGGTGGCACACAGTGTCCAGAGGCAGAGGAAGCTAGCCTAGTGTACATAGAGCATTTCAGGCCAGCCAGAGCTACTAGCGAGACTGCCTCAAAACAAAAACAAACAAAAATACATTATGTTATCTACCTTAAATATAGACAATAAAAAATAAATTTTAAAAATGGGGGGTTGGAGAGATGGCTCAGCTGTTAAGAGTGCTTGCTGCTCTTTCAGAAGACCTGAGGTCTGCTTCCAGCACCCAAATTAGGCAGCTTACAACCACCTGGAATTCCAGCTTCGGAAGATCCAATGCCCTTTCTGGCCTCTGCAGGCATCAATACATGGCACAGACTTACACACAAATAGGCCACAACCAAATCTAAAATCAAATCTAAAAGTGGCAAGAAAGCAGGGCATGGCGGAATATACCTGTAACCCCAGTACTTGGGAGATAGAGGCAGGAGGACCAGGAGTTCTGGGTCATCCTTGGCTACAGTCAGTTAAAGTCTAGCCTGGGTTACAAGGACCCTGTCTCAAACAAGCAAACAAGGAAATAAAAAGGCCAATGGCTCACAAGTCATCAAGAGCCATCAAAGTAGACTTTAACACTAATAGCCTCAGCAATACACAGCAACCTGTGGGGCACGTTCCCAAGGATTCGGATGATCTTATTTGTACCATAGAAGAATGTGCCATGAATGGGGTGGAGATGCCATTTAGCAGCAGGAATGTGCTTTTTCTGGTTCAGTTTGTTTTCCTCAGCTCTACTTTTTTTTTTTTTTTTTTTGAGACAGGGTCTCTTAGCTCAAGCTAACCTAGAGCTAACTAAGACTGGCCTTGACCACCTGATCCTCCTGCCCCTACCTCTCCAGCAATAAGGTCACAGGTGTGGTAGGTGGTTCTTGATTCCACTCTAAATAAGCATACTAGATTTTAATGATTTTTTTAAAACCAGACTTGCCTAGTGCAGGTCAATGGTGAGGAAAAGAGAAACAGTGCTAAGGACTGAAAGTTATCTATGCATCTTGACTGCAGCAGGGTATGGACCCGGCCTCCCCTCTTTTCTACTGTTATGAAACTGACAGAAGCTTTGTCTAGGTAAGCAAGGAGAGGCTAAAACAACAAAGAAAATCACATGGAGCCTTGCATATTCACATTTTCAGTAAAAGAGAACGAATGAAGGCAAGAGACCTAATGTCTACACCCCATTCATGAATTCATTCGACATTCACTCAGCCCTGACCACTGCCCAGGGCTGAGCGGATAGACTGGGGATTCTTGGCGTTCCCATGTTAACAGGGAACAGAGGTTCACAAACCCACATCAGTATCAGACAGTGGTCTGTGCTATAAAAAGAAGGATCCAGCAGGGCCTGGAGAGGAGTCGGCATCTGAGCAAAGATGTGAGGGGCTAATTGGAGAAGAGTGGGAAGAACACTGTGGGCAGGGTACAAGGTGGGCAAGCCCTGGCCAGCAGCACAGTGCCCAGAAAGCTGCTGCTCCTCCCTGATGGGTGGGGTGACTGCACCAGGACAAGCAGGGTCTCGAGGGCTACACAGACAGGCCCACACTTGAGTGCACACACAGAAAGAAGGGGGTGGGGAGGAAAGGAAGAAATGAAGCAAATTGTTCTCTGACCAAAATCCAGCTGTCAATATAAAATACACCTTCATTTATATATGCCACTTAAGTTACATAATTCAATTATTATACTTAAGAAGAAAATACAAGTCAGGCGGTGGTGGTGCATGCCTTTAACCCCAGCACTCGGGAGGCAGAGGTAGGCAGATCTCTGTGAGTTCGAGGCCACCCTGATCTACAAGAGCTAGTTCCAGGACAGCTAGGGATGTTACACTGAGAAACCTTGTCTCAAAAAACTAAAAAGAAGAAAGGAGGAGGAGGAGGAGGAGGAGGAGGAGGAGGAGGAGGAGGAGGAGGAGAAGAAGAAGAAGAAGAAGAAGAAGAAGAAGAAGAAGAAGAAGAAGAAGAAGAAGAAGAAACAAATTAATACAAGCACTGCATTTTATATTTCATGTATAAGTCAAGTGTAATGGTGTACACATTTAATCTCAGCATTCGGGGGGCAGAGGCAGGTGAGTCTCTTGAGTTTGAGGCCAGCCTGGTCTATGAAGTGAGTTCCAGGACAGTCAGGGATACACAGAGAGACCTTGTCTCAAAAAAGAAAGAGAGAGAGAGAGAAAGAGGAAGGAAGGAAGGAAGGAAGAAAGGAAAGAAGGAAGGAAGGAAGGAAGAAAAAAATAAATCCTGGTCAAAACTGCAAAGCCAGTAAGTTCTGGGCCAGAGCTATAGGCAAAGACTGTCTCATAAAGCCACAGGAAAAAAAGGAACCAAACAAAAACACAAAAAACACCTACACCAAAACTATTACAAAGGACTTAATTCACCAGAATGAACACAAGGGAAAGAGAAGAGGGCCCACGTACGTTCTCCAGGCCTTCTAGGAACCACAGGGTACTCCTAAGGTCACATTGCATACATCAAGGGAATGCGCACTGCATGAAAAGGACACCCACAGTATCACTGGGGTTCAAGAACCTCAGCCTTCTCTTCTGCCCAGTATGCTTTGTCCCAGGCTCCAAAGCAACAATGCCAACAGACCCTGGACTGAAGGCTCCCAAATTGTAAGCCCCAGATACGCCTTTCCTTCAGTTGGTGGTCTCAGACAGTAATAGGAAATTGGCTACGAGATGGACATGGTGGCCCATGCCTGTGATCCCAGCACTCAGGGCGCTGAAGCAGGAGAACCACTGTGAGTTCCAGACCAGCCCAGATACCAAGGCAAGAGCCTCTCACAGAAGCAAACCCAGTTCCTCCTCAACTACACAGCAAGTTAAAGGCTAACCTTGGCTACAGAAGACCTAACATATCACTCCAAACTACACATCACTGACAAAGAATGTTTTACTCACGGGGAATCTATGGAATTACTGATTTTAGACTAGAATTATAGTTGTATTTCCATGTGACATATATGAGAGTCCATGTTTCTTTTAATTCACCAAAACTTAAGTCTGTGTTCTGCATGGATGACTTAGCACCTCTATGGACCATGTTAGAAGTAACTGGCTAATTTTAGCCTGCTTTGAAATCAACATGAAAGCTGGGCATGGTGGCTCACACCTTTAATCTCAGTGTACAGGAGAAACAGTCAGCTCAAGGCCAGCCTTTGTCACAGAATATGTTTTTTTTTTTTAAAGAATCCTTATCATTTGGAGATAAGAACTGAAGCATACACAAATGAAATGAGATATCTGAGATTTGTTGCAAAATCCCGTAAATGCTGCGAGGGAAGCCGAGAATGAAGTAACAGTAATCACAGTTGGGAACTGTGACTCTACACAACAGGTATTTGTGGCTTTCCTGGGCTATTTTTGTACATTTCTCAATATCCCATAATAAAAAAAATGGAAGCCATCCTAAAAATCATTAAATAGCATACTGCTTTGTAATAAATATGCCTTAGCTTCTTGTCAAGAATCATAAACTCAACCAGCCAAGTTTGTAGCCATCTAGACTCCAGACGAACACTCACATATTATTTCTTGTATTACGCATTAACTTTGCAACGTGAACATAGGACAGGCTGTATTTCTTCCCAAAGTAGAGTAAGCACATAAATAATCACTATAATTTTTTAGGCATCAGTAGCTTTTCTATTAAAATACCTTTTAGAGTTTCCTTTTCATTTAAGGAGACAATGTTCTTTCTGTTTTGTTTTGTTTCTTGTTTTTTTTTCTCTTTTTTTGTTGTTTTATTAAGCTATATATTTTTCTCCACTCCTCTCCCTTCCTCTCCCCTCCCCTTCTAAACTCTCCCATGAACCCCTTGCTCCCAATTTACTCAGGAGATCTAGGAGACGATGTTCTTAAAAACAGTAACAGGGGCTGGGCGGTGGTGGTGCACACCTTTAATTCCAGCTCTCGGAAGGTAGAGGCAGGTGGATCTGTGTGAGTTCGAGGCCAGCCTGGTCTACAGAGCTAGTTCCAGGACAACCAGGGACATACAGGGTAACCCTGTATCAAAAGCAAAACAACAACAACAAAATACTAAATTATTTAAAAGACCATTCCAAGAAAAAAAGCCTATGGTAAGCACAGGACCAGAGGGTTAAATTCAAAATATGACATAGAGTGGGTCTTATTATTTGTTAAGCAAAAATTTAAAAAGGAAGCTGAGGACTGGCGAAATGACTCAGTTAGTAAAGACAATTTAATTAATCATTTAAGTTTGACACTCAGGCCGAGTAGTGGTGATGCACGCCTTTAATCCCAGCACTTGGGAGGCAGAGGCAGGTGGATCTCTGTGAGTTCGAGGCCAGCCTGGTCTACAAAGGGAGTTCCAGGACAGGCTCCAAAGCTACAGAGAGAAACCCTGTCTCAAAGAGAGAGAGAGAGAGAGAGAGAGAGAGAGAGAGAGACAGAAAAGAAAAAGAAGTTTGACACACTTCCACATGGTTGAAGGACAGAGCCAACTCCAGCAAGTTGTCATCCGACCTCCAACACGAGCATCGGCGCAGCTCAGTCTCTCTGTCTCTCTCTCACACACACACATGCACACACACACACTAAAATATAATTAATTTTTTTCTAAAATGAAGCCGGAATAAATATACACACCTATAATCCCAAGCACTAAGGAGGCAGAGGCAGGAGGAGTCACAAATTCTAGGACAGTCAGGGCTACATAGACAAAAATAAATGAATGAACAAACAAATAATTTTTTAAAAACTAGTTGTCAAAATAGAGAAGGTGTCTTGGGAGATGGCCTGCCCCATCTGGCTCTCATCTGGAGTATGCTTCCCTCCCACACAGGCAGCGCCCACTGGGAAACACGCTATGGGTGTTGCTGCTGACATGTGTTTTTGCTGGGAACAGCCACCATGCTGTGCAGCAGTGCTTGAGGAATTTCTACGTACCATTTAGAACAGTGGCTCTCAACCTTCCTAAGGCTGTGACCCTTTAATACAGTTCCTCATCCTGTGCTGACCCCAGTCATAAAATCCTTTCATTGCTACTTCATAACCGTAATTTTGCTACTGTTATGAATCATAATATAAATAACTGATTTGTGATCCCCAAAGGGCTTACACCCCATAGACTGAGAACCACTGATATATATACATTGTGATTCACAATGCCCTGGCACACAAAAGATAGAAGATAGCTGGGGTTTGTTTAGTGCTTTTTTTTTTTTTTTTTGATGTTCTGAGGATGGAAGCCCCAGGCAGTTTCTGTGCTAACTGAGCAGTTCCTAACATATACACAGATAAAACAAGCCTTAGTTTAAGAGGGGTAGTAAGAAGTTACCCGCTCAACAGAGTCCTAAAACGTTTCATTAACAACCAAGTTCCTTGAGGGACCTTACTGTCAGGGCCAAAAGGACATATTCCATCATGTGCTGATGATATGAACCATTATTTACACATGTAAGCACAACAACATACTACGTGGGCCTACCTGACCAATGATATGAACCATTCATTTATCCACGTAACATGTGAGCACCATGATGTACTCTAATTGCGGTATTTATCTACAAAAAGCCCGTCCAATCTTGAAATTAGATTTCACACAAAAATGTTTTTCAATTAAGGAGACAGAAAACATGACATATTTTCAGATTTCTGAATTCTGCTTTCTGATGGACAGTATCTCAGTTTACTCTCAAAAAACAACCAAACAAAGCCCTCAAAAAGACATAGCTGCAGGGCAGGGACAGGAAGGGCACCAACCGATCACAGAGTTCCTGGCGGCTCAGACACTGGCCACCTGATGTGCCTCAAAGTGCCCAGTTGCCTTCTGGTGAGCTTCTCAAGCATTTTACCCTTTTTTGTTTTGGGGACCCAGTTCAGGGTCCCCCACTGTTATTGTCACACACTGTGTTAAGATCTTTTGTTTTTGTTTTTGCTTGTTTTTTGTTTGTTTGTCTTTTGTTTTTGTTTCGAGACAGGGTTTCTCTGTAGCTTTAGTGCCTGTCCTGGAACTAGCTCTTGTAGACCAGGCTGGCCCCGAACTCACAGAGGTCCACCTGCCTCTGCCTCCCGAGTGCTGGGATTAAAGGCGTGCGCCACCACCGCCTGGTTACTGTAATTTCAAAATAAAATTTAGGCACATAGAAAAAAAAAATAGCCCAGGATGGCCAGGGCTCCACATAGAAACACTGTCTAGAGTTAAAAAAGGAAAAAAGAAAAAAACCAAAAAAGACAGCTCACAGAAAGAGCTGCTTTTGTTTATGTTTGTCAAATAAGGGAAGACAATAAATGCATAGCTGGGGGGTTC
Source organism: Microtus oregoni (assembly GCF_018167655.1). NCBI lineage: Eukaryota > Metazoa > Chordata > Mammalia > Rodentia > Cricetidae > Microtus > Microtus oregoni. Next base: position 316,562 of record NW_024543223.1, on the reverse strand, counting down.
TGTTACACAATCAAGTACCCTACTTTCCTTGCCTGTGGACCAGTCTTTCTGACTGCGTGGTAATCACCTCTGAGAAGTTCCAGACAGTTCTATGTAAGTCAAGTACTTAAAAGTCAAATACCTGCTAATTAAAAAAAAACAAAAACAAAAACAAGCCTGTCAGACCTTGGTGTCCAGTGATCGTCACCCCATCTGAGGTAGAAGGGCTGTAAACACAAAGCTAGCCTCTGATACATAGAGACACAGTCTCCAAACACAAACTAAAGCTGAGGCTGTAGCCCAGCTCCGGGTTCTCTCTCCATCAGTTAATAAAACAGGCATGGTGACAGATACCTATAACCTCAACATTCAGAAACCAAAGGCGGAAAAATTATAGTTCAAGGCCAGCTTGGGCTACATGAGCTCCTGTCTATGAACAAACAAACAAACAAAATAACAAATTAATAAAATAGACGATAAAGTCGCCCCTGTGCCTTTTGTTTTTTTAGGACAGGCTGGTCTTGATCGATGGTCTTCAGTATCTGATCTCCCTGCTTCTACCTTAAAAGAGATGGGATTCCAGGCGTGTGGTGATAAAGCATGTTTTACTTGGTGCTGGGAATGAACCCAAAACTTTGTGTGGGCTAGGCCAACATCTTGCCAACTGAGCCATTTTTATATTCTGAGTATATTGTAAGCGGGAAACACCTGGTTCACAGCTATACCTTACCTCATGATCATGAGCATTCCTATTTCTTTTTTTCTTTTCAGGCCTCAATCAAGACTTCACTCGTGTTAGGCAAGTGATATGGTCTACTGAGTTATATCTAGAGCCCTTACCAATCCTATTTTGCACTGTCTAAAGCGCTCAATTGGACTAAAAATGCATTAAGTAAACTTATAAAACCCAGACTCCAGACAAGTTTTATCAGCACTGCCTGTCAGATGATCAGCAAGTTCTCCAATAATGGAGTCCTGCAGGGTGTGGTCCTTGTTTCAGGGAACCAGGCTCTGGGCTTTCCAGCTCTCTTTAGCTGATATGGGATGGTCAAATAATAGCAGTATTCCTGCAGAGGGGCTAATTGCCAGGTGGACAAGCTATCTCTGGAGCACATCGTCAAAGCTAACCCTACAGCAATAGTCACTGGCTTCTATGCTCTGGCAAGAGGCAAACAAGTCCCAGGGAGAGATAACAGTGTGCAGCAGACATCTGATAAGGACTTGATAATTGATCCCCACATAAAAATCCAACTCAAGAATCACACTTCAGAAACGCTGGCCAGGGAGAAGAGTCAGAGCTAAGGTTGTGATCTATACAGGGAGGAGGACTGGCAGTGCTGTCATCGTAGACACCTGGAGCAGCGAGGCCGAGGACAGAGTGTGGCCAACAGAATAACTCTGACTGTCCAAGGTAGAAAGTCTCATGCAGTGTGTCAGCTCAGCAAATGGAGCACAAAGTGCTCCGTTACATCTGAGCTTCAGACCAATGCTAAGGAGGGACTGGGGATGTAGCTCAATGGTAGAGCACATGCCCAGGCTATGCAAGGTCCTGAATTCTACCTTCAGAACTGAAAAACAAACAAACAAATGCAAATTTCCCCCTACACCTAACCCTAACCCAACTACTGAATAATTTCTTAGACCTATTCTTAAACGTTGAATAAGGTACACTGAAACTAAAAAATTACATTGTGTTTACCCGAATCCAGGTGGGCATCCTATATTTAATCTGACAATCTTAAATGGAAGTAGAAAGGCAGGAAATCATAGGCGTCCTCACTCTGTGCAGGTTTACAGAAGGCTATGCACTGAAATGCTAAAGGAGCTTAGATGTGGACAATAGAAAATGTGCTTTCTTTCTCTGATAAGGTCTCACGCAAGCCAAGATAGCCTCAAACTTGCTTTATAACAGAGGCTGGCCTTGAACTCCTGACCCCTGCTTCTCCACCTAGAAAGCTAGGATTCTAAGTGTGTGTTACCACATCTAATGTCATGCTGTTGTTGTTTCTCTTCCTTCTCCTTCTTCTTCTAGACGGGTTTTGTTTGTGCCTAGGCTAGCTTCAAACTGTTGATTCTCCTGCCTCAGCTTTTCTGAGTGTTGAGAGTGTAGATATGTATTGTCTCGGCTGGGTGTGGTGGCACACACGCCTTTGATCACAGCATGCAAGAGGCAGAGGCGGGCAGGATTGTGAGTTCGAGGCCAGCCTGGTCTACAGAGCCAGTTTCAGGACAGGTAAAAATGATGTTGATGTGAGTTGCCTGCCCTTAAGCCACAGTGAAAAGACAAAATGATGACACAGGCCAGGGTTTTTTTCCCTCAGCACCATCCTTACAGATAGGTGATTCTCAGGCGTAGAGGACCGCTCCATACATTCAAGAGTGTTTAATAGCACCCGGGCTTCAACCCACTGGACAGTAAAAGCATCCCCCATGTGACAATTAAAAAAAAAATGTCTCCAAGTATTACAAATTTTTCCTGGGGAGCGAAATCTCCTTCTGTTGAAATCACTGAGTTAGAAGAAATGGCGAAATGAAGAGAAAGTGTCACATCCGTTAACCAGTGGTCACATAACAAAAGACTGTTCTCAAGGGAGACGTTCTCAGCTCTACTGGGGCCCTCCAAAACCATAACAGGGAGGAGAAAGCCTGGTCACTTCAGCTAAGACAATTAGGAACCCTTCAGCTGCCAGAAGCACTTAGGAAGACTCTCGGGTGAGCCAAGCCAATGATGTCCTGTATAACCATGCATACATCACGCAGGCAGGACGGTGCACCCAGCCTTTGAAGAGGCTCTTTTTAAGCTAACCTCCTCTTCAACTGAACTGTTTCCAAATCTCTTCCTGCCATTTGGAAGCTGAGTGATTCTCAGCTGAAAAGGCCTGTGTGCGCGAGGTGCAGATGGCAGCAGTTAGGGCCCTCACCAGATGCTGCAGCCTCTAATTTGATTGAAAGGATATAATTAGACAACAGAAACACTTTAATGAAAGAGCAAAACATGGAGGGAGGGAAGGATTGAAGGCCCTTAACTGATGCCAAAACACCCACCAGTAATAGAGGCTTTGAGTCTGGGGCAAGGCGAGGGGAAAGCCCCCGAAAAAGAGTCCTCACCCTGTTTATTTCCCCATAGACAGAGAAATGGGGATTTTATTATTGTAGATTTCCACTGTATTTTATGTGGGAACAAACTGATTAGAACCAGAAGATTCTTCGGAAGAACTTCAAAGAAAAATAAATATGACTTCTGTGGTCATTATTAAAAATATTTTTACCAGCCCAGTAATTTTCTTTGAAGATGAATTTTTATAGATTGAACAGCAGCAAGTAATTTACATACTAAAACGGGATTGGCTAGCAATCCCTACTATTCTAGAAAGCTGCCATGTTGGCTGCCATGTTGTTATTTGATTTGGGGATACCAAGAAAGCTACAAACACCATAATGTATCTACTTTGAGGATAAAAAGAAACCACACAGTGTCCTCATACAGGCTGATGGCTACCACCATTATGATTCATCTTTAAAAGTTGCGTATGCTGTCTTTACTCTTTCCTGGCTTTAAAGCTCTGAGTGTGAGTATACTGTTCTGGTTCTAACCAAGAATCTAAGCAAACAGAAAGAAATGCAGCCCCCAGAGTCTGCAGTTGCTAATGTGCTGTGACACTCAGGTTTTGGAAGCAGTCACAGCCTCCTTAGTCCACTAGGAACAGGGCCTCGCCCTTGCGGTAAATTGAACAATAAAAGTTTAATGCTTTGGTTATGTGCCAGGGATTAAACTGTGGCGGGAGAATCTGGAAGCTGGTCCTCGCAGGGGTGAACTGCAGAAGTAAGAGGGACACTGTCAACTCTGCCCATAAGATGTCCATCTTATAAAGTGCCCTCCACTTCATTCCTTTTCAGGCTGGTACAAGGGCAGCCTAAGGAGGTGCTTACCTAGGAAGAGGTTGGAGGAGAAGGCAAACAGTGTAGAATAACATTTCTACAACTGCCCCTCTTCTCTCCCTGCTCTGCCTGAATAGAGACTGTCTTAAGAGGATGAGGTCTAGGGATACGACGTCGCATCTTGGGAGGAACACTGATGACGACAAGAAAGGGAGAAACATGGTTGGACCTCAGTGCCCACCGTACCTAAAAGAATACTCCTGGTTCTAAAGCAAGTGTCAAGGTCAAACTGAACACAGAAGGAACGTCAGTCATCCTTCTTACCTGTGTGGAGGCTGCACCCTGCACTAGTCAGAAATGCATCTGCCAAATGGAGCAGAGGCTGGAGGAAGCGCTCCCACCTCTAAACATGTACAGGGGTGCTGGGGAACCACAATTCCTAATATTTGTTCTCATTCAGGAGGTAAAACCTCAGACAAAAGCTACAGACATCAACTGTGGGCGTCTCCTGAGCTTTTCCCATGAACTGTCCAGCAGCACAAACACACGGGGCTTGTTAGGTTTCAGTGTTTCACTTTGTTTTTCAAAATTCTTTAATTAAAACAAAAAACCCCAGCTATCCAAAGCACACTGCTGTTTTAACAGGACAGCAGAAGTGTAGCAGTAAAAACCAATAGCTTAGGAAGTGCCAGGAGTTTGGACTCTTCCTCCCCTGTCCCCCTTGGTTGTTTCTCTAGGTCTCAGGGCTGGTGCCACCTGCTGCCTGACTTTTTTTCTGCCGGTTTTGCTGAGTGAACAAACTAGGGGGCGGCTCTGAGGTAGGAATTATTTCCTTAAGCAGTGCACTGAATTACACTGGATTCTCACTTATTAATGATCGGAATTTATGCATACAAGCTTTTCCCAGTTGTATCTTTTTAAAAATCATGGTAAAATACAAAATTTACCATTTTAGCTAGCATTTCTTCCTTGCTACATTGTACAGGCAGGCTGCGAGCCTCCAACTACTCTCTTACTTCAGCCCTCCAAATAGCTGCATACATCCAAAATACAGCACATGTCACTGTGCCCGACTCGCAAGTGTCTGTCAAAGTTAATTCATAGTAAGGGTAAAAGGTTCATCCACTGGCCAAAAATCAGCCCTCTTTGTTGCTTTTTCCAGATCAGTAAACACTTAAGTCAATTCACGTGGACCTTGTGCAAGACTTAGAACAAGTACAGCCTATGGACCAAATCATGACCCATAAACTAAGTTATGGTTAGTTATGTAAGCTTTTAATTATAAAAATTCAAAAGGACAATATATTAAGACATGTAAAAATAATATAAACATTCAAATTTCAATGTCAAAAGAGTTTTATTAAAACACAGTAATGCATTCAGGTAGTACACACCTTTGCTCTCAGCCTTTGGGAGAGTAGATATTTGTGAGTTCAAAGCCAGCCGTGTGTGTGTGTGTGTGTGTGTGTGTGTGTGTAAGAGAGAGAGAGAAAGAGAGAGAGAGAGAGAGCGAGAGCGAGAGACAGAGAGAGCTATATAGTGAGACCCTGTCTTGGAAAAAAACAAAAACAAAAAAAAATAGCAATGCTTGTTCATTTTGTCTTGACTACTTTTGCCTCCAGAGTTGGAGGTAAGTGATAGCAACTGTGGCCGTCTATGGCCGATAAAGCCTAAATCATTTACTGTTTTGCCTTGGTCTAGAGCCTCATGAGAGTTCCAAGATCAAAAATTCTAAACTAGGGGCCATCAAGACAGCTCAGGAGATAAAGGTGTTTGAATCAAGCCTGGAAATATGAATTTAATCTCTGGGACCCACAGAATAGACAAAGAAAATTGGCTCCCAAAAGTGCTCTGACCTCCATATTCAAGACATTATACCCCCATGCTCATAAGCACCAATAAAAAAACACTTTAAAGATTTTAGATTCTAAACTAAAGATGGTTTACTGCCTACTGCCAAAAATCCCCAATTTTGATATTATGAAGCTATAAATTTGTCTTAATCATTTTGCTTTTGGTCTATCTATACTAAACTCTGAGCACATTAATAGCTGTATTGAACGCACCAACTTGCATTTGTTAGCAGTGAGCCCAAATGCAATACTTTCTTGCTTTAAGATTTATAAAATGAAAGCTGGGCATTGTGGTGCACACCTTTAATCCTAGACTCGGGAGGCAGAGGAGGCGGATCTTAAAGTTTGAGGCCAACCTGGTCCACAGATAAGAGTTCCAGGACAACCAAGACTACATAAAGAAACTCTGTCTCAAAAACACAAAACAACAACATAAGATTTATAAAAGGGCTCACTGCTATCTTAAACAACAAATTCCAGACGAGAAGGTAGGTGAGTATGGTGAGAGGCTAGAAAAGACTCGGCGACTAAACCTCCGTCTTCCTTCTTATCAGCTGTGAAAGAAGAGAAAGCACGTCAGAAGAAGAATGGAGAGACGGGGAATCATTTGGGGTTGACTACACACTATAATTAGAATAACACAGAAGGGGAATGAGCTAACTGTTTTCATAAAGTCAGCATTCAAAAATGCAAACCACCAGTAATTTAAATATTACAAAGTTGTGCAGAATATAAGTATTGGAATAATTTTTTCCATCCACAAAATTTTAGAGAAAATTATAGTATCACAAAATATGAAATGGTAAGTTTGGCATATTCTCAGTATACAACTTTTTTTTTAATTGGAAAGGATTTAACAAACTAGTGGCTAGGCTCTTGACAGTATGTGATGCCTAAAACCATGTGGTGTGTCTCTGAAACTGCTTCTGGAACCAGAGGGGAAATGTCACCAAAGCACTAATGTAGCAGAATGCTAAGAAAGCAGGCTGATGAGATTCTAAAGCACAACAGCCATGCATTTGTCCATACCCAAGACTCCTAAACAAAAGCATCCCGACTTACCCAAGAGCTGCATCTGACATAACAAGGCAAAGGTGCCTAGTACATGCCACCTCCAGCAAGCACTGGCAGAACAGGCTCACGACGCTTTTCAGAGCTATATTACTGTGCCCTTTCCACAGCAGAAACCAGCCTATTTCTGCCCGCACCTCTCTCTCCACAGAGTACACTAAATTCCGAACACATCGATGACAAAGTGGAGCTAAGGGGTTACTAGGTTACAGTTATGTTGACACGTCCTAGCTCTAGGAACGTCCCTCCCTCCTTGCTCACATACAACAGCAGAAGTGGGCAAATTATAGAAGTCCCATAGAAGGCACCAATCACCTAGAAACCACTTGTACCGAGCCTCAGTTTTGGAGTGTTGAGAACCGTTCATTCTGCAGTTCCAAAGCCCACCTTTGCCTTTTGCCAGGATTCCCAGGGTAAACCAGGTATCTAGTCTTTAGTGAACTGGAAAAGACTATAAAAAATATTTTAAGTATTTACTAATGGCCGTTTGTACATGGTGGTACACTCTATGCATGTTGCCTACAGTATATCACTAACACTCGGCACGGGAGTGAGTTATCATCGTCCTCCCTTTTACAGATCTACTAACCGAGGTTCACGGAGCTCAAAGTTTGTCTTAAAATCACACAGAAAATAAGTCTCAGCCTTTTCTCTAATCCAAGCTGGCAAGAAAACAAAGCAACTCCAGAGTTTTCTTTCATCAGCAAAACCCTGTCTTTGCAACATCCCAATCTGCAACTTAGGGTGGAGACCCCAGCGGCAGGTTCACCAGTATATGCTCAGCACCCAACAACCCGCAAAGAAACTGAACTGGGCCGGACAACATCTTCATGCCTGTTCTTCCACGGGAAGGGATTCTGAGGCAAGGAAGGGCGTGGGGAAACTGAGCAGAGCCCAGCTTCTATCCTGGCTGAGGACACCACCTCGGGCGGACCACGCGGGGGACTCGGCCTGGGAAGCAGGACGCCGTACTCGGCGTAGCCCGCACTGGTACGGGCGACCTTAGCCGTCACGCATCCCTTCTCTCCCGCAAGCAGTGAGCTGAGTCTCGGAAAGTTCGAAGCCGGCGCGCGGGGCAGAGTCCTGGTAACGGGGCAGGCGCATCCACGCCGCGTTCCGGGACAGAAGCCCAGGCATCGCGTTCGCCGGGGTCCACGCGCGAGGGAAAGAGAGCCGGGCGTGGGGAGGGGAGGGCCGGGGTCTCACTCACCGGGGCCGGGGCGGGGGCCGGGCGCAGGCCGGGCCGCCAGAGTGAGCGCAGCGGCGGAGAGCAGCGCGAGGCGGGCGGCGGGCGGCGCCATGGGCCGTCAGTGCGGGACCCCCGGGCGCGGCCCGGGGCAGAGGGGGCAGCACCGGGAGCCGGGGACGGCCATGGGAGCAAGACGGAGCTCAGCGTCGCCCCGCCCCACCCGGCCGGCCCGCCCCGGCCCGCCCCGGCCCGCCCTCCTCAGCACCGCCCCGGCTGCCGGCTGCCGGCAAGGCTTCAGAACGGGGCCGACTGCGCATGCTCGCCCTGCCCCGCCGCCTGCCACTCACGCCCCCGAGCCCGCCCCCGCCTTTCCTGACCCCGCCCCCAGGGGCCGCTAGGCGAGGCCACTGGAGGTGAGGCGTCTACAGGTGAGGGTGTCCCCACGCTGAGGGTTGGCGGGGGTGACAGGCCGGGCGCCCAATGACCCCAGCTCCACCCTCACCTGGGTCGTGACCCACGCGCGGGCTCCACCACAGCAGTAGTAAACATACAGCCTTCTCTTGCTAGGCTCATGGTAGTGGTTAGCCAAGGCTTGTCAGACCCCCTCGGCTCGTATCCCACTTGGTCACTGGTAAGCTCTTGTACAAGTTTAAAGCAAACGGGGCTGCCTTCTGCTAAGTGGAGCGTCGACACCATCTGCTCCCCAAGGCGGTTGTACAAAATGAGATGTGGCCTAGAAAGAACGCACTAGCACAGCAGGAGCTCAAAAAGTGTGGAGTTCTTTCTCCTGGAGAAGTCCTGCAGCTATCAGAGCGACAGCATACCGAGCCCTGTATAGAATCCTATCGCATCCTGTGTCAACTAGGGCAACTTATTGCTCTTTAAAAAAATATTTTATTGGGGGCGTAGGGTGGGAGGAGGGGGAGGGAAATGGGAGGCTGGGAGGAGGTGGAAACTTGTTTTTAAAAATTAAAAAATTTAAAAAAAATAAGAAAAAAAATAGAAAATAAAAAAAATATTTTATTTATTGCCGGGCAGTGGTGGCGCATGCCTTTAATCCCAGCACTCAGGAGACAGAGGCAGGTGGATCTCTGTAAATTAGAGACCAGCCTGGTCTACAAAGCGAATTCCAGGACAGTCAGAGCTGTTACACAGAGGGGTAAAATATACATACATTATTTTGTCTATGTATGTGGGGGGGGGAGTGCGTGCGTGAGGTCAGAGAACCACTTGAGGGAGTCCGTTCTCCTTGTGCCATGTGAGTTCTGGGAATCGAACTTAGGCCGTCAGGTTTGATAACAAGTGCCTTTAACTGCTGAGCCATTGTACCAGTTTCTTCTTATTATTATTATTTATCATTATTTTGAGTCAGGTTCTCACTATGCAGTCCTGGCTGACTTGGAACTATGTAGATCAGACTGGCCTCGAACTCACAGAGATCTTTCTGCCTACGCTTTCTAAGTGATGGATTAAAGGTGTGTGCCCCCACTCCCCGTTAAATTATTTTTGATTATCATAAAATGAGTGACACTATTTATATATTGTATTTGCTCAACCATCAGCAAAACAGGGACAATGGAAGACCTCAAGATTCAAAGAGATAGAAGCAACTAAAATGCTCAACTCGATGGACAGGCGCTGTGTCTACTGCACACCGGAGACTGGGGCTCCCGAAAGCTGGTGGCTTAAACTTGGCCTCTGCGAGGCAGGACCTTTTCCCCTCACCCTTCTCTCCCCCACCCGCCCCATGTTTCGAATCTCCTTCCTCCTCCTCACACCCCCAGGCAGCAGGGATTTTCCTATTGCCCTCTCCTAAAACGCCACGGTGACGCATGGCGGGACAGGTCCGGGCCTCGCACCGGGAGCTTTCAAGTCCTTGGTCCTGGACAGGCAAGTGTGGGCCTGCGCCCTGATGGGCGGCAGGATCATCTGCCCTCCTGTGCCAACTCGCTGAGCCCGGAGCAGGGCTGGGCCGTCGTAGCCCTGCGAGATTCCCTGGTCTGCATGGGGTACACCCATTCCTGTGCCCCTCGCCCTCTTGCTGTGCTTGCTTTCCCCCTGCCTGGCCACAATCGCGAGGTAGCTTCCAGAGCAGGGGCCCCAAGGGCGTAGCTACCTCCCACGAGGCGCCTGCCTTTTTGTCCCTCTCCACCCACACCATCCAGAGCTGTGGCAAGAAGAATCTTGTTCAATTGTTTGTTTTCCCTGTAGTCCCTGAATTCAAGAACCTTCGGTGCTCCTGAGTGGACGCCCCCACTACCCAGTGGGCACACCCTCCACCTGCTAGTGAGAACACAGCTTCCATGTTCCACACGTGGGGCTGTTGTATAATTTTTTTACTCAGGGCCTGACATGAACCATGAGTATTGGCCATTACTAAGTAGAGTTTCTGCCCACAGTTGGAACGAGGGCGGTAAAATTATCACTTAGTATGTGATAACCGCGGAGGACTGCTAACACCGTCTCTAGAGGAAGGGCCTGTCACAGCATCCTACCCTGGGATTCCAAGCCTCACTTCTGTCCCAGGTGCTTGTGATCTCGGGAGATGCAGCTAGAGCATACAGGACTTGGAAGGCCTGCTGAAGGCAGCTCTCCACAGGGCTGTTTCTCGGAGGTTGTTACCCAAGGTAGGATAGGGCTTTTTGGTGGGATGCCTGCCTTTGAGTCACTTAAGTTCCTGTGGGAAAGCCAAATACATTTATTGGTTCACAAAACTGGGCTTGGGTGGAGTCTCCGTTGTCTACTGTCGGTGCTAAATTTAGAGCTATTGGGTGTTTGTTCAGCCTCCTCAGGAAAAACAACGCAACACCAGCCTTTTTGCTCCTCCCGCAAGACCCCAGGCCTCTGTACCCCTGACTTGAATCACCTTCAAAGGGGAGAAAATGAACAGGTAACATTGGTGCAGACTCTAGGTAGAGGTGAACCTGCTCCCCCACCCCGTCCTCAAGAAATAATCAGTAATGGGGTGGGAATGTAGCTCAGCAGAGTGTTCACCCAGTGCGCCAAAAGTCCCGAGTTCAACCCCCAGTACCAGATAAGCAAGGTGGCCGGCACACACATGCCTGTCACCTCAGCTTTTGGGAGGTAGAGGCGGGAGAAACAAGAGAGTCCAAGGTCATCATCAGATACACAAGAGCAAGGCCAGTCTGGGCTACACGACACAGTCTCAAAACAAAGATGCATAGTTAGGAACATGGGAAGTGCTGAGGACATAGTCCCTGATAGGGCAGCCCAAGTTCAGGGTGTGTGTGTGTGTCTAAGACACCCCAGAGCACTGTAGAGAAACCAGCTTAACGATGCTCGGTGCATGTTAGGCCAGCACTCTGAGTCACATCTACAACCCCAACCCTAAATATTTGTTGAAGGAAGGCAGGCTCACATCTGTCGGGAGAGAGAGAGAGAGAGAGACAGAGAGAGAGACAGAGAGAGAGAGAGAGAGAGAGAGAGAGAGAGAGAGAGAGAGCAAGCAGTAGCCTAACTTGAGTCTTTGGGTCCCATCCAAAACATGAGGATGTTTTGCACCCAAAACAACAGGGACGCTGGGGAGAAGCTCAGCAGGACAGTACTCTGCAATTTAAATTCCCTACAGTTCACTAGCCTCTGTATCTCCTTTGGGTGTCAGAGGAGAAAATAGGAAGGGAACACACAGGAGACTTAAAAACAAAGTTATTTTGGCCAACCCAAGGTGTCCAGGCTTCATGACAATAGCTTTAGACGATTCTGCTCCTGGGCTGTATAGAAAGTTGCCCTTGCAGGACAACTTTTCACTAGGCTCTGGTATAATAAGAATGGGCTCTACAGTTTGTACAGCTGAATAGGAAGTGGAAATATGGGGTTCTAGCTGGGCATGGTGGTGCATGCCTTTAATCCCAGCCCTCGGGAGGCCAGCCTGGTCTACAGACAGAGTTCTAGGACTCTTTAAAAAGATTTATTTATTTATTTATTTATTTATTTATTATGTATACAACATTCTGCCTCCATGGATGTCTGCACGCCAGAAGAGGGCGCCAGATCTCAGTACAGATGGTTGTGAGCCACCATGTGGTTGCTGGGAATTGAACTCAGGATCTTTGGAAGAACAGTCAGTGCTCTTAACCTCTGAGCCATCTCTCCAGCGCCAATAAATAAATCTTTTTTTTTTTTTTTTTGGTTTTTCGAGACAGGGTTTCTCTGTGGCTTTGGAGCCTGTCCTGGAACTAGCTCTGTAGACCAGGCTGGTCTCGAACTCACAGAGATCCGCCTGCCTCTGCCTCCCGAGTGCTGGGATTAAAGGCGTGCGCCACCATCACCCGGCATAAATAAATCTTTAAAAAATAAAAAAAAATATTAAAAAAAGAGCCAGGTGGAAGTGGTAGCGCATACCTTTAATCCCAGCACTCTGGAGGCAGAGGCAGGGAGATCTCTGAGTTCAAGTCTGGCCTGGTCTACAGAGCAAGTTCCAGGACAGGTAGAGCTATGCACAGAAATCCTGTCTTGAACACCTTCTCTCCCCCAAAAGTTGCAGCTTTTCTAAGCCCTTTGGATCTTGGTCACTACACAGGAGGCACACTCATGAAAGTGAGACCCTGTGTGTAATTCAGCCTGTGAGCGCCTGCCCATTGGGCAGTGGTGAGACAGAGGCATCCCCTGGCCTTCCCTCCCCCCACCTTCTCTCTGAAGCTAAAAGCCCAGCACAGGTGATGGAAACATCCCACGAGAGGCTAAAAATACAGCTGAGTGTGTCTAGGTCATGGCACTCACGGGCTCAAGGTCTTTTGCTCAGCTATGTGGTGTTGGCCTCCGACGGGAGCAGCCCCAGATGCTCGCTTCCGTGCTTTGCATGCCTGGGAGCTTCGGAGCCTTATTTCATGGAAAGAATGAGGACATTCATGGAAGCCCCTTGCCTTCAGGAAGATGCTGCCATCCGAGTCTATTTGCCTGTTTACACTTTCCAGTCAAGTCCTTTCCTCTTCCTGGGAGGCCTACCTAAGCTGGTGGGGTTTGGCTCAGTCTGGCATTTAAAATTGGAATGATTTTGCTCAGACACTGTCATGTTGCAGACAGCCACAACACAAGGGTGTATGGGCCAAACATCTAGAGATTTTACTTGCCAGGCGAAGTGGTACACACCTTTAAGCCCAGCACTTTAGAGGCAAAGGAAGGAAGGTCTCTGTGAGTTTGAAGCCAGCACGTCCAAACACAGGAAGCTCCATGCTATCCAGGGCTACAGAGTGAGACACTGTCTTAAAAAAATTCCTGTGCCTTGCAGTGTGTATGATCATAAGATCATATCCACAGAACCCTCCCCCAAGTGTCAAGAAGGAGGGCCCTGAGAACCAATGAGATGCTTCAGCAGAGCAAGACCCATGCCACCAAGGCTAGTGACCTGATCACTGGGACTCACATAGCAGAAAGAGAGAACTGATTCCCGTAAATTGCCATCTGACCTCCAAACTCAAGCCTTCAAGTACACGGGCACACACACATAGAAAGACACACTAAGTGAATAATGTAATTTTAAATACACACACACACACACACACACACACAAAGAGACTGGGAATATAGGTTAAGTAGAGTGCTTGTCTTGCATGCATGAAGTTGTGGGTTTCATACACGGCACTGACTAAACTGGGTGTCCATACACCTGTAATCTCAGCATTTTGGAACAGGTAAGGCAGTGGAAGGCCAGCCTTGGATGCAAAGTACAGTCTCACCAAAACTCCAGGATGAACAAAATAATTTTGTCTCTGTCTTTCTGTCTGTCTGTCTAGATCAAGCACATGGGCTTCCCCCACTGAACAACTACCCATACCCATCCGTTCCCAACATTTCAAACAAACATCGGATTGTTCTCTGGAGTTATGCCTGGCTCAGCACTGTGTTGTTTACTGAGCCTGCCTCCCCAGGTTTCTAGCTCAAGAATCTAGTGATAGGAAATTCAAGAGAGTCAGAAATCCACTGTTCTGATGGAGTATGGGAAAAGAAAGAATCTTGTCCTGGTACAAAGCACAATGTGTGGGTATGTTTGGGGGAAAATATGAAATGGAGTCATCTTGAGTTTAAAGTCAGGTGGCAACTGGCCCGAAGGTGAAGAGAGCACCAGTCACCATTTCTGGGGCAAGGCCTGTGACTGGTGACATTCAGCGCAGTCTCTAGGCCACGGTATCACAGTGCAGTACTCTCCACATTCTCTCCCAAGGTTTTCTGTCCTTTTGCACCATGGACCTCAGCTGTGTCCCCCTATGGGTGTGGGAGCTTGCTGCGTGTGTGCCAGGACAAGGGGGAATGCCACTGGAGCTCGAAGGGTGGAGCCATAAAGGGAGAAGACAAGACTCCTAAAAGCAGGCTCAGCTCTTCTTGATTAGCTGGTCTTCCAGAGAGAAAATAAGAGCTGAGAAAAACTAAAGAGAAGAAAGAAAGATTACAGGAGCTAAAAATACTAGGAAGAAAGCTTGGCTGAGTATCAGAGAAGGACAGATGTGTTTCCAAATAGAAGCATGGGCTCGCATATGTCAAGGAGCTCAGCTCAAACATGTGGGGAGCAAGGAGACCAAGCTCAGCAGAATACCATAAAAAAGGTCCGTAGAGCAGGACGCACAGGATCAAGGCGATAGGGACACCCTCCTCTCTTAACCCCAAGCACTCCTACCCAAGCACTAACCAGGCCTAACTCAGATTCCTATTGGTCAAACCATATGTGCTCAGGGTGGTACTGCCATGAAATTGATCTCACCGCCCAGATCAAATGATGATACCAAGGACCAAAACCCTCACTGCGGGTTCAGGAACCTGGGCCAAATAGTATTTGGAGCCTGACTTAAGGAGTCTAACAATCTCTGAGGGAAGACCCTCTGAGGAGCCTAACCACTTTCCTTACTGTGGCCACAGTTGCCTCTTTCCCGTGCCATCTAGCAAAGAACTTTCCAAAGATGCAGTGTTCCAGAAAATTCCACAGGCAGGTGAATCACAAGCTAATGACCAGTCTATGCTGTGGAGCTGGGGGCAGAGCTCAGTGGCCAAGCACTTACCTAGCTATCGGAGGGAGGGACGGAGGGACGGAGGGAGGGAAGGGAGGTGAGAAGAGGGAGGGAGGGAGAGAGAGAGAGGAGGTGAGATGAGGGATGCATTAATAGCCAAGCTGCGTCAGAAACCCCTTTTCTACCTGAGAGAGCCCATTGTTTGGCTTTATAAGCCAGCCTGATTCATACAAAACCCTGAGACGAGGATCATACCAAAGGTTGGATCATGCCACCTAAGACTATGGGCAGCAATGACTAGTCACAATGGAACATTAATAAAAGCATTATCTACTTTCTTTTTAAGCATTTAAGAAATATTTATTGTGTGTCAGCAGGTGTATGGAGGTCAGAGGCCAGCTTGCAGATGTGGGTTTTCTCTTTCCACTGGAGGTCAAACTCAGGTCACCAGGCACAGTGGCAAGCACTCTTGCCTGCTGAGTCATCTCAGGAGCCCTACTATCTGCTTTGAAATAGACTTTATTATTATTGCTGTTGTCATGTGTGTGTATGTATGTATGGATGGGATATAAGTATGTTGTATGTGCCGTGGCACACATGTAGGGATCTGAGGACAGCATTGTGGAGTTGGTTCTCTCTTTCCACTTTTATGTGGGTTCTGGCAATTGAACTCAAGGCAGCAGGATTGCACCGTCGGGCAGGCAGCAGGATTGCACTGTCAGGGCAGCAGGTCCGCACAGCCGGGCGGGCAGCAGGATTGCACCTTCAGCCATGCAGCAAGCATCTATTCATTGAACCATCTTTCTGACCCTCATTATCTACTTTCTCTTTAACGTGATTTATTTAAAGCTGAGTGTAGTGTCACATGACTTTAATCCCAGCACTTGTGAGGCAGAGGCAGGGAGATTTCTGTGAGTTTGAGGCCAGCCTGGTCTACATAGTGAGTTCTAGGATAGTCAAGGCTACATGGTGAGACCTTGTCTCAAAAAAAAATAGATTTATATTTATGTATACATGTGTTTCTATGAATGCATGCCATGTGTGTGGTGTCCATGGAGGATGCAGGAAAGCATTAGATTCCACAGAGTTATAGGTGTTTGTGAGCTTCTGAGAACTGAACTTGAGTTCCCTGGGAGAACAGGAAGTACTCTTTACTGCTGAGCTATGGCTGAGCCCTCTTGCTGGCTACTATCTGTAGATATATCATATCTCTCAATTCAATATGTATCACCGGAAGACAAAGTGCCATGCTTCTTCCTTCAGAATCCTAGTGCAAGGTTATCACATATTCGGCTATGTGGGCAACCGTTCCAGGAACTCCCTCTGCATTGCTTGTTCTCATGGTGAACCTTTTGGAGATGCTGTTACTATTCCTGTCTCATGGAGAAGAACATTCCAGTTCAGAGCTATGCATTCGTTTGTCTGCTGAGTTATGGATTGGGAGTACCAACTTAGATCAGAACAATTTCTGAGCCTAGAGAAACTCTTGTGACTAGACAGGACTAGACCTGAGCTCAGGGGCAGTGGCTGGATAGACCAGCCAGAGAAAAGGCAGAGTCCCTGTGACACTGTGAGTGGCCCAGAGCAAGGGCTATGCAGATTGTGGCTAGGTCTACTGGCCATAGGGCCTGGGGCATTGTTTTTGAGCAACTTGTGACTCAATTTCTTCATGTGTAAAGTAAGGGTGGTAGCAGCACCCATATCCACGTGGCTGTGGGTAGCATTTCATGACACGAGCCTGAACAGCAGCTGGCCTTCATGAAGTATTCAATAAATACTAATTTTACTGATGCAGAAGAAATAGCACAAGTGAAGTTACTAAGGGTTGGGTTAAGAATGAGGTGTACCTTTAGGGTACGGTCAACTGAAAGTGAGCCATGCTGAGTCAAAGTGGACGAGTGCCGGGCTGGAGCAATGGCCACACACTTGAGAATGCCTGAGTTTGGTTCCCAGCACCTGCATCCACATGGTGGCTCACAGCTGCCTGTAAGGGCTCTGGCATCTTCCTCTGGCCTTCATGGCCACTTGCACACACACAAATAGTAAAATAAATCTTTAAAAATAATATAAAAAATGAAGAGGGGGGCTGGGGATAGGGGTCAGTGATATAGAGTGTCTCTAGCATGTTTGATAGAGTGTGTTTCTAGCATGTTTAAGGCCCAAGGTTCAAATGGCCGGCATTGGGGAGGAGGGAGTTGTTTTGAGACACTCATGTGAATGGCTATGTGCCAGAAGGCTCCCAGTGCTTCTCAGAAGCCAAGCTGTGACTCTCCATCACTGAATGGCAAAACTAATACAGTAAACATGGTGGACAACCTTGGAAGTGAGAAAACTAAACTTGTGATGGGGAAGAATGCTAGGCATGGTGGCAAATGCCTATAATCCCAGTACTTAGGAGGCTGAGGCAGGAGGATCATGAGTTGCAGATCCCAGTCTAGGTAGCATTACACAAGGAGACTTGGGGCAGGGGAGGGGAGTTGGGGAAGGGAAGGAAAACAGAATGATTCTCACAATGGCTTCCTGTCGCTGACTAGTCTCTACCAAGCAGAGCTGAACGTAGATGGTAACAGTCTGGAGACCTACCAGCGTGGTGCCATCTCTCTAGGATTCACGGGTTTGGAAGGATGTTTGCTTGTCTGGTTTTAGATATTTGCAAACCCTTCCCAAAGACAAACCTTTTCCAATGGCCTGCTCTAAAACTGACCCACCTCTTGGGAGGTGAAGCCAGAGCTTGCTGCTGAATAGGTCTCATTGTCTTCCCAAGTGTCTGTGGGTCCAGATGCCATGGGACTGGGGGTGGCTCTACCACAGGGCAGCCTGTGTTGCGGTCGGCCTGCCAGCTTTGATTCTCTCCAGGGACAACAGCTGAAATTTCAAACAGGCAACACATGGTGATTCCAGGAGTCCCTGCCAGACTCATCCTTTGTTTTTCCATAGTGTCACTTCCCTCCCACTCTGGAAGGAGCCTTCTTTGGCGTTCTGTGTATGAGAAAAAAAAAAAATCATAACCACCAACAGGACCAGCACCTGAGAAGGGGTGAGTGAGGCATTGCCCAAGAGTTCCCAGGAAGAGGCGGTCTTTGTTCTCATTTCCAGGACTTTACAGTGCTAACAGCTCTAATTACTGCATTGGCCATGTGATGTCAAATAAAACCACAGAAACCATGTCATCTCCTTGGGCGAGAGACATAGGGAGAGGTGCTCAGGGCTGCAGGGATGAGTTCTTTCATTTCTGGTCCCTAGCCTTGGCGGCTATTTTGATCTTCTAAAGTACCCTCTTTTATGTGCACGGAGAAGGGCACTTGTGCGCACATAAGGATGTATTTCCACATCTGCACCCACATAATATGGTCTGCATGCTTGGTGGTTTTTTACACAAAGCATGCTCCCTAATAACATCAGGATTTTCTCCCAAGCCTTTAAGGGAAAATGAAGACTCCAGAAGTTCGGAGCTTTTTCTAACATCATTTGATCATAAAATCTAATTATGTAATACCTGCCCACACCCACATCACAAACCAAAGTGACATCACAAATACTGCAGTGAATGGCTCCAAACTGGCTGTGTGCCAGCCAGAATCTAGACAGTGATTTGCCTCAGATAAGACAGGTGACTAGACTAGAAATATAAAAGCAACAACAACAACAACACACACGATGGGGGGGATACACATTTCTTCCCCCTACTAATGTAGCTAAAATACAATTTAAGGCAACTGACATATGGCAAGGTAATTATTACTTTTAAAAAGATTTATTATGTGTGTGAACCTAATATGTGCACCACATATATGCAGGAGCCCAACGAAGCCAGAAACAGGCACTGGATCCCCTGGAACTGGAGTTGCAGGTGGCTATGAACCTCCATGTAGGTGATAGGAAACCTGGTCCTCTGCAAGAGCAGTCAGCTCTCGGCTGCTGCTGAGCTCTCTATTCCCTAAATTGGTAACTCGAATCTATCCATTGTTCCCTTGCTCTTAGCCAGTCCCAGGGAGTATGTTTTGGTCTTTATGGATCCCAAAGTGCATTTCCCTATTGGGTGGCTTTACCAGGCTCTTGCTATCAAGTTAGAAGGTGTATTCATGGTCCAGCAGGATTTACTTGCTGTCATCTGTGTTTGAATGTGCATGAGTTGTGACCACAGCCTTTGCAGAAATCTTGTAGGACTTGCTTTTCTTTTCTGCTTGCTATGGATTATCTTTCCAGTAGGCAAACTGTCTTATGCTCTTACCAAGCTCTTCCTGACTCCAGCTTCCTGCCCCGGCATGCTGTTCTTTAAGAACCAAAATATCATCATGACCTTTTAAAATTCACATCTTTCCCTTACTTGGTATAAAAGAGTCTAGATGAGCAGGAGGCACAACAACACGACTGCTAAGACCAGGGGTAAAGGAATAGCATGTGAAATGATGTTAGTTTCTAACATACTTTCTAATTTCTGTGTGGGAACTTCTCTTTAACAACAAAAACCACTTCCTCTTTATATTTCTAGCACCCAATTAATGTGAGACAAGAGTCCAGCATCCCTACCTATGGACAACCCATGCCATTAAACACCAAGCTTCAGGACTGCTATGTGGCTTTGCCAACATCCATGTGGGCCCCAGCACCAGGTGCCACCTCTTGTTGGGAAGTGGTAAGGAGCCATAGATTGCCTATTTGTTCTCTCTGATCAAAGTTGTGCTCAGACGACAACGGAAGGGTAAATGCCACAGTATGCCTTCTCAACTCAGAGAAGCAAAATCCTCCAAGGGACTGAAGCCATGAACGGCACATGCTACCTTTAAACGTTTTTGTTTCCAAAAGGAAGTAGCCCATATGATCCAGCCTCTCAGAACGCCTCTGTTGCAGTCTCCTCAAAATTCCGCATCCAGAACAACTTCAAAGCTGCTAGCTGAGACGGTCCAGCCTCACAGACTGTCCAGCCAGGACTTCAGATAAGCTCTACACTTTTTCATCACACAGAGACTAAACAAAAAAATGATATAACCAGCTCTCCCAGGACTTGACCATTATCCCAATTTTCTCAGGGTCCCCTAAATATGCTGTTGCCCCCAGATAGCAGGAAGCAGTCTAGAGAACAAAACACCCACATTCCCAAAAGGTGGGGTAAGTGGGTTTTGGTCATTTGGCATTTGTTATCATTTTGAGTGGTGGAGGTCACAAGTTGTTATTGGCAATGGTCAGGAAAAATGCTGAACAAAGGAGATTAATTAGATTCAAGTATCTCTTTCTCTCTCTTTTGGTTTTTTAAGACAGGGTTTCTCTGTGTAGCTTTGGAGCCTGTCCTGGAACTAGCTCTTGTAGACCAGGCTGGCCTCGAACTCACAGAGATCCGCCTGCCTCTGCCTCCCGAGTGCTGGGATTAAAGGCGTGCGCCGCCACCACCCGGCTGTTAGAAAACTTTTAACTCACCAAGATAGGATAATATTTCCTCTAAATCGTTAAATACAGATAGACTGGATATTGTAAATGTAATTCTTACCTGATAATTGTTATTACATATAGCTTTACTTGGTTAGAGTTAAAGCCGTTCCTTTTTATTTAAAGGGGATTGCTGAGGAATATTTGTTTATACTGTGATGTCTCTTTGCCAAGGCACTGAATAGCCAATAGCTAGGCAGGAAGAGGTTAGGGAAGTCTTCTGGAACATGGAGGACTCTGGAAGGAGAAAGGTAGAGACATGAGGAGACACAGAGAATGGGATTCGCAAGATGGAAGAGAGGTAATGCCATGTGATGGGACGTAGATGAACATAAATGGGTTAAATCAGAATAGCTAGTTAGGAACAAGCCTAAGTTATAGGCTAAGCGTTCATAATTTTAAAAAGTCTGTGTCATTATTTGGGAGTTGACTTGTTACAGGCACAGAGAGACACAGAACAAGAAAGGCCAGCAGGCCAGCTACTGGGCACTCCAGAGCACAGAGGGCCAGCAGGCCGTACCAGAGAGGTAACCAGTGACCAGTGGTGATGAGATGGGTTGGGGAAGGAAAAGCTCAAGGCAGAGATTTTACCATACAGATTTATATATCCAGGCGATGAAAATCCTGACTCATGTATCCACACCTACGGTACCAATAGCCTGTGAAATTGCATTCAGAGAACTTGTCTCGCCAGAGGCCTAACCTGATGAATCCAGTTCTGTTGTTTCATGGTGGCCGGCAGAGCTCAGAGTATGTTCAAATCCCAACTCTGACAAACCATTGTCTTGATTTTATCCTATAAACTGACACTGGCCCTTCTCTCACAGGGTTCCATGAAGACTAAATGAATTAATAGATGCAAAGGCCTTTTGAACAGTTTGGCAAAGAATGAATAACTAGGAGCCCGCTTAGTGTGCAATAGATGTCAGTTGTGGTTATGAGCTTCTTAAGCTCTGCGGCTTTGGGCAAACCAGTGCTCATTTCCCCACCTTTCAGTCTGTCTCAGTGGACTTCACGGGGTTCTAGAGACGACAAACAGTGCCTTATGCGAAAGTATTTGGTAACTAGACTGTGCTAGGAGCATGCTGGTTGTTGCCACAGTGAAGATTCTGAGACACAAATCCCTGATTATTCTGAGCTCCCAAGTTTGAACTTCGACGTCTCTGCTTTCTTCTTGGCGTTGAGTAAAGAAAGTTCAAAGGAAAAAAAGTAACAGTCAGCCAAGATCTTGAGGATAGATACGCCAAATATGCAGCTGCTACCCAAGTGTTGTCCAGGGGCAGTGGGATGACAGCCTGGAAGGTTGCTTCCTGAAACCCAAGAGGGGCAGCAGCTGGAGGACATGCCAATCAACCATGGCATCAGGCTCTGCACCATGCTGTGGTGGAGTCCCCGTTGTGAGATCCTTCTAAAACCCCAAGAGGTACAGACTGGAGCTAGGTAAAGCCATTAAACAAAGGCTCCAAGAAGCTCTGCACAGTCAGCTGCCACCAGGAGTGCAGAGAGGAACCTGGAGCTGAGTGGGGAGCATGGCTGCTGTCCCTGATGAATGAATGGCCCAAGCTAAGATGAAAACTAACGGGAACTCATAGGATTGAAGTGTCCTCTGCAGTGGGTCTGAAAAATAAACTGTACCCTTCACCCAATCTCAAGGTGTAGTAACTACCCTCCCTGGGAAAAGAGACGAAGTCCCCAGGCTTTATTATTATTATTTGGAGATAGACTCTCTCTACATAGACCTGTTCTAGAACTCACTATGTATATCAGGCTGGCCTTATACTCAGAAATCCACCTGCTTTTGTCTCCCAAGCACAAGAATTAAAGTTGTAAGCCACCATGCCCAGCTGGGTTTTTGGGGTGGTGGTGTGGGGGGTGAGGATATGGGGTAGGGCAAGGCAGCTATGGGGGATTGAACCTAGAGCCTTGATTGCTGGCACTCTATCACTAGGCTGAATACTGAGCACATTTACTTTTTTTGAGACAGGGTTGCATTGAATTGCACAGGCTAGCCTTGAATGCACTCTGTAGTCCAGGCTGGCCTGGAAGTTGTGGTCATCTTGCTTTAGGCTCCTGTCACACACTGCTATGCAAGGATAAAGCCCACAGACTCTAGCCAACTCTGATGACTGGAAACGCCTCACAACTTGGACTCTTAACAGAAGCAGAAGTTCACAGGGAGTCTCTGAATAACAGTGCTCAGAACACTGGCTTGTATAAAGTAGCAGACTCTAGACTTCAGCCGACCACAGCAATGACCACATGTAACACATACTTGATAAAATTGTATTTTTTTACAGTCATTTGTACAATTTGTTACAAAACCATAGAAGACTACAACTTGCTTTAAATCATTTTTGGTCTGCAAATATGTAAAATCTGTGTGCAATTATCATGTATTTACAGGGTCTTGTTAGTCATTTTCAATGATTATTTCAACAATATCACACTCTCAACATAAGACATGGCTTAAGATAAATATATTAGTAAATAAATATTCTGAGAACATATTTCCATAAATGAAATGTGTTGCTATACATATACAGAATATACATAAGTTGTTTTCTAGCTTTAAAAACAGTTTTTCAAATGGTAATGTTGAAAAGAGCCCTTAGATCATTTTATCACAAAGCCTTTACAGCAAAGTCTTTACAAAAGTCTTAAGTGCTATGGAAGAAATTTTTTTTAAAAAAAGTGTCTCGTTAGACCAACAATACAAAAAGTTTATGGAAGGAACAGAAAAAGGCTGATCAGTTTAAAAGATGATACTTTCAACTAATTCTTTTATAGACCCACATTTAAAAAACATTAGTCCTGTGTGAACTTTGAGATCAGAAGACACAGGGGCAGGCTTGAACCACAGGACTAAAGATGGAATCTAATAAAATGACCTGGGCCTGGAGGAGAGGAACTGTGAGCCAAAGGAGCTGTGAAGAGGTATCTCACGGATCAGAATGCCCAACCTTTCCTTTTCATCTGGCTCTAGACTGCTACAGTTGACATGGCTGTTTTACACCCAGGGGTGGTATCAAGTTTATACTAGCTATCACACACACTTAGATGGTACAAAGGTTCCCAGGGGAAAGTGAGGTGCTCCTTGTCCATGATTATGCAATTACCACACACTACTGATCTATTTCTGCCTCCCCCTCCTCGAAAGAGGGTACTTGGAACTTCAAAGACACAATTTCTTTTTATTGAAATGGTGACATGAGACAGTTGACAGGTGATTTTGTTCTGGTCTGATGAGGGAACACAAAGATGGTGATTACTTCTAAATCTTCCTTTTGTTTCTACTACCCCCAAACTACAACAACTACAAGTGCTTGTCCCCCACCACTGCCACTCTTTCAGAGGATAGCTGGACCTGTTCATCTGACTTCTTCCAGTGGCATTCAAATTCTCTATTCTTTTCTGTCTTAAGACTATTGAGAAGTGGTTTTCTAGCCAGGGCAAAGACAAGTCTTTCTGGGGTTTGTTTCAGCCAAGGGAGAGATATGCACATGCAGACACTAAAAATGGAAAAAAAAAAGTACAACCTGAAAAAACAAACATTTCGACAGTAAGAAGCTGCAGCTTTGCAGTTCATGTTAAAAGCTG
This sequence comes from Microtus oregoni, assembly GCF_018167655.1. NCBI lineage: Eukaryota > Metazoa > Chordata > Mammalia > Rodentia > Cricetidae > Microtus > Microtus oregoni. The sequence goes on along the minus strand of NW_024543223.1, from coordinate 292,611 downwards.
TGCCCCATTCCCACTGCAAAGTAATGCAAGCTCTTGTTCTTAGCAGCTGCAACTCCTGGCCCCAGAAATAAAGGCAACCCCGATCACATGTCAACAGCTTAGGCCCTTCTCACACCCTCACCAACAGGTGCACTGAGCACAGCCTGGAGGAGGAGCCTTCAAGCAACAGACCCCCAGAGTTGGGCGGAAGAACAGATTTTATGAAAGCCACTTCCTAAAGGGTGAATGGCTGGATCACCTGATGTGGGGACTTCTTTCTGTCAGATCCTGGCTAGAAAAAAGTCAATGTCCTCATCTAAAGACGGGGTTCTAAAGAACAAAGCATTCCGATGGTCTCAAACTGTGTAGTCTGGCCCCTGGATTGACTTCCTGGGAGTCTGACTGGAAGAGGGGTCATTTCTATCTCTGGTAACATAGGGTAGTCCCTGTTTCCCCAGGTTTCAAGGTTCCCATTCTGTAACTGAGCTTTCAGATCCACTAGGCCAAACTCTTTCCGATGGCAAAAGATATCGGCTAAATGAATGAATAAAAGTGACCAGAAAAGCTACTGACACAGGGCCAACCCGATTAGTTTCCTCTAAGGAAAAGAAAAACATTTTTTTAAGAAAAAGGACTATATTGGACAAAAAGGATTACAATCCCTGAAGTAGTTTTCAATAAATTCTCTCCCTTTTAAAAACAAAACATCTTAAAAACAACAAGAACGACAAAAACAACCAAAAAAAAAAATGGTTTGGGTTTAAAAAACTCCCTTCCCCTTAAAAAAGAAGAGGCCGGGAAAAAACATACAAAAGGCTACCCTTTGGGTCTGAACTATCTGATAGTCTGTCTCGTGGAGAATCAGTACATAATAAATAGTGCATCAGGCAGACAGGCTAGCAGACCTCTGCTGGTGGGGTGAGCCACTGCAGTTACCAGGCAGAGGCCCAAAGAGCCCTGAGGCCTTTTTCTGGGGTTGGAAAATTGATTCAAATGAAGTTTAGTGCACGCCCCCATGGGTCAAGTATATGTTGACTAGAAAGGCAACCAAAGGGGGCAGTAGCTGGGGGGGGTGTGGCTGCCCCTAGACCCATGGGCACAGGTGTGTCCCAGCATGCCTTTTTTCAAGGGGCGGTGTACTGCTGCTGGGTGAGAGGAGCACTTGTTTCTCCAGTCCCATAGGACACCAAGGCCACAAAGCAACATTCCTCCTGGGTGTCTGTCCTGCACACCCCATTCAAATCACCTCTGCAATTGATGGCACAAAGTCCAGAACAATTTTACAGAACTTGAGAGCTGGACAGTAAAGGGGAGAGTTTCTCTTCCTTGCCACAGTGGTCAGAATGCAGGAGAGGGCCTAGTGACAGGACTGGTCAGTCTTGGATTCTGCTGGGACAAAGGTGATGACCCAAAGGAACAGAAGACAATGGGCACAATGCTCCCCAACAACCTGGGGCATAGGCAACAATGGTTTGACACCTCTCCTTTCCCTCCTGTTCCTAGCAGTTCCATGGTTGCCTACAAGGTTTGGGCAGGAGAGGTAGAGCTTCCCAGAAGCCCTGAAGTCCAGATTTGCTTCAAAAAAGGGAAAAAGGAGAGGCAGCTTTGCATTGTTCCTCGGAGTTTGTACCCCTATCAACTAGCTTTTTACTTCAAGTTTCTGGTTCATTTTCAATAAGGCAGGTGTAACCCTGAGCTTTTCAAAGGCCTGAGGTCCCACCAAGGAGACAACAGTATCGACACATGATGTGGTTCATTTAATGCAGCAGTGATCTTTTTTCATCAAAAGTTGGTGGTTAGGGTTCTTTAAAATATATATTTAAATAACTTTTTACATTTATATATAACATCTTAGAAAAAAAAAGAGAACTCAATCCCACACACCTCAGAACCCCAAACACACATTACAAAACAGAATAACACATTATTAAAAGAGACAAAGGACTCAAGAGATTTTGTCTGTTGGTTTGTTAATGGGAAGGGGATGCCACAGGAGGCTCACATTTTGGGTTGAGAAGGGCTCTCTTTATTACCACTTTTGTGTTTGTCAAAACTAATATATATATATATTAATATACTAATATATATATTATGTACTAATATATATATTAGTTTTGAAGGAAGCCAGACTTAGAAGTCTCCGTACAGTTTCCGATTTTTACAAAAGAGTTCCTTCTGAGCTCAAGCTCCCGTACCGATGCCTGGGCCAGATCCTGGTCCTGGGAGAGAGAGGGAGAAGAGTCAAGGTTGTGGAGAGCTGGCACAGCAGGCTTTGGGCAGTATGTACCAAGTAAGGTGGGCTCTTGGAAGTGGCAGTTCACAATGGTGGGTGGACTATGTGAGTGGCAGGGGGAGGGATAGCAATGGCTTCTTTCCTGAGGGGCTCAAGTCTACACAGTTGTCTCTGGGGACAGGTCTTCCTTTTTTAGCTATACAGTCTTCTGGAAGTACTAAGATGTCATGGAATCATAATGTAGAAAACTGAATTCCTAGTGGCACTGAAGAAGCAGGGAAGACAGATCACACAGATCTTCCCACAAGGACTTAGGGAAGAGCAGAGGGAGCAAGAGAGACACTGATAAGGAAAGGAAGGCCACTGAGCTGAGATCTAGAGAGGTCTAGAGATGTAAATGAACCTGACATGCTGCAGGGATCAAAGGGAGAAGCTCCACTTAGAAGATATCTTATGTGTATGCCTTTAATCCCAGCACTTGGGAGGCAGAGGCAGGGAGATCTTCTGAATTCAAGGCCACTCTGGTCTACAGAGTTGAGTTCTAGGACATTCAGGGCTACACAGAAAAACCCTGTTTCAAAAAACCAAAAATCAAACCCAAACCAAATCAAACCAAAAACCAACCAAACAACCTCCCTCCCTGTCAAAGGACATCTTATAAAGGGAATGAGTCATTACAGTGTTTCTAGTGTAAGGATGGTGACTTAGGTCACCCAAATGGGACAGTAGGCAAGTACAGCGAGGTCTGTCGGGAGGACTTTGCTAAGAAGCACAGGGATGGACTAAGGGGACCATAGGAGATGCAGAACAGTTGATGAAATTGCGATTCCTATTGGGTGTGAAGTATCTGAAGGGAAGAGATGCCAACATCATGGGATTTGAGGATGGGTGGAGCTAAGAAGCAACGTTTGAAAACTATCAGGTACAGAAGCCAAGTCACAGAAGAAGCCAAACAGAAAAGGCCTGAGAAGAGAACCCCTATACAAATACCTACTATCATCTGCTCTCACCTGAAGCCTCAGCAGCCAGGGCATGGGACTCCTGAGTGTCCTGGGGAGCACTGGAGAGGCTAGCCCTGGAAGCATCCGCCTCCTCTGGAGAGCAGCCAGGCTGCAGTGGCACCTCAGCTTGGTAGCATGGAGCCTTTTCCTCTTCCCGAGTTGTCCCTAGACTCCAGTGGAGTCTGGGGACGTCCAAGCCCAGCATCCCACCCCAGGGGCTGTGGCTATGTATCACTTGACAGTCTTGAGGCAAGCCCAAGTCACAATCTACATCCTCTGGAATAATGGGGATACGCTGGCTCAGATCCCGGGCTCCTGCATAGCAGCTGGGTGGGGGTTCCTCAGTGAGTGTGTATTGCACACTCACCGAATAGTCTTCAGTGTAGCAGCCATTGCCCCTGCCAGCACTGTGGGCCACCTGCTTCTCTTCATAGAAGCAGCAGGGCAGGCCCTCATATTTTACCCCATCTGTCCTGGGAAAATGGTCTGAGTGAAGGCCATACAGGCCTTGGGAGCTCCCTGGTTGTGGCTCCCCACTTGTAGGGTTGCAGTCTTCAAGGAGCCGGGGACCCAGGAATAAGGTGCTGCCACCAGAAGCTGCTCCTGTCCCAGGGCCCAGGGAAGAGGGCTGGGGATCAAAGCAGCAAGCACATGATGGTCCCTCTGGACCCCCTTTCCAGGTCCTCCTGAGGTCCAGGGCAGCCCCAGGAGAAACCTCGAGCCCCACTTCTGAGGTAGAGCTGTTGGGCCCTCTGGGTTCCAGCGAGGAGTTGCTGCTGTAGTTCATCTCCAGGCTGCAGGTGGACAGCTGGTCCCCTGAGGGAGAGGCAGGGCCTAGCCAAGGCTCACCCCGCCCAGCACCTTGACTGTGTGCTGCTGGGAGCTCCTCTGGTGGTGGGGAGCCCTCAAGATGTACAGCAGGCCCCCGGCTGCGGTAGATGAAGGGGTCATAGTCACTGCTGAGGGAGCTGCGGAAGGTGGAACAGCTCCCATATACACCTTGGTTGCTGACTTCTGTGCAGTCCACCACGGAGTCACTGGAAGAGCAGCGGCACTGACCAGAGCTGTTACTGCTGCTATCACTGCCAGGACAGTCTGCCAGATAGCCACTGCACACAGAACGGTGCCCATGGTAGCAGCTGAAGCTGGAAGAGCTGCCGCTCTCCACGTGGGTGGGAGGGGCCATGTGCACCACAGTGGGGAAGAGCAGGCTACTGCCACCATTTGGTGGGAAGGCACGGGATGGACCCCTGGGTGCAAGGCTGGGAATAGGCTGGCCCTCCTGCTCTGGATAGCTGAGACCCTGGAAGTAGTAGTGTTGGTACATGGTCTCATACTGGGAGAAGCAAGCTGCCTTGGAGAAGCTGCGGCCACTGAACTTGGGCCTGCGGAAGGGATGGGCTGGTGAGTAGGCCCGGTGTTCCAGGCTGCAGCGGTGAGGGGCCAGAGTGTGGTCCAGGTGCAGGGATGGGTAGCCACGGATATAGGTAGGGGTCTGTGGAGAATAGAGGTTCTGCTCCCCATGCCGGTCCATGGTCAGCAGTGTGACAGGATTGCCATGGGAGTCCATACTTGTCCTGGTAGGGTAGGCTGGGATGGCGTTGGTCCTATGCACACGGCCTGGGTAATGTACTGGCAGGGTCACTCTTGGCTGACGACCACGTGTAAGGTTGCTGGTCTCAACACAAACAGCACCCGGATTTCCCTTTTGTTCTGGAAGAGGAGGAAACAAGGTAATGGGTCAGAGCCTGAAGCATCAAGTAAAGCCAAGTGCCAGGCAGTCTATGCTTGACCCTGCCACATTGTAAGCTGTCTTCAAATTCAGCTGAGCTGACGGAGGCTGACTTGTCTCTTTTCCTGTCTCCCCACACAGAGTACAGAGAGCAAAACACAAAGATAGTGTCTCCCACCCTGCCCTGTAATGATGACAGGGGTAGAACAACAAATACTGTTACTGCATATTCATCATCCCTTGTGTCCCTGGAAACAACCCTGTAGTCTAGGCCTGGGCAGTCAACATTACTGCCATCTGTTAAAGAGACAGGGCTTTTGGCCTAGGGAGGCTAGGCCAGGATGCTAGGGTCTGTTGTTTTCTACTTTCCTCAGACATGTACCCGAGCCTGGCCTCCAACTTGCTACGTAGCTAAAGATGACCTTGAACTCCTGCGTCTACTTCCCAAGTGCTGGGTATACCATGTGTATACCATATACCCAGCCAGTGTCCTATTTAATTGGAAACTCAAACTTGAACGCAAGATGATTTTCTTGGGCGGTGTTGTGTGTGTGTGTGTGTGTGTGTAGCCTGTGATTTTGCACAATCTAGGCAACAGTCTCTTACTGAGCCTCGTCACCTGCCCCTAAAAGTGATCCTTAATGCCAAGCTCTGCTTAGAATTGTGCAGCCAAGTTTCAAAACCTAATGCTTACACACCTACAGATCCAGAAGACCATGCCGTGTTGGTTCAGTTTGTTCATGAGTCTACAGCATGCATTAAGCACTTATCATACTTTGAAGGGAAAGTGTCCTCCAAGATCTGCAACAATTACCTATGATGTTGTGCCGACAGTGGGGGCAAGTGTGGTGCTGCAGCAGCCATGGATCCACACACTTCCTGTGGAACCGATGGGTACAGGGGATGACCCGAAGTTCCTGCAAAGGGAAAGAGGGGGACATAGCATGAAGAATGGACTGAAGGGAGGGACTTATGCCTTCAGTCTCACACATGTGCCTCCTCCAATGTATCCTATGGGTGACAGAATGTGCTGGTGCCCTCCTGCTAAAAGATGAATCTTAAGTGTTCCTAGATGAGCAGTACCAGGAAAGAGAGGGCCTAGTGGGACCTTGTTTCCCTCTGCTTCTCTTTTGTGTCCTTCTGGTAAGCAATGCTGAAGAGTTACTTATTTTTTTATTTCTTTAGGGTTTTTTTTTTTTTTTTTTTTTTTTTTAGACAGGATTTCTCTGTGTAGCCCTGCTGTCCTGAAACTCAGAGACCTACCTGTCTGCCTGTGCCTTTTGAGTGCTGGGATTAAAGGCGTGTGCCACCAATACCTGGTTTATTTATTTATTTTTAAGCTAGATGACCATCCATCCATCCATCCATCCATCTATTATGTATACAGTGTTCTGCCTGCATGTATACCTGAACACCAGAAGAGGGCACCAGATCTCATTAAAGATGGTTGTGAGCCACTATGTGGTTGCTAGGAACTGAACCCAGGACCTCTGGAAGAGAAGCCAGTGCTCTTAACTTCTGAGCCATCTCTCCAACCCCAGATGATAAATTTTATTAGAGATGAAGAGGGAACTTTCAGGATAGGAAAGCAGTGTATCTCAGAAGTTGCTCAGGAGAATGGAGCAGAAAAGGGAGTTCATGTTGCTAGAGTTAGGCTGGCACAGAGGTCAGATACATGGAGAAAGAACAAAGAAAAAGAATAAGAAAAGGTACATTTTTCTGAGTAATTCAGAAACAGGCAGACATACAAAGCAGCACAGCTGCATTCTGCACAAGACTGCGTTAATTTTTACTTTTAGTTTTTTGAATGCGTGCTTACATGTTTGTACTGAGTGTATGTATGTGAATGTAGTTGCCTGAGGGGGTACTAGTCCCCTGGAGCTAGAGCTGCAGGTAGGTATGAATCACTCAACACAGGTTTTAGGAACAGAACTCGGATCCTCTCCGAGAGAAGCATGTGCTCCTAACCACTGTGGTATCTCCAGTCCGATCCATCACATGTTTTCGTCATGATATGCTGCCTCCTTGTTTGCAGTCAAACTGTCCAAAAACTATGTGCTCAAACAAACTTTTACTCTTTATATGTTTATTATGCGGCTATTTGTTATAGGAATGGAAAGTTAAAACACTGTACTCTCTCCCCTAATTCCAACTAAGGGCCAGTTTCATTCCTTCAAGTAGGGCCCATAGGGAGAAGGAAACTGAAACTGTCCAATTTACGTGGCCTAATCATAGTCTTCAGGGTTAAAGGACAAGGAAGGCAAGGAAGTGGGTTCCTTTCGAGGAGTTGGAGGGCACACCTAAGTTCAAAGCCTCAGGCTAGAGAGTATGGGGTTTGCAGGGAGAGTTACAAACACCCTAGGTCATCTATGTTGATGTAGAGCAGTGGTTCTCAGTCTTCGGGTTGCGACACACCAAACCATCTGAAAACACAGATATTTACATCACAACTCATAACAGTAACAAAATTACAGTTATGAAAGAGCAACGAAAATAATTTTATGGGCTGGAGAGATGGCTCAGTGGTTAAGAGCATTGCCTGCTCTTCCAAGGGTCATGAGTTCAATTCCCGGCAACCACATGGTGGCTCACAACCATCTGTAATGAGGTCTGCTGCTCTCTTCTGGTCTGCAGACATACACACAGAGAGAATATTGTATACTGTATACATAATAAATAAATAAATAAATATTAAAAAAAAGAAAACAATTTTATGGTTGGGGGTCACCACACATGAGGAACTATATTAAAGGGTTGTAGCATTAGGAAGGCTGAGAGTCACTGAACCATATACAGACGGTTGCTTCTTGGCACTTTTGAAGGAGGTCAAGTACAAAGAACACTTGCTGGGGCCACCTAGCTTCAGAGGAAAGCAGTATATGACAGAATGTGATGGCTTTCCAAGTATCATCATGACTATTCCTGCTGCTTTGCTTTTATTTTCTCACAAGTCTGACACAGTGATATTCACACTAATAACCAATGTGCTTTAGAATGCCTGTGTCTTCTCACCTAAGTAGCCTTTGTGAGCGTCTAGTATGCTGGTTCAGATCATCAATGCAGACACTGGATAAAGTCACTTGCCAAACCAAGAACCTGCCTGGGCTAGGTTGGAACCCTGGGCTAGGTCGGAACCCTGGGTTAGGTTGGAACCCTGGGCTAGGTGGGGACCCTGGGCTAGGTGGGAACCCTGGGCTAGGTGGGGACCCTGGGCTAGGTGGGAACCCTGGGCTAGGTGGGGACCCTGGGCTAGGTGGGAACCCTGGGCTAGGTCTGTACCTACAGTCCATGCAAGAGCACCATTCCAAGTGCCTGTGTGCAAACACACTTCTGTCCAGCAATCTATATATGAGGGGCTATCCAAGGCCTGAACTCTCAAACAGTTTGCACCACCCCCACCCCAACTCTTTTGTGTGTACCTGTCCAACTGGAGATAGGCACAAAGTAACAAAGCGCTAATGATGGGTAGTTATAGGTGAATGGTCTATGCTGCTCCTAGTACTTTAATTCCAACTTTTAATAAAGAGCCACAAGTGAAAACAAAGGCATCAAATCTCTTGACTTTTTCCGAGTAAACATACCACATAACCACTTCTTCAAAGCAAAGCAAACAACTTGTTCTTGCATCTACGTATTTTCTGTCTAACCATGTACTTTTTTGCTTATTTGTTTTGTTTTGTTGTTGGAGTCATGACCTTAAACTCACAATTCTTCTGATTAGCCTCTCAAGTGCTATAATGATTGCCACGTGCTACCATGCGTGGCATTCATGTACTTCTGATTAACTTCTAAAGTCACCCACTTAGGTAGACCATCTATAGACTATTATGTCTTCCCAGGTCCTAGGAGAAATACCTTTAAAAGCCTGGACATTGAATCAAGGTTGTAGGGAACTCTGGTCATGGTGGTCCCCAGCACCTCTGGGGACTGTATATCCCCTCCCCACCCAAGACAGGTCCTGTCTCTAACATTACCTCTCCATCAATGTACTTCTCCAGACAGATAGCACAGTCAGATGTGGAGCCACTGCTAAGTGTATCCAGGGCCCCACAGCTTCCTTCCCGGCGCCCCTTGCTTTTGGAGTTGAACTTTCTGGTTTCCATCTTCTCCAGAGCCTGCACGGCCAACCTGTTCATGGAATTCTGCAAGGAAGAACATGGTCAGTGTTGGTACATATTAATAGTAGTATTCACACCCCAGGCCAATGCACTCAGGACACTGGGACAGAAAATACTAGTCTCACTCAGGTCAAACAGATTCTTGAGAAACTGTTCAAAACTCATCCTGCCACTGTATTGCACAGACCCTTTAGAGTGCCCATGACATTCGTCTAGGATTTTTCACAAGTGACCCTACTCCAAAGTCTTGCCTTCAAGGTAAAAGGCAATTCTCTGTTTCTGGTACTTGCCAACTCTGTGGGACTTTGGTTTTTAGAAGGCTCAATGTCAAATACCTCTTTGGTGAGGGAAATGAGCGTTTAGATGAGTGCTCAGCATCTGACACAGTGTGAGTGGATAAATACTAGCCAATAATCCCTGTTTTTGCTGGTGATGGCCCCTCAGACCTCCTGACAACTGAAACCATTTTTCTTTTGACTGTCACTCTCCAAGGTACCTTCTCGCCAAGGTGTCACATTGCCACACATTTCAGTCTATCCTCCTGCTTCCCCTCCTCTCTCCACCCTCAGCCTGCAGATCTTTCTTGTAAGCAGCAGTACTAGTATGGCTACCTGTTTATCAAGAGTCATCATAAGGGCCTGGCAGAGGTAAATTTCATCACAAGACCTTGGGACCTGACAGTCTGTATTTCTACCCAACCCTAAATCTACCCGAGGAGCAAAGGTCTCATGTTCCAAAACAAAATTTTATTTGGACATTTCCTTCAAAATACTCGCTTGGAATACCCCCAATGAAGAGGCCTTTTCAGGCTTGCCCCTCTCAACACTAGGGCTCAGCACTTGAGGTCTGGCATTCTCCAGAACACTGAGAAAGGAAGGGGAGCAAGAACAGCAGGTTGGCTAGACCTCTAACTTTCATCAGCAACAGAGTAACGGGGTTCACAAGTTGCTCTTAGGGGTTACCTGACTACGACGCTGCTTCAGCTTGATTTTGACAAGGAGAATGAGGCAAACCAGGGAGACGACGACGAAGAAAGCCAGGAAAATCCCCATGTCAAAGTACTCAGTGGGTTGCTAGAATAGAACACAAATGCCATGAGCCATGTTCTCTTTGGCCTGATTGTGGGCATGTGGGCTGTCAGTCCTGGTCAGGAAATGGAGTGGAAGAGTGAGGACAGGATCCCTCAGTGTGTAGGAAGCTTGTGGGGTTCTGCTCATATGAACACAGTGATAGTGCCTTAATGTGGCCAGGATGGGGGTGGGGGAGTTATAGTAGCCTCATACCTCCTAATAGCCGAGAGAGCCATCTGTAAAGTTTAGTCTCCCATTAAAACAGCGCAAAGTTTGGTATACCTTGTGAGAAAAGCCCCTCTGAATAAACACAAATAATCACAGTTATAGACAAAGGAGTGAGTGTTGTGTTTTGAGGGAACAGTGATTACTAAGCATATAATTAATGGTTTACAACAACTTAGAAAATTGTATGGTGCTTCCACAAAAATCAGCTTCCACTACAATGAGTCACGTTTGCCCAAGAGTTCCTTCTTCCTTTAAAATGAAGACAGCAAGTCAGTTCTGCAAACGTCTTGTTTCTTTTCTTGGTGTGGGGTAGGGGTTGGCATTTATCCTAAGCTGGTCTTACCTTGCTATGGAGCTGAAGATGACCCTGAATTAATTTCTTTCTCTTTCTTTCTTTCTTTCTTTCTTTCTTTCTTTCTTTTCTTTCCTTTTCTTTCTTTTTTTCTTTCTTTTTTTTGGTTTTTCGAGACAGGGTTTCTCTGTGGTTTTGGAGCCTGTCCTGGAACTAGCTCTTGTAGACCAGGCTGGTCTCGAACTCACAGAGATCCGCCTGCCTCTGCCTCCCGAGTGCTGGGATTAAAGGCGTGCGCCACCACCACCCGGCGACCCTGAATTTCTAACCCTACCACCACTCACCTTCTAAATGTTGGAATCACAGCTGTGCCATGACAGCAACTTTATGTAGTGCTGGGCTTTGTGGATGCTAGGCAAGTCCTCTACCTACTGAGATGTGCTTGGCAGCTCTTATCTTTTTCACACAAAGAACACTGACTTCTGCTATCTGAAGCTGCTACACCTCGGATATCCATTTAGCCAGTAAGAATAGGAACCTAGTAAGATGCTGTGCTACCCAGACACTTGGTGCAGGAGGAAGAATCATTCTACATGGGAACAGTTCAGTAACTGTGAAGAGGGAAGAAAACATATATGGGCATCAGCCCCAGATTCCAAGGTTGAGGAGAAGATGTCAGTCAAGTATCAGTGGGCAGTACTACTGTTTCAGTACAATGAAGTGATGCCTGACTGCTACTCATCACCAACCAATGTCAGTCCCACATCTGAGAAATTCTTAACATTCGTATTTGTGAGTCAGTGATCTACCCGATTGGAGAAGGAAGTATAGGCCTTTTCTTCTTCTAGGTCAAATGACAGGAAAGAGACAAAGGGAAACAAGTGCTAAATGTGTCATCCCTTCATTTTTTCAGCTTGTCTCTCAGAAGGATAGGCTAAAAGGGGCAACGGCAGATGAGTGACACCAGAGACTTCATAGCATACAGTGTCTATTTCTGTAAGCTTTTACATTTTTTTTTTTTTACAAATAAAGAAATTTAGTGAAAATTTCTGTTTTCCTGTCCTATAGCTGAGCTCAACCCATAGGAACAGATACTATGCCAGCATTCTAGATATAGGGACAAGATGGCTGAAAGCCAAAGCTCAAAGGAAATGAAGGCACCGACCGGTAGGCAACAGACAAGTTACCACTCACTCGAGGAGGGAGGTGCTGGATCCTTGCTCGAGCGACTTTCTGCTTGTTGACAATGTTCATCAGCTTGATGGCATCTGCACCCTTCACATATACCACTGGCCTCTTAAGAGGGTCTTCTGAGCCTTGGTTTAGCTGGCAAGAAAGAGAGGGCACCAATTAAAAGACATGCTTACTTTAAGAAGCAAGAGAGGCTTGGTGGTGTTGGCATACACCTTCAATCTCAGTACTCAGGAGCCAGAGGTAGGAGGATCTCTGTGAGTTTGAGGCCAGACTGGTCTATAGACTGAGTTCCAGGACAGGCTCCATAGCTACAGAGAAACCCTGTCTCAAAAAACAAACAAACAAACAAAAGAAAAAGAAAAGAAAGGAAAGAAAAAGCAAGAGAGTTTGGGATATGGCTCTGTGGTAGAGCACTTGTCTGGCAATGCAAGGTCTAGCTTTCATCACACACACACACACACACACACACACACACACACACACACACACACACGTGTGTGTGTTTTATGAATGCATACACAAGAAAGAACATTAAATCCCCACTTGGTCATCTTGAAGTCTTCAATCATTATAGACTTGGGATTCCCAGAAAGGCGAGGATAGAGTGCTATACTTGTTTTAAGATGGGCTGAGCTGGCTGAAAGTCCCCAAGACTATTTGAAAATGTCCCTTATCCCTAACTCCTGACCCATAACCACCTTCTATATGCCTCCCTCAGGAAATGATACTCAAACACAGGCATATTACTTCAGCAGATAGGTGCAAAGAATCTGAGACAAGGATGTCACAACAGTGCCCACTCAATATAACCACAGCAAATTCCTCTCAGGCAGACAGTAGGAATGATTTTGGTGGAGATTTATTTACCTGGTCAATGGCTTCTGGGTTTTCAGATACATCAAAGATAACTGCAGTGGCTCCCCGCTGAACTGCTCTCTTGGCCTGGAACATGAAAAAGAGAAGGTTGGCAACTCTGTCCCCACCTGCCCTGAGCCAGGGTTTCTCTGTATAATAGCCTTAGCTGTCCTGGAACTAGCTCTTGTAGACCAGATTGGCCTCAAACTCACAGAGATCTACTTGCCTCTGCCTCTCAAGTTCTGGGGTTAAAGGTGTGCACCACCACTGCCCAGCCCAGCAATTCTGTCTTTTGACCCTAAAAATACTGGACTCATAAATCAGGCATGGCTTCTAATGCAGAACCAGAGAGTAAGCAATATCTGTGCCTCTGAGCAAGTTGTTCTACTTCTCCAAGACTTGATATTCTAATCTGAAAAACAGGAGATATAGCCACTTACTGTGTCCTATCATCCCAATAGTCTGGTGACTTAGAATGGGTGGAAATGAGTAACTGACTACTGCAAAGCCTTCCTTTCCTATCTAGCTGGAATATTAAAAACAAGTCGATGGATGGGCAGTTTGCCCAGCCAGTGCAGAGGTACTGGTTTTGATATTTTCTGCTATGAACACACTGCCCCTGGCAACCAGAGTAAATGCCTTTGGTTTGTCTCTTGTGGTCCTTTCTTCCTTCCCATGCTATCCAGTGAGAATAGCATGTTGACTACTACTGAATGAATCTCAAAGTGGTCACTTTTAACATAAACACAAGCTGCAGATCTTTGTAGACACCATTGGGGGCTTACAAGAAATAATAAGTGGCGATTTAGAGCAGTTGGCTGCCAAGCTTGGCTGAACATCAGAAACCACTTGTGAAGTTTGTAAAGCAGATTTCTTGGCTCTGACCACAGAGACGGGTTCAGTGGAGCTGGACTCAGCTGATCCCACCAGTTGGAAAACTAGAGGTCAGAGGGACAAGGCAAGAAGGCTTAGAAACAAATGAGCAGTGATAGAAATTTATTTTGTTGGGGTAGAGGAAAAGATGGGAGAAAAGATTCCTTTCCACCTCAGTGAACCTTCTCATTTTATCTCCAGCTAAGTGAACAATAGAGTTGAATCTACAGAAGAATGAGACAGACTCTTGCTTTTAGGACTTGAAGTACTGTAATAGAGGCAGCCACTCTTAAAAAAAGACGGGGAAAACAAGCCAACTTCCCAAACCAGCACGCTAAAAGATGGGCAGATTATCATCAAGGCCAGTCACTATGGGCTCAAACAGTGAATAAACCCAACAAATAAACAGAAAATAAATGTAAATCCCTTCCACAGGAATAATCTGTACTGACAGGTGCACAAACCCAAAGAGCACTTACAAGAATGACCAATGACGTTATCAGACCACTAGAGGGCAGTGCCACTTCGTTACTTTTTAAGTCAACCCCTTGCACTTGGGACCAAGTCAAAACTTAGTGACACTGAAGATAAAGTATGCTCCTTGGAAGCTTAAGAAACCCAGGAATCCTGGGTGCAGTGATGCAGGATTTGTCCTTGTCCTACAGGTACCTTCCTTAAAAACAAACTGAGACTGAACAATCAGAAAGTCATCTGAGGGTTACCTGGCTGTTTTATTATCAGTGTTCACTGGTGACCAGTGGGCTGTCCCTGCTAAGCTTCAGTCATTCTCTTTTCTGCTTGGCAGTGTTGTGGTCAAACCTGGGCTTTGTTCATGCTGAGCAAGTGCTCTACCACTGCATCTTAAGTCACTGAATCTTTCATGCCCAGCCTCAGAACAAATATGTCCCTGTGCGAGTCCAAGATAAAATGGCACTACTGTTCTCTTAGATTAAGTTCCTTAGGGCAGCAGACTTCTACCCACAGCTCCTAGACTCCTGATGGGTGCTTGTGTCTCTGCCCCAGTGGTACCCTAGGCTTCTTCACAAATTCCATTCCCAGAGGAAGAAATAAAGAGGGCCTCTCATTCTTTTATTCTGCTTTCATCCAGGGATCCAGCATATCAAACAGTACCTGTGAAGAGTATGAGTTCAGATATGTCCTGACTGGAGTGCTTGTCCCTCCAGCTTTGATGCTAGTGCACCTGGAGAGGCTGGCACAGGCTGCAGTGCCTGGGTAGGGAATGCCTTCCTGGAATGTGCCTCGGGGAAACTACACAGCCAGAGGGCCTCCTTGACTTCCCTGTATTTCTTGTTTCACAAGAACATGAATGTTCATTTGTTTCAGAGGCATGACCCATTCAGGGCAGACATCACAGAGCTGGGGGCAGGGAGTGTAAACCTTGGGCCTCATTCATACCAGGTTATGTACTTTACCATGGGGCTATACATTCTCAGCCAAACAAAAGATTATTCAAAACATACATGGTTTTGTTAGGCATGGTGGCACACACCTTTAATACCAGCACTTGGGAGGGGGAGGCAGAGTCAGAGTCAGAGGCAGGTATATCTCTCTGAGTTTGAGGATGGCCAGGGCTACACACAGAAACCCTGTCTTGAAACACCAAACCAAAAACAAACCTTATTTCTTTGGTGAGGAGGGCAGGTAGAGAATAAAGTGCTTAGTTCTCATCTACAACTCAACTCAGACAAATCACTAATGCATGGAATCAAAGGACAAGTCCTGTAGCTGAGCAAATTTTCAGTGAATTACAATAAAAAATTTATTTATGGAGGCTGGAGATGTAGTGCGATTGGCAGAGTGCTTGCCAACCATGCCTAAAGCCCTAGCCCTTCATAAAGAGATCCTTAGCATGGCGTTAGGACTGGATATGGTGTCTGTAATTCCATCATTTAAGAGGTAGAGGCGGGAGAATTATAAAATTCAAGATCATCCCAGCAACAGAGTTTGAGCGTAGTTTGGACCAAGCTGCTACCTGAAGTAATTTGTATTTCCAGCACATATCAGGACTGGGTGAAAGGAGATCTACTAAGAGCATGCCTGTTGAGAGGTGGGAGGCTTTAGAAAAGACTGATGGCTGGGGATGTTACTCAGTGGTAAAATGTGCTAGCATGCATTAATCCTGAGTTTGTTTAATCTTCAAGAAAAGGTCATGGGTAACCTTAATTTACAAGATGGAAACTTTCATTATATTTTAAAAACATAAAATACTGTTTGGTTACACTTTTCTTCCTGCCCCAATGTAATTTTAAAAACTTGAGAAGCCAAGTTCTCTGAACAAATTTTCCAATTTCATCTATTGCCAATCTCTTGCCAAACTATTATATTTCAAACAATCTAAATCCTAGCTAGAAGATTACCAGTCTTGTGATTAGAGTAAACTTTATTTTTATAATGTTATACCTGTAACGCTGCTTGAAAGGATGGAAAAGCAAGAAAAGTGGCTTTCTTAGATGTGAGACATCCCTGCAAAACTAAACAGCAGCCAAAGGCCTTGCCTTGCTAACCCTTCCCATCAGAGGTATCTTCAGGTTGCTTTTATCCTCACTTAGGCCAGCACAGATAGAACCAAAGAAGAGGCAACCAGAAACATAGTGGCAAGGGGATGTTTGTAGGTGATACAAAGTAAGGAAAGAGCAAAATCTGCACACTTCTATTTTACAAAGCACAAAATTTGAAGCCTCAGAAGGCAAAACCCTACTAATCACTTATCACTCCTATGATGATTCAATTAATGCTCAGTAAATTCAAAGAAACCTGTCTGGGCTCATATTTAGGTTACGGCAAGGAGAGAAAGAGCTCCCTGACTATGGGGATGGTTCTTCCACTAGACCAAGTCTAAACTCCCAATGCAGACAGCATTCTGATGACAATGATTCTGTTATAATAGGGCCTTATAGGGATGAGTGTGTGTGTGTGTGTGTGTGTGTGTGTGTGTGTGTGTGTGAGAGAGAGAGAGAGAGAGAGAGAGAGAGAGAGAGAGAGAGAGAGAGGTGTCCTTGGGGCTCAGGCCTACCAATCAATACCTAAGTTTTGTTTAGTTATATCTTTGTTAAGCACTTGGATGTAAGTTCCCTAATGTCTAAGCTTTATTGTAGGAAAAGGAAGACAAAACATAATCTCAGGAGGAAATAACCAAAAAAATCTTGGCTCTGGGGTTGGAGAGATGGCTCAGAGGTTAAGAGCATTGCCTGCTCTTCCAAAGGTCCTGAATTCAATTCCCAGCAACCACATGGTGGCTCACAACCATCTGTAATGAGATCTTGTGCCCTCTTCTGGCCTGCAGGCATACAGACAGAACATTGTATACATAATAAATAAATATTTCAAAAAAAAAAAATCTTGGCTCTGGATTCTTGATGAGAGAGTAACCAAGGAGTTGGACTGTCGATAGCTAATTGGAAGATGTGTCTACAGCTTCTTATGGAAGTTCTGACATATAGCTATTCCAGTGGCTCTATGGAATATAATTTTATTATATTTATTTAATAGCAGACATAGTGAATGACAGGTATTTATCTTTATTCTGCATGTGATGATGGTGGAATACACCATAACCTTTGGGGGCATCACCAGGGGCATATGGGCAAGAGATGAAGAATCCAGGGTTGCTTATCCTGTCTCTAGAGTGGCTTTCCACAAAGTGCACATATGGAAATGACCTATTTTCCTGGCTGGTATCCTCTGGAAGCATTGCATTTTCTAGAGCTATCCATGACAAATGTGAGGCACATTCGTTTTGGCTGCTCCTGACTACCCAGCATTAGAAGGCCTTCCTCAGCAATGCATAGAATACCTTCCCTGCTGTATAGCAGGCTTTGGATCAATGTTCCATGGTGGGTAGCACACTTGGGTAAAGGATTATCAACCCCTTCTTCTCACTCTCACAGGTAGAAGGATGACATTTTGCTCTGGTAGCCAATTACTAAATAATGCACACGTCCACAACTTAAGAGAAATGGTTATTGGTATGAAAACATTCAATTATATAGTTCCATCTATGAACAATTTAAGATAGTCAACTAACTGTGATAGACACAAACAAGAACCTTTTAGAAGCATCTACCATAATACACCTGACAATGTCCCCCCCACCCCCCCAGGGTTTTTCTGTAGCTTTGGAGCCTGTCCTGGAACTCACTCTGTGGGCCAGGTTGGCCTTGAACTCACAGATATCTGCCTCCTGAGTGCTGGAATAAAAGGCGTGTGGCATCACAGCCGGTGAGGCACTCCTTCTCAAGCAAGGTGAGGATGCTGGGGACTCTTCCTTTCAGCCATGTGAACATGTTTATGGGGTTCTCAGATATGCTTACATACAGCTTAACACAAGGTGGTAGACATTACAACCAAGAATTGCTTTCCATGACTTAGCACCAACTTTCTGCTTTAGATTAGATTCTTCTAAACTTTTGCAGCTAGTTCCAAAGCAGGGCAGAACACATTATCCCAGACCCTGCAGGACATTTCTTGAGCAGGACGATGTGGGTGCCACGGGCCTATGACTCATCCAATCCTGTTGTTTTAAGTTGCTTGTGATGGTGCATATCGGACATTCCAGCACTCAGGAGGCTGCACATTTGAGGCCGGCCAGAGGTAAACAGAGTTTAAGACTAGCCCGGGACACATGGTAAGACACTGTCTTGAAAACTCCAAACAGCTTGGCGGTGGTGGCGCACACTTAATCCCAGCACTCAGGAGGCAGAGGCAGGTAGATCTCTGTTCGTTCAAGGCCAGCCTGGTCTACAAGAGCTAGTTCCAGGACAGGCTCCAAAGTTACAGAGAAACCCTGTCTTGAAAAACTAAAAAAGAAAAGAAAAAGAAAAAAAAAACTCCAAACAAATAAATTCTTACTTTCCTACAACTTGGTCTCCATCCTCAAGGAGGTACATGAAAATTGTAGCTTGCTGTGTCACCCTACATTTAAGTGCTCACCATGCTATACTGATTCCAACTTCCAAATCTACCTACTATTTTTCCATCCCCACTGCTGCCACCTTAGTGCCTTGTGAGTCACAACTATTTTTTCCCTGGGGCTCTTCCTACCCCAGCCAGACTTACTTACAGCACAGAACAAGACCTTTCTTAGTCAGGGACCTAACTGTGCTGCTCTTAGGGTAAGATCTGACTTCCTTTGCCCACAGCTTCCAAACTCAACACCCCTCTCATTCCTAGCCTTACTAGACAGTTCTTCTACCGGTTCTCTAAGTATCCTTCCCATTGAAGGATGTAGCATGCAGCACCAGCACCCCTAGGGCTCAGCTTTACCTCATTTAACTTGCCTTCCATGGATTATTCCCTAGCCTTGCTGCCAGTTCCTCATTGCAGCTCCAATCTTCAAAAGCTTCACAGCTGACTCTCAGCACCAGGAAACTGGCCAACAGTGTTGGCTCACATAGCATCAGTTTCACTCAGCAATGGCTGGTCACCTGTGGCTCCTCCAACTCTTCAATAGGTCTGTTTAGCTGTACCTTTTTGGAACTCTAATCCTCTGTCCTCACACTTCCAATTTCAGGACCCGCCCTCCCTATTCACCATACCATCTTTTGTTGTACTGCTGAGGAGGTTGCTGACTTCTAAGGCAAACATCTTGACTCTGGCCAGCAGTAAAATCAAAAGTAGCTCTGCCTGTAGTTCTTAGGTCCTGGGCTTTGTATACACTCACCTCTGGAGTCCAAACCTCTCAAAAAAAAAAAAAATCCTATATACTTACAATGTGTGCTCTGCCCCTTCTTTCTCAGGAGGAAAAGTGAACTTTTCTTAGAACTCCAATGAGGAAAAGTTAGACAGATGACCACCTCTGGATTTGTGCCCTTGGCCTTCCTCTGGCCTAGAGAACTGATGGAATCTACCCTGCCATTTGCAAAAGAGAACAGGACACTGGGTGTGCTGAGACATGGAACATGGCTCTCTAGCAGTAGTGGCTGCAGATCCCACAGCTTCACAGCTTTCAAGCTCAAAGGCAGCCTGCCTTAGAGTATTCAGACATCTAAGCACCAATATGGGAGATTTCTGTAGCCTATAGACTTGTAGAGTAGCAGTAACAGCGTCTGGTGGTGTTGTACAGGGTCCTGATCCTGCTGCAGGAAGGCCAAGATGGGGCAAGTGGTGGTGGTGGTATGCTGTTCATTCCAGTGGAGAACAGCCAGTGGACCTAGGGGCTGACCGTATCTACCACCATAGCTTTCTCTTGGTGGTTTTTCCTAGTCCGAACAGCCATTCATTGGGTCCTTGTGCTCTTTCTGGAGAGCACTAAATGGATTTTAAACCTTTACTTCTCACTTTTTCCTCCTTTACTCTTCTCTAGGCAGTGACCACCCAGGCACCAGGCTCTTGCATACTCTGGACAGCCCTGTGCCCTGAAACATGAGTCACACCAAGCAAAGGGGCTCACAAAGCCAACTCACCAAGGGCCCTGTTTTCCGACAGAAACTTTTCATTCCATAGGAAATGAGGTCACACAGCAGGGCACACGGGGAACCAGTGAGAAAACCCTGATGCCAAGAGTTGGGACTGGTAGTGATGTTAGAAGACATGGGGAAACCTGGCATAAGCCACCAGGAGAGGTCACCTATGCTCGGGGGTCATTTGTGCTGGAACACGCAGAGTTAACAAAAAGAAACAACAACAACAACAAAAAAAACCCAGTTCGATTTCTTCTAAAGTACACACAGTGTATCTTATTTTATCAAATTACATTTAGAGAGCATTTTGTTAGTTTCTTTCAGGCCTAATCCAAAAGGAGACCAACAGGGAAAGAGGACCAATGGTAAAAGAAAGGCTGGAAGACTGGGTGGCTAGACAAGGTTACTTCTAAAGGGTGGGAGGTAAGGGTGGTGACATAGAGCTACCCGCTCCACTGACTTGGCTCCTCATTCCAGGGCTTGGCTGCAGCCTGGCCTGACCTTCCAGGTTTCCCTGGCAAGTGATCAAAGCTCTGAAGCCACAAACACAGTTCAGAACTCAGGGGCCCTGCGGCCAACACCACCCCCCTTCTGCCAGCTCTCATCCGGCTTCTCTGAGAAAGGGCTCTCCCACCAGCTGCACTCCTACCCACCAGAAGATATTTCTTGCCATAATTAGAGTCATTAAGCCTCCAAAGGCTCCCATGGGCTTCAAGTTCTAAGTTCCCGAGAGAGGATGAAGCATTTTTAAGTCCTAGTTAAGATTATGCTGATCTATTCAGGAGACATGTAGCAGCGAGAATCCAGTGGTTAAGTTAATGGTTAAGGCTGCCTTAACATTTAAACAGTGTTATTTATTCTCAAAATATGCAGCAGCCTCCACTTAATTCCTACTAATTAAAGGAACCATCAGAAGAGGCTGAGTCTGTAGTCATGCACGGCGCCGGGGCACAGGTTGGGAGCCTGTTCACAATCAGAAACTACTGGGTGTTAAACGGAAATGCATTTCCTTAGATCTTAATCTCAAATATAGACTTTTAGATCAGTTCCAAGAAACACAATGGTCCTCTTTGTTTTAACACCTGACAAGGAGTACCAAAACCTTAGGAGAGCCTGTGCACACCCTCTTGTTCCATCCATCCTTCTGGGTGAAGGATGTTATGGAAAAATGGCTGCAGAGCTGTCTATGCCTGAAAGAGAATCTTGTAGAGGAACTTGGAAGCTATTACTTTGCCTTGGGAGATTCTCAAAGTCCCATTTCAGGCCAGATCTTATTAGGTCTGTAACTGGAAACTTCAAAAAGGACCACTGCTTTCTGTATATGTGGCAACTAATTAATATAAACAAGTGTTAATTAGGTGGCAGAATCAGGCTTAACAACCTTGCCTGCAAAGTTTGAACATCTGAGCTGTCCTCTGGAGAAAGAGGGCAGGCCCTTGCAGCTAGGAGCTTGGTTCTTAAGGTTGAGGGGGAAGTTGGGGGATTAAAATAAAAATCACAGACTAGTGAGGTGGCTCAGGGGTAAGGGGACCTGTCCCCATGTCTGAGATCTGAGTTTGATGCTGGGAATCAGTGTACTAATGCTGTTGGGCTAATGGAGCCTGAATCTAATTAAGCAGAACCCCAGCAATACTTGGGATAAAGTTAAAGAAGATATTACAATACTCTTGAATCAGGTGGCAAACATTTAAAAACAAAACCAAACCAAGAGCATTCTGATTAACAACTTTATCACTAAGCACAATATATCCTTGACATATACAGCCTATTTTTCAGTTCCTGATTAGAGTGTGCCCATCATTCACCTGCCACTTTTACACACATGCAGGTAGACTCTCAGCCTTCAAGGCAAAGTTCTCATCACCTTGCTTAGAGATGTGCTGCCATTGCAGTCTGTTCCTAGGAGGATACTCTAGAAAGGATTGTAAGGACTGGGAACTAACAAAGGGCCATCTTGTGGGTGGATTAGGGGCATGATAAACTGGGTCACCAGCTTGATAAACTGCCAACACCCCATGTCTTGTCATCAGCAATACTGACTTAAAGCATGAAACTTTAGGAGGGAAAGTAAAGTACTCATTAATGAATCAGTGCTTCCAAATGGTATGGAATCTGCACAACTGCAAGGCAGGGGCAGCTGGCCCCCACAGTATAGTTGGAAGCTCATGTGTTATATATCTTGCCTATGGTCATGAAGTAGAGGGCTGACATTTGATCTAAACCTTTTCTCCCATTCCACCCCAAAGAAGTTTTTATCTTGTCCCACTTGGAAGCATGAATGTTGAACTATGACTTGATAGCTTATACAAGTGTTATACTGGTCAGGCTTAGAAGAGCAGACCTATAATCCCAACTATTCGGCAGGCTGAAAGTCAGCATGGGCCCTGCCTCAACATAAAAACAAGAGGACTAGGCTTAATAGTACAACTCTTGCCTAGCATGTATGAGACCCTAGGTTCAATCCCTTGTACTAGTGCGGTCAGATGAGTCTCATACTCCATAGCCCCACAAGGAAGTTCTAGATAGCTTTTAATTAATTAAATAACTAAATTAATTAAATCTAAATTTTAAATTTTCCCCTTGTTTGGATTTTTCTTTTTTTCTTTTTTTAAAAAATGCACTGATGTTTGACTTGCACATCTTTTTGAGGGAATCGGATCCACTGGAACTTGAGTTACAGTTATGAGTTGCCATATGGGTGCTAGGAATTGAACTTGGGTCCTCTCAAAGAGCAGCCAATGCTCTTAACCACCAAGCCAGCTCTCCAGCCCAGCTTTTTAATTTTTTAAAGATACACTTATTTTTATATGTCAGAGTGTTTGCCTGCATGCATGTTAAATGCACATGACTGGAGTGTGTACAAAAGCCAGAAAAGGCATCAGATCCTCTGGAGCTGGAGTTACAGGTGGTTGTAAGTTGCCATATGGTTTCAGGGAACCAAACCTGGGTCCTCAACAAGAGAAGTTAGTGCTCTCAACCCAAGCCATCTCTCCATTGTCCTTCCCAGGTCCCATTTAGTTCTTATTCTAATTCATTTGGTTTTCTTCCTCTTTAAATTACTGCTAGCCAGGCATGGTGGCGCATGCTTTTAATCCCAGCACATGGTAGACAGAGGCAGGTGGATCTCTGTGAGTTTGAGGCCAGCCTGGTCTACAGAGCAATTTCCAGGACAGGCAGGGCTACACAGAAAAACTGCCTTGAAAAAACCAAAATAACAACAAGCAAATAACTTTTTGTTAAAAATGTCATCTTAATCAAATATTTAACATAAACAGGGGTCGTATGCCCTTTAGCTGCCTATCACACTGGTTCCTAAGCGCCCATCTTTAGGAGGTTTCAAGAAAGAAACTTTTCCTACTATAGCAGCAGGCTAGCATCTTGGAAGGTCTGCTTTATCAGATACAAGCTATTTCACTCACTGGTGTTAATACCCATTGGCATTTGGGCCAATGAATGCTCATAAACAGGACAGTTCTATTTACTTTTTACTTATTTATTATATTTTATTTTTGTGATGGAGTCTCTCTGTGTAGTCCTGGTTGTTCTGTAACTTGCTGACCTAGAACTCACAGTGATCCACCTGCTTCTAGGTGGGTTAAAGGCTTGTGTCACTATGCTGGGTTTTCTTTCTACTATTTAAGGATGTATCCATCTATGTTGTTCAATATTACTTCAACTCTAAATCCTATAGTTAGTAGAGTTTTAAAATGATAGTTTCACTATCTTAACCCCCCTCACCAAGACCATTTATAAAAATATGATAATTAAATCTTTCTCTAGGGAAGAGCAGTTACAACCCTCCACTTCCATTATGCTAGTCTTATGTGTGTATAACTGGTTTGATGACACCCCACCAAGGTGACCTTCAGGATTGGCATAAGCTGAAGGTCAGGAGACATGAGCTCAGGCTGGCAACACACGTTCTTTTACTTTAGCTCTGCTATGGAGGAAGGGGAGGGAGCCGAAACTCCTGGAATTGAAATCTTGACTCAGCTTACTTCTCCATGACCATGAGTGTGTGAGAGAAAGCTCTCTGCTCTGCTTCCTCAGGAATGGAGTTACTAGGACACTTACAGCAGCTGGGAGGGCTGTCAGAGCAGACACCTGGCATTCAGATCTAAGTACCAGGGGATGATCACTACACACATCTCCCTCCTATGAACACGTCACACACTACATCTTTCTGTGGATCTTTACCCTTCCCTTAATGTATGCAAGCACGATGTACTCTTTTTCTGATCCTTCTTGCAGGTGCAGGATCTGTACAAAGTAGGAAGGCCCTCTAGAACCAGTGAGTTGACCTGAAAATTTCTGGAGGCTGATGAGACATGCTGCACTCCTAATACCACAGGAAAATCTTATATATGGCAATAAATAAAGCCATGGAGTGATCAGGCACAGGGTGGCAGTGGGAACTGCCTAGGGAGCTTGCTCAAGACTCCTCCTGAGGCTAAAATCAAAGCTCAGTGATATAGTAGTGCTTGCTTCTCTTCCGGAAGATCCCAGTTTTGTTCCCAGTACTCAGGCTTTGAAGTTCACAACTGCCAGTAACTCCAGTTCCATTGGATCGGCCACCTCTTCTGGCCTCTGCTGGCACCTCCATGTACATGGCATACACTCAGAGAGAAACGCACACATATAAATAAAAAGAAATCTTTTTCAAAAAGACTCCCTGGAGAGAACTGAAGGGATCTGCTAGAGGTACATTGGGACCTGTTGGGTCTGAAAGCTCCTTAGGCCAATTCTGAAGTGCATGAGACCTAGAAGTTAAGAAGGCTGGAGAGGTGGAAATGTGGCATGGCACAGGGCATACAGCTCTTAACCTAACTCATCACCAACCCCTTGTTTTGTCTTACCACATAGAATGACCCAATTCCTTCCTCAACTGTATTTCCAGTTTTCAAGAAATCTACTAATGCTAGTCTAATTCAGACTAAAGGACAGCTTTATTAAAGAGACAATGTGTTTCTATGGCACTAAACAACAGGGGCTTTTGTAATGTCTGGGGAAAGGTGTCTCTAAAGCAGATGTTTGGGTCCTTCACAGTCAAGGCCTTGCAGAGTTACTATACAGACCTATCCCACCCTTACCCCCGTCATAGCACTTGCAGTCCAAGAGATACACAAATGCTGATGATACATAGCTGTGAGCATGAACAGGACAAGCTTTGGTAGTAAAGGACAGATTCCTGGCTTCAGAGTCTAAGCCTTTAACTTCTATTCCACAGGAGCCCATGACCTTGCATGGAGTCCCTCCCTATTGGTAGAACTGAGAAGTAGCATAATAGATGCCAAAAACTGGGAAAGAGAACTTCATTTTGACCCAAGTCTCTACTTTCTTGAATTAAGACCTCAAACATACTCATGAGCTGTGCTTACAACTCATAGCAATTTCATGTCAACCTCCCAAGTTCTGTCATTAACAGTTGTCTTAGTGATGGGAACAATGGGTATGGAGAGAGCTGCTGGCTCTAGCAGCTGGGTTACGGGGTAGGCTATAAACACAGCATGAGTTAAACTGGAAAGGATGTAATTCAATGTCTAATTTAAATAGCAAGTGATGTGGTATTCCCCTCTGTATGCTATGAATACCATTAGTTAATAAAGAAAACTGCTTTGAGTCTATAGAAGAGGCAGGAAGAGTTAGGCGGGGAAAACTAAACGGAATGCTGGGAGAGATAAGGTGGAGTCAGAGAGAAGCCATGTAGCCTTGCTAGAGACAGACACAGGATGGAACATTACCCAGTAAACCACAGCCACGTGGAGATACACAGATTAATAGAAATGGGTTAAATTAATATGTAAGAGCTAGCAAGCCGGGCATTGGTGGTGCACACCTTTAATCCCAGGACTTGAGAGGCAGAGGCAGGAGGATCTCTGTGAGTTCGAGGCCAGCCTGGTCTACAAGAGCTAGTTCCAGGACAGGCTCCAAAGCTACAGAGAAACCCTGTCTCGAAAAACAAAAAAACAAAACAAAAAAAGAGCTAGCCAATAAGAAGTTAGAGCTAGCAGGCCAAGTAGTGATTTCAATAATATAATTTCTGTGTGTTTATTTCTGGTCTGAACTGCCCGTAAATGAACAAGCAACCTCCTAACAACAAGCAAGTGTTATAATCAGACTCCTATAGATCAAAAGGTAAAAGCTGCCTTTTTATGCATACTCTTTTCTTTTTTTTTCTTTTTTTTTAACTTTTCCTCTGATAAGTCACTTTCTTTTCTTTTTCAAGACAGGGTTTCTCTGTGGCTTGGGAGCCTGTCCTGGAACTAGCTCTTGTAGACCAGGCTGGTCTCGAACTCACAGAGATCCGCATGCCTCTGCCTCCCGAGTGCTGGGATTAAAGGCGTGTGCCACCACCGCCCGGCTCATACTCTTTTTTTAATATTTATTTCTTTATTATGTATACAGTAGTCTATCTGTGTGTATGCCTGCAGGCCAGAAGAGGGCACCAGACCTCATTACAGATGGTTGTGAGCCACCATGTGGTTGCTGGTAATTGAACTCAGGACCTTTGGAAGAGCAGGCAATGCTCTTAACCACTGAGCCATCTCTCCAGCCCCTTATGCATACTCTTAGGTTTGTCTGAATTCATTCTAGTCCTGGTCCTCAATAAAGAGCCATCACACTTGTGATACTGATGGATGGGGAACAATAAAACAAGGACAGTGTAGTCCCAAGAACTGACACTAGTGGCCATACCAATAAGTGAGAGGAAGGGTTCTGCAAAAGTTATTCTGGGGTATATGGTAGTTTTGTACTATAGTTCTCACAAGCTCATCACAAAATACTTCTTACCAACTGACACCTGGCTTTACTCTCAGCAGCAGCTGGTGTGCCCACAGTCTAGCTTCTGGTCTACAGGCTCCCAAGTGGTCCCTATGATCTTGGATCACTACTTGGAATTTTGTTTTCTGGAAGGTTCCATAACTCCTACATGTGGCTCAGTTCTGTGGCTCTTGTTTCCAATCAAGATTCACACATTTAATATATGTTTACTGAGCATCTCCCATGAGACTACAACTGCATGCCTTCAAGTCCTCATTTCCAAAGCTCCAGTTCCTCTTCTCATGGTGCTTTCGCAGTTCTAAGGATGTTATAAGCACAACCAGAAGTAAGTGTTCTGAAGAGCTTGAACTTCAGAAGATAGCAAAAAGAAAGAGAGGGAGGACAAAGTGCAAGAGGCACTTGTGCCAACCCTCAGCAGGCTAAGTCCGCTGTAAGCAGCACCCCTAGGAGCCCTTCCTTGCTCAGCTAATATAAATATATCTGCTTGATACCAATACTCACACCCTCAACAAGTCAACAGACAACTGTTGTAAGAAGGCACATTCATCTTAAAGAATAATGTAGCAGCCGGGCAGTGGTGGCGCACGCCTTTAATCCCAGCACTCGGGAGGCAGAGACAGGCGGATCTCTGTGAGTTCGAGACCAGCCTGGTCTACAAAGGGAGTTCCAGGACAGGCTCCAAAGCTACAGAGAAACCCTGTATCGAAAAACCAAAAAAAAAAAAAAAAAAAAAAAACCAAAAAGAATAATGTAGCAGCCTTCAACAGGAAAGAAGATTGAATAAAAGACAGACCTTTAAAAATCAATACAATGAAAGAAACTTAAGGACCTATGAAGAAACTTAAGAAACTATGACTGGGCCCATCACTTCCTTTGGTTAAAATAGATGAATAAAAAAAGAACTTCTTGCAAAGGGACAGCTTAATTCCAAGAAAAGGAAAGAGTAAGGGTATCAATCAGGGGTAATCACTACCAGCTACCCAGAACTCTTCTTGTTGGGAAGTTTCAAATGAACAGGAAAAGAGTGGATCATAATGTGTGTAACTCTGTTTTCTGATATGAGAATTTGCCAGTGGGTTTGTGGGTGAGTAGAGTTAGTACCACATGATCTGTAGAACCCCAAATACAAGTTGCTAATTGCAGGATATACCAACACTGGCTCAGGAGGTATCCAGCTATCAGGCAGGTCTGGAAAAGTGGCTGCTGGCAGTTACTTTATTATTAGTGTGCACATGTGTGTACACACAGGTGCTACAGGAAAAGCCAGAGAACATTTTTGTGGAGTCTGTTTTTCTCTTCTTCCTTTATATGGATTCTAGAAATTGAGCTCAGGTCATCAGGCTTTTGTACCAAAAGCTTTTACTCACTGAGTCATATTGTTGGCACCTTTTGTAATTGTTAATTGAGAAAGGGTCTCACATGTACCTCTGGCTAGCCTGGAACTCCCTAAGTTAGTCGTTCTCAACCTGTGGGTTACAACCCCTATAGGAGTGGTATCAAACAAACATTTCACAGAGGTCACTTAAGACCACTGGAAAACAAAGATTGTAAAACTACACAGGTTCCATTCCGTGCTCTACTCGCTACGGGAACTAGGCTGAAAATTTAAAAATCATACACACACAGAAAGAGACAGACAGACAGACAGGGGCACAGGGTCATCCTTGAGACAAGAATGCCAAGAATGCCCACTTAACTGTGCTCAGGGGCAGCTTATATAGGGCTCTGGCCATGCCCCAGCTCTCGGAATCTTTCAGCTGCAGACTCATCAGAACCCACTCCCCTGCCCTCGGGGTCTCATGCTCAGAGCAGCTGCAGGCTGCTCAGAGCAGAGGAAAACAAGTTGTTTACAAAAAATTCAGGGTCTGGCGGTCCACAGTCCCCAACAACAGGTGTTTACAGTATGATTCACAACAGTAGCAAAATTAGTTATGAACTAGCAACAAACATAATTTTATGGTTGGGGTCGCTACACATGAGGAACTGTATTAAAGGGTTATAACATTTAAGAAGGTTGAAAACCACTGTTCTGTGTACACCAAACTGGCCTCCAACTCAGAGATACAGCCTGCCTTTGCCCCGATTGCTGGAATTAAAGGTGTGTGCCACCACACCCAGTCCCTGTTCTAATTAAAATTTATTTACTTATTATTATTGTGTCTATGTGTGGGAGCACATGCCACAGTGCGTATGTGGAGGTAGAGGACAACTTTGTCGAGTATGATTTCTCTTTCTATCTTTATGTGGCCATTTTGAATTTTGAACTTAGGTTGCTGGATCATCAAGCTTATACCCTT
Source organism: Microtus oregoni (assembly GCF_018167655.1). Taxonomy (NCBI): domain Eukaryota; kingdom Metazoa; phylum Chordata; class Mammalia; order Rodentia; family Cricetidae; genus Microtus; species Microtus oregoni. Next base: position 263,537 of record NW_024543223.1, on the reverse strand, counting down.
GCTAGTCTGAGGCTGAAGAGATCAAACTGCGTACCCTTTGGGTGTCTGGAACACATGGAAGATCAGTGAGCCAACTCTAGAAGACCACAAACCACTTTCTTTGAAGTAAGAGTTCTGCCCAGATGCTCCTGCACAGACCAAGTCCACTTCTCTTGGCCCCAAAGCATGTGGCATGCTTGAGGACACTAAGCCTGCTTCTGTCCTAAGACTTGCATAGCATACCTCAGACAAGGAGCCTGAGTCCCACTAATCTGATTTACAAAGAAGGCCATGTTTTGCTGAGACCAGAGTGTATCCCACTCAAACCTGCCCCCAGCCTACCATCAGGTTTTACAATGTCTAAGTTTTTGCTTGAGGTTGGTAGAATCCAAATATCTTTAAGTGTTATTTCTGTAAAATTATAAACATTTTATATGTATTGTTTCAAGCAATCATTACTAGAACTTTCTAAGGGATCTAAAGGTAAGCATTTGTGATGGTTTGAATGAGAATGGCTCCTGTAGGCGCATATACTTGAATGCTTAGTCATCAGGGGGTGGACCTGTTTGAGAAGGATTAGAAAGATTAGGAGGTGTGGCATTGTTGGAGGAATTGTGTCACCAGGGATGGACTTTAATGAGGTTTTTGGTTTTTTGTTTGTTTGTGTGGTTTTTTTTTTTTTTTTTGTTTTGAGGCAGGGTTTCTCTGTAGCTTTGGAGCCTGTCCTGGAACTCACTCTGTAGAACAGGCTGGCCTCCAACTCACAAAGATGCCCCTGTCTCTGCCTCCTGAATGCTGGGATTAAAGGTATGTGCCACCACCGCCCACCCAGGTTTCTTTTTTTTTTTTTGGTTTTTTGAGACAGGGTTTTAAAAATAAAATTTGAATTACCACCCAGGTTTCTTAATCAAATGCCAGTCTCAGAGTCACTCTCGGCTTGCCTCCTTCTAGACCAGGATGTAGCTCTCGGCTATTGTTCCAGTACCATGCCTATTTGCTGCCCACCATGATAATAAACTAACCCTAAGAAACTGTAAGGAAGCCCCCAATAAACTGCTGTCTTTTGTAGGATTTGCCTTGGTCATGGTGTCTCTTCATAGCAATAGAACAGCAACTTAGACAGCATTTAAAGAATTCAAGTGAATTTGTTAAAGGAAGTTGGACTAAGAATTTTGCTACTAGACAGGTATAAACTAGCTCAGAAGGGAGATAGCCCCCCCCCCCCCCAAGGGTTTCTCTGTGTAGCCTGACTGTCCTGGAATTCACTCTGTAGACCAGGTTGGCCTCGATCTCACAGAGATCCACCTGCCTCTGCCTCCTGAGTGCTGGGATTAAAGGCCACCACTGCCTGACCAGAAGATACTCTTGACATGTAAATTAAAATAATTTCAAATGTAGAACTCAGTCACTTAACAAGTCTTTTTGTTTATTTTCTTTTTTGAAGTCTGTTCTCATTTCATAGCTTTTGTTGTTTTGGGAACTTGCATGTAGACCAGGCTAGCCTAGACCTTATAGTAGGCCTCTTGCCTCTCAAGTGCTGGAATTATAGTCACGATCCTTTGTGCCTGACTGTTAGTATCTTTTTTTTCTTTTTAAAGGTTAAAGAACAGCTTTATTAGGAAAATGAAAATAACATACACTCCTGATTAGCTAAACTGTAGAATCAAAACTATCCTGATGTCTTTGAAGACTGGAATTCCATATGCATCTCATTCTTTCCTCAGACCTCACCATTACTGAATCTTTAAAAAATATTTTACTTTTAAATTTTATGTGTATAGGTGTTTTGCCTGCATGTATGTTTGTGTACCACGTGTGCCTGATGCCTGTACAGGTCAAAAAAGGGCATTGGATTCCCTGGAACTGGTGTTCATGGGGTGAGCTAATGTGTGGGTGCTGCTAATTGAACCCCAATCCTTTGGAACAGTAGCCAATGCTCCATCCCACATTAACTTATTTCCCTCCCTCCTTCTCCCTCCTTCCAACCCCCCTCCCTTGTGTTTTGAGACAGTCTCAAGGTAGCCTTGGATGTCCTGGAACTCAAAACACACACACACACACACGTGCACGCACGCACGCGCACACACACACACACACACACACTAGGCTGACCTCAAACTCACAGATATCCACCTGTCTTGACTCCCAAGTGCTGAGATTAAAGGTGTGCGCTACCACACCTGGCCATTATTAAATCATAAAGTGAATACTTTTGTAGCAATCATCTCTCCGATATAACAGAGTCTGCCCCAAGGCAAGGCTGGGGTATTTGCATAACTTGAGCCAGTCAGAGAGTAACTGAAGTTTTTACAGTACGCCACCCATGCCAGTCTGCTGGTTACAAAGCCACACACATTAAGGTATACAGAGCTACACACTCTCCAAAGTCCTCCAGGCTGCCTTCAGTTACCACTTCAAGAGATGGTATGTCTAGAACCAGGGTCTGATAGTCAAGAGGAGGTTAAGCTTGGGGGTCATGTTAACAGCTAACAGATGGAGTTATAGATTAACTCATCATTGCCATTAGTTGGTTAATGTACAATTCATAGGTAACTTTACTGGTCCTGGCCCACATTCAGAGTGAGGAAAAAAAAAACCCAGCATGCTTACATGATCCCATATTTTAAAATTTGAGATCTCTCTCTCTCTCTCTCTCTCTCTCTCACACACACACACACACACACACACACACACACACTCCACTGACATATATCTCCAACTGTCTTAAGTATTTGAAATCTACTATCAATGCAACTGGATGAAGGCTAAATTTAGCTAGCAGTGCAGAATTCACCTGGTTTCTGAAAAGCAGGTAGATCCCAAGTCAGTAGACAAAGCAAATATTTCATCAAGAAAGGGACGATAGCCGAGCAGTGGTGGCACAGCTTTTAATCCCAGCACTCGGGAGGCAGAGGCAGGAGGATCTCTGTGAGTTAGAGGCCAGCCTGGTCTATAGAGTGAGTTCCAGGGCAGGCTCCAAAGCCACAGAGAAACCCTGTCTCGAAAAACAAAAACAAAAAAGAGATGATAGCTAGGTGTGGCGGAGCTGTGAGATTGAGCAGTCTGGTCTAAAGAGCAAGTTCCAGGACAGTTAGGGACGCACACAGAAACTCTGTCTTGAAACAAACAAACAAACAAACAGAAAGACAGACAATCAATTGTGTAAAACTCTTTCTAAATATTCATGTTTATACCCATAGGATTAGTGCTGTGCTCCATGCTAGTGAAAGAAGCTTCTATTTTTACAGTGGGCAAGGAAGAGACTCATAACTGGTCAAATGCTGAGAACAAGTGACCAATGAGTGCTCACCCCTAAACAGAACACCCATAGCACCCTTTCTGAAGCTCAGGGAACACTGTGGAAGAACAGCCGAAGAGTGGCAAGGAGTGCTGCTGAATGTGTCTTCTGGACTCATAAACTCATGACCACTGTGGCTTATTGTACAAGACCTCCACTTGTCTTGAGGGGCTAGCAGTAAATAACCACCACCATGTTCATGTAGGTGATCCTAATTAAGTGCATGTGGCTGCACACAAACTACATCCAGTTTGGGACCAGCCTGGGTGCACAATTAATTCAAGCCCAACCTAGGCTACATATTAAGATCTTGTCTTGAGAGAAGGGAGGAGAGATGAGCATGACATAAAATGTACATTTGTTGCTGCTGTCCAGAAAAGAATCCAGAATTCTGCAAGATTTTCATTTCTGGTTCTATCATTTACTAAATACATGCCTTTGGGTCAAGTCACTTACAGTTTGGCCCTCAGTTTTCCTATCTTTAGAACTAGAACAGCGGTAGTGACAGGATTGTTATATGTTATAGGGTTGATCGGAGTACCAAATAATTCTAGGTGTAAGGTGCTTGGCTCAGTTTGGAGACACAGTAGATGTGAACAATGGCAGCTAATCACTATTCACTGACCTAATCTTTCATGAGTATTAGCAGTAGGTGCTGAATCCTATAGATCAGACAACGCAGATTTGAGCAGGAGTATTTCAGTTTGGGTTTGTAACTGATTATACATTTATTTTCTTTAAGTACTTTATCTCATTTATTGTGTGTTGTATGTATGTACTTGTGCAGAATTGTGTAGAGAATAACTTCCAAAAATTCTCTTCTTCTACCAAGTGAATTCCTGGGATTGAATTCAGAGGATCAGGTCTGGCAGCAAACTGAGCCATCTTGTCCCTCAACAGCCCCTCCTTTTTTTAATTTTTTTTATTTTTTATTTTTAAGACAGAATCTACTGCAGTCCAGGCTGGAACAGAACTTATTATGTAGCCTAGGCTGGCCTTGAATTTGCAGCAATCCTTCTACCTTGGCTCCTATAGGAGTGAGCCATCACATCTGGCATTATCCATCTTGTTAGGTTAGTGTCATGAATCAGACTGGTACTTTTTCTTTTCTTGCATTATCTTCACCTTTTTGCCGTCATCTGAGGCCAAACAGAAATAACCTCCACAATAAGGTCTTCAAATTTTCACTTGATCTCTTGTGATTTTTAATGCTTTCTAGCTCAACTAGAAGTTACATGGCTGATACAAAGGATCAAGTATCTCCCGCTACCATGTGTTATAAGATACCTATACTCTTGAGTGAATTGAAGAAAATGGCCACAATATTTTGTGGCTTTTACCAGAAAAAGATGGGGTTTGTCTCTCCATTTCCTTGAAACTATGCCTGTATACATGACTTGGGCTCTCTCTCTCTCCCCCTCTCCTAAGAACCCCCATAGGAGGCTAAGTTCCTGAATGACAGGGCACAGCTGTCTTAAGCAGAGTCCCAATGGTATTAGGGCCTTCCTAGACTATCCAATCTTTGTTGAGCCACCTGGTGACCACAGAGGTCAGTCAGGGTGGCCCAGACTAAAAGTGCTTAGCCAAGTCACAGAAACAGAAGCAGAAATAGTTTTGTTTGGTTTTGGTACTGTTTTAGAGGCAGCTGTTATGCAGCAAAGCTGACATACCTATGTTAAATTAATACACAAGGCCATGCTCCCTTACTTGCCTATCTTCTGTGTTGTGCCAGCTCCTCCTCTCTCTTATCTTTAGGTTTCTTCACAGTTTCACTCCTTTTCCCAATAGGTCCTATACTAGGTCCCCTTTCTCTAAATTTTCTTCTAGGACAAGCTCATTTTGGACTCTGGGAATATCTAACCTTCTGCACCACACTCTACAACTCTGATTTCCCAGGCAATTTAACATGATCAAAATCAAAGCCATCAAATTTCTCCTAAACTCACATTTATAGAACCAACATGTTAAATGAAGATCACATCCTCTTCCCCCGCTCCTTTCTACATCCAGCCTGTCTAACCCTTTCAATGTAAGGAGTTCTTGCAAGCACACTCTGTTCCCGTTTCAACTGCTATTCTGCACTGAAATCTCTGTTTCCAGTGGCTTTCTAGTTCACCCCTACACGATGCCCAGCATCATCTTCTCACTCCTTGCAGATACAAGTGCTGACTCAATGACTCAACATGTAATGTTCAAGAGTCCTCCGAGTTTGAAGTCAGTCTGCCTGGCCTGGCCTCCCTCCTACGTGTAATATGCCTCCAAGCACTGTATACTCTAGCCACAGAGTTCAACTTTCAAAACGGAAGAAACAAACAACTTCACGCTTTATATGGATTATTCTTTTCTTTTTTTTTTGGGGGGGGGGGTTCTGGTTTTGTTTTTAAGACAGGGTTTCTCTGTAGCTTCAGAATCATCCTGGAGCTCACTTTGTAGACTTCGAACTCAGAGATTCGCTTGTCTCTGCCTCCTGAGTTTGTGTGCCACCACTGCCTGGCTGGGTTATTCTCTTTTACCTTGATTGCTCTTCAGGAACCTGGCCTACTTATTGAAGCCCTTCTCATGTTCAATAATTCATCTTTTCTCTGCAACGCCTTGTCCTATTTCTAGAACCACCACCATGCCACTTGCAGTCTTGAGCATGCCTCTTATATGAGTCTTTATTACACTCCCAGCTGACAAAACAGACTCTGTTCTTATGTGCCAGGTCCAGGGTGCATGCACAGAACAGCCCCAGTTTACACCTGTCTTCCAATCACAGTTAATAAGAACAACCTCTTCCATTCTCGAAAGTCTCAGCTTGGATAACAAGCTGAGTCATCCTACTTTTGTCTTACAGTGATGGACAAAACTAGAGGCCAAGTTGTCTTGAACCCTAATTCTTACGTATTGTTTGATGGTCAGAAAATATTGGTCTTTGTTGTTACTGATTCACGCAGTCTTCCATAGACCAACTTAACAGTACTCCTCTAGCAGCTGAAAATGAAACAGGAACACATGAATATAATAGTAATTGGCAGGCTGCTGTAGTATGAGGAGGGTAGTGGCAGCGGTGGGGACGACAGTGTGTATCTGTCTGATAGGCAACTTCCATTCAATACAAGCTTCTTTTGCCAGAAGAGTTGAAATAACAACACTGAGAAACCTGAGTTTTCAGAAAGTAGAAATATGGTTGTTTATATTAAACCTTCTAATTGAAGGACTGACAACTAATTCACACTTAGGATATGGCAATTGTGCCCTACACAGTATTTTGGCCTTCATAAAACCCACCAGCATCTACCTGGAAAATGTTCCACCTTTAGGAACAGAACTACATGAATGGCCTCCACAGTAGGGACAAGTGGTCTGTCATTCATTAGCTCTGCTACAGATATCTGTGGGCAGATTGCTGGAATAGCTTCACCTAGATTATTAGGAGCACACGACTTTTCTTTCTAGGAAAATGTTATTTTCCTTCCCACTTCAGGTCTTTGGGGTGAAAGCATGTTGTATGTCACCTGGCATGCCCATGAGGATGTCAGTGGGCACCTCCCAGGGAAGTCACAGTGTCCTAAGGTAGCAGAGCTCCTCTCTGCATGCAGCTCATCTGAACTCTCTCACTGGAACAACTTTTTATTTTTTATTTTTGACAGGGTCTTACTGCCTAGGTCTCATTCTTCTCTTGTTTCATCCCTCCAAATACTGGAGCTACAGGCATGTGCCACCATGCCCAGATGGGGGTAATTTCTTTAAATCTGAATATGAAGATATCTCATTTGAAGCTCCCTGTTTAATCAGTAAGTACTCTTAAATAAAATACGAAGAAGTTATCCATATACTAGGGAACAAATACACTTGTTTCTATGGCCTCTAACAAATACTTTAGAAAAGTATCTTTAAGTTATACTGAGCCCTAAATCAATCTTCATCAAACAAATGAAAGCTGACTCAGGCCTCTACTGTAATACTCCTAATATTTAGCATTATCAGGACTTTAACAGAACAAAGGAGGTGGATTCTAATACATCTTAAACTAGCTAGAGATCTCCCCACTCCCTGTAAAGCCTTGCTTTCTCATTCACTTTTTTTCTAAGGAGAAAGTTCTCTAGTCTATCATGATCTATTTCCATTCTTTCATCTTTTCTCAAGATGGTCAAATGCTGCTTCACCTTCCCAACTTCTTTTTTCTTTTTTTTTTTTATTGAGAAAAGGAGAAGAAAAAAACAACAACCAAGTTTCCACCTCCTCCCAGCCTCCCATTTCCCTCCCCCTCCTCCCACCCTTCTCCCCCTCCTCCCACCCTTCTCCCCCTCCCCCCACTCCTTTCCCCCTCCCTCTCCAGTCCAAAGAGCCATCAGGGTTTTCTGCCCTGTGGTAAGTCCTAGGTCCTCCCCGCTATAGAACCTTCCCAACTTCTTGATGACAGTCGAGAAGAAACTTTGCTTATTTTTGGATTTTCATGTGAATACAAAGCAGATAACACACCAGGTAGCTTTTTATGACAGTAACCTTCACCAGCACAAGACATCATTTGCTAATGATCACTTAAGCTCTTATAATATTTAGTTCAGGGTGTAAGACATAGCTAATTGTTTTTTCCCCTCAAAGACAGGGTTTCTCTGTATAGCTTTGGAGTTTGTCCTGGAACTCACTCTGCAGACCAAGCTGGCCTTGAACTCACAAAGATGTGCCTGCCTTTGCCTCCTGAGTGCTGGGATTAAAGGCATGTGCCACCACTGCCTGGTTTATCAGTTTTAATTTTCAACAGATTGTCCCTCCTCCCCCCTTCTTTATAGTTACCAGAAGAGGGAAAGAAGTTTTCAAAGAAGAACAGGTGCCCAAAACAAAACACTGGAATAAACTTTGTAGGTTACATTAATCCTTAAAACAATAACCAAAGGTTAAGTTTTAGGACACACACACACATACAGACACACACACACCCCTTTATATCACAGCATATTATGCAACTTTCAGAGTTAAAAAGTATTATCACAAAGACAAGTAGATAATATTTAACAAGGTTCCTAAAATAGAGCAGCTAACTTTCTGTAAGACTAAGTGCTTTCCTGTCATTATTAGCCCTTGCTAATACTTATATGGTAGCAAAGAGCTGTTTGATGGGTTTGGGAATGACAGGGATGACAGGGAGCAAGACACCACACCTTAGTAGCAGATGTGATGATGAACAGGTGACAAAGCAGAAGTAGACAAGCTCTCTGTGGGGAGAGGTGTGTGCAATCTCTCTCTCTCTCTCTCTCTCTCTCTCTCTCTCTCTCTTCTTGACTCTGGGTTGATGGTTCAATGTAGCTCAGGTAGAGATGCCTTAATTATTCCTTTACCTTGGTGATCTTGCAACCACATCATAGTCTGCAGTCAACCCTGTTGTGTATGACATGTGTTGGCTGTCTCTGCATACTCTCGACTGATTGAGGGTCTCACAACATCAGGGAAACTTGTCTACTCTAACTAGTGTTGTGCTGGAAGCACCTGCCTGAGTTGTAGGAGGGCCTTAATACATTCACAACTAAATTCCAAGGACAGGATCTGTTCTACACTGTACTTTACTTTTTTTTTTTTTTTTTTTTTTTTTTTTACTTTAGGTAAGTTCTTGTCTGAGCTACTTTAGTAGGGAGGCTGGGGCATCTCTGTAACTTGCACAATGTGCTGCAAGATAGGCTGTGAGTCTAACTGCTGTGTAATTAGTAGCTGCTAAAATGTTCTTCGTTCACAGATCTCATAGTCTCAAAAAACACCAAATCCAAACCTGTTCCAGCAGGGCAGGGGACCACTGATATTCAGACAACTAAATGACATAAATATACCACTGCTCAGGAGGTATACTGTCTGAGGGGACAGACAACTCAAAACCAAGATGTATAGAACATCATTTTTTTTTAGCTATTTTGGGCAGCAAGATTTTCAAGGATTTTTCACTGCTGTTACAATAGCATTCAGGATGGTAGACTTCACAGAAACAGAAATGGCTAGAATGAAAAGTATGGAGAAAAGATGTTTAGAGAATGATGTGAAGACTATTAAACCCTCTGCACTGTTTTCTCCAAGTAGAGACATTTTTAGCAGAATCCACAATACTAACCAACCTGTTCTGGTAAAGGCTATTGCCATTATTTCATGATGCCCATGTTAAGATGATGTCATTTAAATACTACACGCTCCAAGACTCAGAGAATAAACCAAGGAAGTAACCCTAACACTGCTTCACATCTTCATATACATACACTGTAGCTTGTAAAAAGAAAGAAAAGAAAAAAAAGCTCAGTTTTCTTTTTCAGTCTGGATTTGTCACTCAATGTCCCTGAAAATTAAAACCAAAAATAAGAAGCTGGGATAAGAGGTGCACTAGAAACATCACAAAGGAATATTCTGTATAACTGCAGTTGTCCTAGGAAACTGACTAGGACAATGTTCTTCCAAGAAGGAGTGGTCCACAAGCAGAACTGAAAAACAACTGCCCAGGGATTTCTTGGGGCAGAGGGAGCAAACAGTGGTGTGTGTGTGTGTGTGTGTGTGGCGGCGGGGCACTTTGGGAAAATAAATGCTGCAGATATACATGCTTCTGGCATAGGACAGCCAGGGATAGGTGTGTTGACAGCAGTAGCTTCTCAACAAGGAGAGAGCATAGACTGTCCAGGAATCCATCCTGTTATACATGAGAACTAGAGATATAGGCTCCACAAACATGAAGACAAGATGTGCCAATTAATGTGCCAAGAAGAGCTGCAGTAGTCTAGAAAGAAAGAGTCTGGGGGTGGGAGTGCTCATGCTAACCTAGGGCCTTAGCTGGTGTCTACAGCCAAGCTCCTCTCCCCAAGTTTAGGATCATTAATCTTTGAACTAGCTCCCAGGGTTTTGAGTTTTAAAGACTCTGTCAAGACAGGAGTCTAGCCTGGAGCTTTGCAGGGAGCAGCTGCTTGGGAAAAGCATCCATCCTGCTCAAAAATGTGTAATTTCCCCAGCAAGTTTTTTTTTTTGTTGTTTGTTTTTTTTGTTTTTCGAGACAGGGTTTCTCTGAGGCTTTGGAGCCTGTCCTGGAACTAGCTCTGTAGACCAGGCTGGTCTCGAACTCAGAGATCCGCCTGCCTCTGCCTCCCGAGTGCTGGGATTAAAGGCGTGTGCCACCATTGCCCGGCATCCCCGGCAAGTTTTTTGAAGTCCCTTAGGAACAAGTATTTTGTACTAAGTCATTGCTTTGTCAGTAATAATAATAATAATAATAATAATAACAACAACAACAACAATAATAAAGCTGGCAGCTGTAAAGTTAGTGCCTAAAACACAAAGGACACATGAAATTCCCCTGCTCCCTTGCCACAACACTCACTGGTAAGAAGGATGCCTGAAAAGAGAACTGCCCTTTGAGGCTACAAAGGCAAATCACTAGAATTGACTGAATTTACTTCAAATTATCTAGAACAGTGCTTACCAGTAATTCGAAACTTTAGGTCTAGAGAAGCTCTGCCCATCTGTCTTTCCAGAGCGCCCCGCCCCCCCGCAAAATAGTTGAGGGCGACCCTTTGTTTTAAGCCCCCAAAGGTGCATTACAAGGTAAGGATGCAGCAACAACAGAACAGCACTGATGGGTCCAGGCGCAGTCTCCATTTATTTGATCTTAAGAATCAAAAGGTAACCAATTCCCCATGTAGATGTAACAGCTTAGGAACTACAGGAAAGAAAGTGAACCTTGCCAGTGCTTCAGTTCTCCCAGGCCTGGAACCTCAGAGCCTCAGCTCTCCCTTACTGCTCTGGAACCTCAGAGCCTCAGCTCTCCCTTACTGCTCTGCATTGGGTCATGCCTCTGTTCTTCTCTGGAATGGAGAGACTTCACTTGCAGCCCAAGCATGGGTTTGAGTGTCTCAAGGGACAGAGGCAGCATAAGCACCAACTTAGGCAATAACTTCAATGACCAGTCAAACCAGGTAACCCAGCTCAAGCTCTTTGTTTTGGATTAGGATGGCTACAGGGTCCTCTGTCTGTGGTGGGCCCACAATGTTTCCCAAAAGAGTATCTTGTTACAAAGAGAAGCTGGAAATTTCTTTGCACACAAGCAGAGACATGGCAGGCCCTGCAAAGGCCCCAGGGTAAGGATTAAAGAAAAACAAAATAGAAACCCTTCCATTTCTAATTAGGGTCTTCATTTGCCAAAGTGCCATTCCCCAGCAGGAGGGTTTACATTCAGGCCACTGCTTGGAGTTACTTGGAAAACGTCTCTTAGCAGGTTGGTTCCTCAGTTCAGGCTCTTCTGAGCCAACAGTTTCTGGTTACTTAGAGGAGTGCTGCCTGCATATTGTTTTAACTGGCGTGGCTTCTGCAGCCAGCTTAGCTGTGTGAACAATCTTCCATTCAGAACCTAAAGATAAAAGCACAGTTTGGTTGAAAAATCTCTTTAATTTTTTTTTTTAAATTTGAGAATTACAGGTTTTAGAATTGGCATTATTTCTCTTGTACACAGAGTGTTTTTCCCTCTGCCTTGGTTCTCAGCCAGCAAAGGCTGCATCCTGGACTTCTGCCAGCCACCAGTCCCCATTTCCTTGCCATTCACACCATGGAGCTAGTGGCAGCTGGCCATGGAGACAGGATAGCAATTCCATTTGCAAGAGGTTGGCCACAGAATAGTGCAGCCAGCTTGCTGGACCCCTGCAGCCGACCCAGGATACCTCTTCTACATTTCCGTCTCATTCTTCATGTCTATAAGTGCACATCTTCTAACACATAAAGATGCTGGGAGCCTGGCACAGGATGCAAGGATTCTTTTCCTTTCTGGAATTCTCAGGATAACAATTAATTATAAACTAGAAAAATATATTTAACATTTTATGTACTAAAACAAACAAACAAAACTGTGCAAATATAAAATAAAGAAAAGACACCAAAGCACAGGCAACAGAAAGAAAATAAAACAGACAAATTGGACTTCTTCAAAATTAAGAACATTTGTGCATCAAAGGATACTATCAACAGTGAAGAGTCATTCCAAATAAAAGGTGAAAATATTTGTAAATAGTGTATAAGACAAAAGATTAATACCAGCCTTTAATCCCAGCACTATGGAGACAGAGGCAGGCGGATCTCTGTGAGTTAGAGGCCAGCCTGGTCTACAAGAGCTAGTTCCAGGACAGGAACCAAAAGTTACGGAGAAACCCTGTCTCAAAAATCCGAAAAAAAAAAAAAAAGATTAATACCAAGAACATATATAAAAAAAACCCTAAAACTCAATAACAAAATCCAACACATGAATGGACAAACAAAATATGATAAATACAACAGAACACATACAATTCAATCCTAAAAATGAAAAAAATTCTGCTACATGCTGTAATATGGATAACCTTGAGGATGCTGGTGAAAGAACCCATCATAAGAGAACAAATACGATGTCAATCTATTTATATGAAAGGCCAAGCATAGGCAAATTCAGAGAGACATAAAGAAGATTAGTGGTCGCCAAGGCAGAATCTGGCAGATATGGAGAGCTGGTGTTTAATGAGTATGGAATTTTACTGAGGTAGGGGAGAAAGTTCTGAAGATAGCTGTTGCCACTGAGTTCTAAACAATGTGAATGTACATCATGTCTCAAGACTATACATTCAAAATTACCTAAAATGGTAAATCTGGTGTTATATATAATTAATCATCATCTATTTATCTACCTAGTCCTCTAGCCACACACCTATTCATCTATCTATTCATCTGCCCATCCACACATACTTTTCTTTTCTTTAGGGGGCACAATTCTGGGAACCATGTCTTGTATAAATATTAGAAAAATGCTTTCTACTAAATTACAACCCAACTCCTTAATTTCAATTTTAGAAAGATACAGAAAGAACATGGTGTAGTGATGCATGCCTTTAATCACAGCACTCAGGAGGTAGAAGCAGATGGATCTCTGTGAGTTTGAGGACTGCCTAGTCTACACAGCAAATTCCAGTACAACCAGAGCTATATAGAGAGAGACCTTGTTTCAATCAAACAAAAACAAAAACAGAGATAGAGAAGAAAGAAAGAAAAAAAATGGGCTGAGAGAATTAATATTACTGTAGGGGCATACCCTTATGAGGCAGGCCGATCTCTTTGAGTTTGTTTGAGGCCAGCCTGGTCTACAGAGCGAGTTCCAGGACTGGCTCCATAGCTACTGAGAAACCCTGTCTGGGGGAGGGAGGAGGGAGGGAGATGTCCAGAAATTGTTCAGAAAATGTCCAACCCCTTACCACCAAGTTTTTTGTGCTGTAGACCAGGCTGGCCTTTAACTCACAGAGATCTGCCTGCCTCTTCTGTACTCACAAGTTTTTGTTTTGTTTATCCAGAGGATCTGCCCCTAACAGCTTCTGGAACACATGGTATACTATTTATGCTAGTGCTGACCCACTCTCAGAATTCCCTCTTCTCCTTACTCTAAACTCATACCTTTTTGAAATCCATTCCCTCTATGAAATCATGCCTGATGATATACTATTGGTCCAGAAAAAAACTTTCAGGAAAAGGTGTGGCCCAAGTTAAGACCTGAAGGAACTCACAGAGTCCCTCTCCCATGACAACTCTGAATCTGGAAGTGTGGCCAGAGTATTTGGATTGCTGTAATAGGTGATTTTACTATCTTGGACACATCGATATCTTAAATCACAAACTCTAGCTCCTAAGCTGCAGGACAGTCCTGGGTAACAGAAAGGATCAGTGGCTACCTAGATCACAGTCACACAGTTTGAATAGACATCAGAACCAAAATGAGGAATCCATGGCAAGTGGTGATCTACTACTTTATTTTGGTTCTTCGAGACAAGGTTTCTCTGAGCAGCCCTGTCTGTCTTGGAACTGACTCGGTAGGACTGGCTGGCCTCGAACTCACAGTAAGTGATCTGCCTGCCTCTACATCCCCAGTGCTAGGATTAAAGGCATGTGCCACCACCGCCTAGCTGATGTCCTACTTTTGTAACCAGTTAAATTACCAACAAAGACATGGTCATTAGTGAAATGGAGGAGAAAAAAAGACCCAATAGTTTATACCAAGAAGCATCAGGATTTAAGGTAAAAGCCATCAAAAGTAAACTCCCCTCCTGCAGGGAATAGTCCAAAGACTGAGGCCATCCCATGCCTCTTACCACAGAGAATGCAATTAGCCACTCAACCTTAAAGCTAGAAGGGCTTGTTGGGCATAGTGGTATATACATTTAATCCCAGAACATGGGAGGCAGAGGGAGGTGGTTCTCTGAGTTGGAAGTCAGCCTTCTAGGATAGCCAGAGATACACACAAAAACCCTGTCTCAAAAAACCCCCCAAAAGTTAGAAGGGCTTAGACTGGGAAAAAGAAAAAAAAAAAAAAGAAAAAGATATAAATTTCCAGAATGCCCTATTCTCTTCAGGATACAGACCTGATACCTAAGAAAGCCTAAGGTTAGACAAAGACAAAGAACCTGGGAGATCAATTCAGAATATGTAATGTACAAAACTATCACCAGGACTCCGTAACTGTAGCCTAGTGCTGCAAAATTTGAAGCTGTGGTCAGGTAGACTTTGAACTGACAGGGTCTTCAATTCCAGCACACTCTGCCCACCAAACAGGGTGTGGTTAGAATAACATTTTGAACATTCAGTCCTCTTATCTCCTTCCTTGCTGAATTTGGTATGGGCAAGTAAGAAAGGGAAAAGAAAAAAAGAAAAAAAAGGAAAAGGGATAGATTGCTAGCAAACTACAATCAACATAAGAGAAACTAGGAATTAAAAAAAGATTTCTTTGAGACATTTCATTCTCTTATTAGGCTCTGAAATATTTAAGCACTAACGAAGTACTTACTTTTTATGTTATTTTAATGGGGGTGTGTGGTTTGAGTTAGGGTTTTTCTACATAGCCTTGGCTGTCTTGGATCTCACTATGGAGACCAGGCTAGCCTCAAACTCACAGAAATTTATCTGTCTCTGTCTTCCAAATTCTGTGATTAAAGGCATGTACCACCACCACAGTAGGCTTTTAAAAAGGTATTTTTGATCAACCCTGTCACTAACAACTTTCTAGAAAGGGCAACAGCAAATTGGAAAGGCAATGGTGGGAAGAGTGGATAGCTCAATGGTCCCTGTTTGCCAAAGAACAGCTACAAGGCCACACACACTGTTAGGTCATTCTGGAACCTTATCCCTGTATTCACAGAACAATCTAGTACCATTCCCTTCCTGGAGGAATCATGCTGTTTATAATAGGTATGCCAAGGGCACCAATTTTTAGGGTTCCAACAGAGTGAGATGTTCTTAAAAATCCACCTTCTAAATGATGTTCTGCAGGCCAGTGAACACAGATTTTTGGGAAAGCAAAGCTATATTACCCTTACAATCCTAATTCCCCAGATGTTACAAATAGAAACTACAGCTAACCCCATTAAGGTGAATTATCTTCTAGTAATATATAAAGGGTACCTCTGTCCTATCACTACAGGGAAGCCTGCAGGGCAGGAAAGGGGTAGTCTGAAGACTGACAAGGAAATCAGGAAAGCAACATTAGGATGAAGATCCAAATAAAGAATCTCAACCCTGCTAATTCAGGAAAACAGTTGCCCCACATACCTCTCTGTTATACAGTAACCCCAGGCAGACACCAAGCTGCCAGCTCTAAACTAGGGGTCAGGCTTGCCATCTAAAACCAGGAGCTCTACTTTTACTCTAGCCTTATCCTGGAGCACCTTCCATATCTCTAAGCTGAAGGTTTCCATCTTCATTCAGCTGGGAGGGCATATTCCCTGCATTCAGAAACACAGGATCCAAAGCAACTGCCTAACCTGGATCCCCGGCTCTGGGAGAGTGAGCAGGCATCACTTCCCTAGCCAGTCTCTGGGGACAGGAAGCAAGAGCCATTTTTCAACTCTTTCTGCTAGCCTGCAAAAGGCAGAAGTCTGGCTGATGATGTCCCCCTTAGTCTCCTGTTTCCACATCTTCCCCAACCCATTATTTTCTTTCCCTCTTATCCACCAAGAAGACTTCAAGAGTCTTCTTAGGGTTTGCGCTCTCCTTCAATTTCTACAACTTCCTAAACAAAGAGGTGTAGGGAAAATACCAATCTAAGGACTATAAACATCTATAAAGGGGCTTGCTAAGAACTGGGCGTAGTTCACATGCTCAGCAAAGGCTAGGTCTTCCTCCTGGCAGGCAGGTCAGAGGCCTGGCAGAGGAGCCTCTCATTGTGCACACCCTAGGGCAGGCAGCAGCGAGTCTGGGAGGAGAAAGGATCCCTTTGAAGCACATGGTGCTAAGAGCTTCCCAGTGACCATGGAAACAGGCACAGTGGGTTCCCAGTCTGAGAACCAGGGAGAGCCAGCCTGGATTCAAACACAAAACGTATACAGAGCACACAAGATCTAAAAGGCAGGGGGCAAGGCAAAGGGTGGGCAGCCCGGCTGGCAGGAACTGAGCGACTCCCTGTTAGGAAAATCCAGTCTATGAAGCCGAGCAGATTGATGGGAAAGGGGGAGATCCTTTTCATTTTCAAGGCTTTCTTCTCACTAGTTATTGCCCCTTGGGTCCTATTCAGGACCTCATGAGGTCAGTATAGTCGGACCTTTAGCTGGCCTGCTGGCAGCCAGGCCTGGAACCGCCAGGAGGTGATCAAAGGAGCCGTCACTGCAGCCGCACCCCACCCCCCTACTCCCTTGGGATGAGGCCCGCCAAGGTGATCCGGTGAAAGCCACTGGGGGAGGGTGAGAAAGAGACAGCTTTCATGTCTGCTTTTCTGTTAGAAGAGACACAAAGCACAGCATGACAGGACTAGTAGGTCACAGTTCTCTACTTCTGGGATGGATGACTGTTCTTAAAGTGAAGGTCTGGGGAAGCCACCTAGACTGGTATCTGGGGTGTGCTCTGATGCTGAGATCCTGAAGTCCAAAAGACCAGTAGCACTGCACATGGTGCTTCTGGGTCCCCTTTCACAACTGTCTGCCTTTTCCTGGGATGAAGTTACACTGAAAAAGTCTCAATGTTATCTGAGAGTCTTTGTGACGTTTTGGGCTTAATTTCAGTGTTCCAAATTAAAAGGGATTTAAAAAAAAAAAACCAAAAAAACAAAACTGAGCTGGCTTTTCTTTTTGGTTCAGCAAGATGAGGAAACAATGTGATTAGAGTGTTAAGGAGGAAAGATCTTTGTTTACAGATGAGTATCTCTCTGTCTTGGACTAGAGGGAATCAAAATTAAATCTGGCTCAGTGCCAGACCAAGGCAGGCGCCAGAGAAAGACACACAAGCCCACTTTAGCCACTGGCCTGGCTGTTGGGTGAGTAGGGCAGACTTCATTAGACCAGCTTCTCTTGAGGAAGGCGGTGTTTGGACAGGCCTGCAATTTGAGAAGCCTGTTAGGTGCATTCTCCCTTTCTTACCTTTGTTGGGCTGCCAAAATATTTACTTGACTTCTTAACTCTAAATCTCTAAAACACACCTGGATTGCAGAAAACAGGCAATTTTCTTATTTTTTTTCTAACTCAAGTAGTAGAGTCTACTCTAAGCAAAGATAACAGAAAGAAAGGCTGGTAAGAGATGCCTAATTTTGCATAATTCAGTCACTTCTTAAAGAAGTGACTTTTTTTCTTTTTGGAGACAGAGTTTCTCTGTAGCTTTGGGGTCTGTCCTGTAACTTGCTCTATAGACCAGGTTGCCCTTGAACTCAGGAGATCTGCCTGCATCTGCCTCTCAAGTGCTGGGATTAAAGGCATGCACCATCACTGCCCGGCTGGGTCTCTTCTTTTTTGTGTGTGGTTATGGGTTGGGGTTAAAAAAAAACCAATAGATTTTATAGGTGAGACTTTTGCAAATCAAATCAATTTTTATTTTGGTTTATAAGAAGAGAGTAGGTTTCTATGCCAAGTAGAAGTCTCTATGGTAGTCAATGCATTTATTATTATTATTATTTTACATAACAATTCTATAAAAGCTAATTGCCTTGTAATATCAGATTGAGGACCATGTACCAGGGAGAATGGGATGCTACAACCATAAAGGCTGATACACTTTATATGAATTTCAGATGATAAGAAAGGCCCCACATCAACTGGAAACTACAATAAACTTGGGGGATCATATGTGTTCTTCTGAAGTTTTCTAAAAGAATTTAAGAAAACAGGTCTAGTAGATGAGAAATTATATATGCTAATCTCTTTGCCATGTGTGCCTGCATAGCAGCCTGTTTGCCCAGGCTGAATGGCCTACAGGCAGGCTTTCGTGGAGGCTGGTTCTCAGTAAACCATTTCATCAAAAATACGTAGATCTCAATGAAAAGGTCTCTGCATTGTCTGTTGGTGCCCATCTTAGGTTCTCCAGAATCTCAGCTAATGATCTTACCTACCCTTTTAGATACCTAGCCCTCACACCCAAATCTTTCTGAGAATAAGGGCCTAGCTATCAGTTAGGGAAATTATTTCCATTCTGGTGCTCATGAGCAAACCTTTGATTGAAAAACTACTTTGAAAACATTCTGATCTTAATCATACTAAAATGAAATTTTTTTGAGATGTTCTCTTTTCAAAGGCACAGGAGTGGTGGGAGGCTTACTGACAGCTTGTTACTAGACTACATCCTTTCTGTAGCAGCACCTTTTATTACCTTTACCTAGGTAGACAGTCTTGTCTTCCCTTACTTAGACAAGATGGAATATAATTTTAAGTCCATAAGAAATAAGGTCTGGAAGGTTGGCCGCAGGTGCATCCATATTCATGAGTACTTTTGTAATTCTAGGAAGTAGAATGTCACACTCTTCCAGAACGATTAGCTGAAAAAAGATGGCTCCTGGTGGTGCTTCTCTCATCTTACCATATTTGTAACCTAGCCATTCATTCTGCTACCAAGATGGAACATGAAGGGGCCTGAACATTGCATGCCCAGGAATCTGCCACCCTCCCACTGTTGGATATGTGGAAAAGTATTGTGGTGCAACGGCCCAGATGGAGTCGAGGGATCCTAGATGGCAGATTAGGACAGGAACCAGTGATACACACAGATCAATGCTTGCTGGCTCTCTATTAACTTAAAAACTTTTGGAAAGAGGAAAGGAACTCTTCAGTAAGAATTCCAGAAGGCCCTCAAATAAATGTCCATAATAAAATATCATAGAAAAGACAATTAGTGGATTTCAGAAAAGAGCCATCTAATGATTACCAAGACAGAACATCAAAACACAAACAACCAAAGAAGTGGTAACTTGGACTTTATCAAAATGAAAAACTTTTATATTGCAAAGGGCTTCATTAAGAGAGTAATGTTTGATAAGACAACCCATGCAGTGGGGAAAAAATATTTGCTAATAGCACACACCAGAGGTAGGCAGATCTCTGAGTTCAAGGCCAGGCACAGATATACTGTGAGACGGTTTCCAAAACCAAAAAATTAAAATAAAATAATAATAATAAAAAACCCTTCCAGGTGGTGGTGGTAAACACCTTTAATCCCAGCACTCAGGAGGCAGAGGTAGGATCTCCTTGAGTTCAAGGCCATCCAGGTCAATGTGTTGAGTTCCAGGACAGCCAGAGCTACACAAAGAGATCCTGTCTTGAGAAACTAAAAAAGAGAAGGAGAAGGACGAGGAGGAGGAGGACGAGGAGGAGGAGGACGAGGATGAGGAGGAGGGAGGAGGAGGGGAAGAGGAAGAGAAAGAGAAAGAGGAAGAGGAAGGAGGAGGAGGAGGAGGAGGAGGAGGAGGAGGAGGAGGAGGAGAAGGAGAAGAAGAAGAAGAAACAATAACAACAACAACAACAAAAAGTATACAAACTACCAGTAAGCACAGGAAAAGATGCTCAACCTAGCAAGCCACTAGAAAAAGCAAATTAAAACCTCACAGCAGAACGGCAGTAATCAAAGTCAGGTAAGTCAGTGAGGGTGCAGACAACTCAGAGCCTTCAAACTGCTGAGAGGAATGAAGGACAAGGAAGCCACTTCTTGTATGCATGCACGCACACAAAATGGCAAAACCAGGCATCCACTTTATTATTTTAAGTGTACTTACAAGCACAGTTCACTTAGTTCTAGAAATGAATGCTTTTGGGGGGGGGGCAATTTTCTAAAAGTTTTCCAACTTTTAAATTAGGTATAGGTATAATTCTATGCATGGCTTTGTGCATGTGAGAGTGTAAGGGTCTTCAGTATCTAGAAGAGGAAGATGGGACTAGAATTCCTGTCCTTGGTAAGAGCAATACATGTGGCTAAAGTAACGAGTTCTGGGTTACTTCTGCTGGCAAAGGAAATCTCAAAACAGCCTAATATACACTCTTGTTGTATGGTTACTAGTGTTAACTCTGATGGAGATGTATAATGAAAAGGAACAAGCTGAGCAAATAAAAATACAAAATGTACAGATTGAGAAAAGGGGTACCAGGAAGTAGACTAGAGCTAAATCCTGTGTTCGAGGAGATAAACAGATTAAGAAATGGAATAAAAGGAGTGGTGACCTCAGGGCAAGATCCCCATCCAGCTAAACTTCCAATTTGTGAAAAGGAACTAAAGAAAAATTTAGAGCCAGGTGTGGTGGTGCACACCTTTAATCCCAGCACTACTGGAAGGCAGAGTTGGTCAATCTCTGAGTTTGAGGCTAGGCTGGTCTAAAGATCCAGTTTCAGGATAGCCAAGCTTAGGCAGTAAAGGACAGAAAGCTGGTGAAGATGTATTTGAACAAAGGAGCCATGTTCCAGCCTTAGTAGCAGAAGAACTCAGTAGCTTTGGCCACATGGTTCTGGAGTTAAGGATAGAATAAAAAGCTATGGACTTTGCCCCAAAGACTAAGGAAAGCTGCTGAGGCCAAGCATATGTCAGGGGTCTAGAAGAGAGGCCTAGTAGAGAGGCCATTGCATGAAGCTGAAGTTGAAGCCTGGATTGCCTTGGAGATCAGAGATATTAGAGATGCCAGAGTCGTGGGACACCTGCCAAAGAGAGCTGCTAACAGAGAAGGGAACCAGAATAAGAAAAAGAAGTATAGTGGAGTCAGCAAAGCTGAACAGAATTGGAGATCTGAAGAGCATTTTGACATCAGGCGTGGAGATGCAGAGTTTGGAGTTTGCCCAGCTGTTTTTGGTCTTGCTTTGGGTTCAGTATTCCCTCACTATGCTCCCTTCCCTACATCTTAGAATGGTAATGTATATCCTGTACATTATACATTAGAAGTATGTGATCTGCTTTTTGATTTTACAGGGGATTGCAGTTAAAAGATTGCATGAGTCTCTGAAGAGACTTTGGACTTTTAAAATAAGTTTGGGACTGTTATAGACTATGGGGACTTTTGAAGTTGCACTAAATGCATTTTGCATTATGATATTGTTACAAGCTTATGGGGGTTGGCCAGGAATCCTTAAAATGAGACTATGTCTGAGAGCTGTCTCCTCCTGTTTTATATTCCTCTCTGGGGCTAGGATTAAAGGCATGTACCACTGGTACCCAGTTTCTGTGGCAAACTAGTGTGGTTACTGGGATTAAAAGTGTGTGTTACCACTCCTGGTCTGTAAAGCTAATAGGGCTGTTTTACTCTCATCTTCAGGCAAGATTTATTTATTAAAATACAAATGAAATACACCCGACCCTAAGGGCTCCAAATTTATTCACTTTTGCAATCAAATGTGCTCCTAATATCCCTGAGATAATCAATCTAAATGTGACCAACAGCACCCTAGATCCCAATATTATTTGGAACCTTTACAAATACTGAAATGAAAGTGTGAACAGAAAGAGGTTCCCCATTCCCAATTTTTCTTCTCTTTGCTACAAGCTCCCTATTTGTTTTGTCTGGTCTCTGCCATACATAGTGTATATGTCTGGTCTTTAACATTGATGGATCTGTAAGTTTGTTGCAAAGTGTGCTGGGGGGAGGAAACAAGCGAATGACCATACACACACACACACACACACACACACACACACCCTGTATATACCTGTATACACCTCATACTGGCTGGTGTATGTCTCTGCACCTTTTCTCTCTTTGATATTTTGGGTTTCATTACTCATTCTCTAAAGCCTCCTCCCCCATCATGGCTTAATTTATGTAGCATGTTTTTATTTTTCTTCTCTTATCCACTCTCCTCCAGGCAGCTGTTAAGATTTACAGATTGCCTGCCCTGGGTTTTTTCTTTTAAATTTAAATAAAATTGTCCTTACGCCTCTATTTGACTCTATTGCTAAATTCTTGTAATAATAAGCCCAATAACTCCAATCTGGCAATTTACCAAGTAATAACCTAAAAATTTGCCAGGCAGTGGTGGCACACACCTTTAATCCCAGCACTTGGGAGGCAGAGGTAGGCAGATCTCTGTGAGTTCAAGGCTAGCCCAGGACAGGTTCCAAAGCGACAGAGAAACTCTGTCTGAAAAACAATAACACCACCACCTACAACAACAAAAACAATCTAAAAACTTTATGGTAACATGTAATGGCCTGTATGGAGAGTATTATTATATTATATTACAGAAGCTTTTCTGAGTCTGAGGATACAATATAACCATAGCTTGTTCCTAGGAGACCCAGATGACACCTCTGTTGAAATTAGTTTACAAATGGTGACCACCACTCCCACAGCTGTGAGAGGCTGAGGCAGAACAATAACAATCTGTAGTAAAGCAGAGTCCAGAAATTAACAAATGAAAAGTGGCAGCACAGCATGGCCTCCACCAACCAGAGCTTTCCAGAGCCAAGTAATCAATCTTCTAAAGCCCAAGTACGTGAGTGAGAGGGGTACTTGTGATGTCCCAAAAAGGTCACTAACAAATGGCTGCTAACAAGTGATTGTAACTCTAGTTCCAGGAGATACAATGCCTTCTTCTGGCCTCCATGGAGATTTGGCATGCATATAGTGCACACACATACATTCAGGCAAACACATAAAATCTTAAAAACAAATAAAACCTCAGGAAAAAAAATCAGCTTTTCACAAATAAATGAAAAATTTGAAAGCTTTTAGCCTTAGTAATTCAAATTTTATTTTTAAAAATCAGAGTTGGGGAGATGGCTCAGTGGGTAAAGTACAGAGGACACCAGAGGATGTTCTCTGATACTGCACACATGCCGTGGTAGGCACACATATAAACTCACACATACATCAGAGGTGGGGGTTAGGAGGAATAAGGCCAAAAGGCAACAGGTTCCTTGCACGTTCCACTTTTCTCTAAGAGTCATTTAAGAGTGGATAAATTTGTGAAGAACTACAGCAATAGGTTCAAGTTGAAAAGTGAAGGCCAAGTTCCTTAGTCAGCACAAGAAATAGCATACGTTCTTCAGGATGACTAAGATATCATTGACTCTAATAGTGCTTAGAGGAACTGGGATATATTGGCAGGAACTGTATTAAATTGTAAAGTCTCATCTACATGGGCTTGATTACAAAAACTAATAGTGTATTCCTTAAATAATGAAAAATTTGTCTTATTACGTTTGTTTTAGGTATGTGGGGGAGAGGCATGAGCACGCCATGTGAGTTGGGTAGAGGACAACTTATAGGAGTTGGTTCTCTCTTTCCACCATGTAGGTACAAGGTGTAGTGGGCCGTCAGGCTTAGTAGCAGGCTCTTTTACCTGCTAATCCCTATCAGTGGCCCTTTTATTATTTCTATAACTAGAAAAAGCAAAGATATCAGTCAGATCATACAGTGTAACATTGGATTTGTAAAAGAGTATTATTTGTGTCAGGAATCTGAGGTCTTGTCACCAAGGCCAGCAGATAGGTTCTCACCCATGTCTCCATTCCCCCTACTTAGTCACTAGAAGATTCTATGTGCAAGAGAGATGTGTAGCAGTATTTTGCTTCTAGTTATACAAGTGTTGTGTGTGTAGGGAGGTGATGGTGATGGGGGGGTTAGAAAAATCTATACTCTGCATGGCCTTGGGAACTGTCAGGGCAGCTCTCATATCTCCCTTGACCGTGGCCTGGACCTGCTACTTAAGCAGGTTAATGCATGTGCAAACCAGATATGTGTGAGACCCTCTATTTGAAAATGGGGAGCAGATGGGACTGTGGGCTTGTCCCCAGATATGTGAGGTTCTGGACAATTGAGCTGGTAGTTGTATTTTATATAGTATGAAGAAGTAATGTATTAGAGTCACAACCTCTCAGAGTAGACAATTGTACAATTCAGTGGTTTGACTGATTTGCTTTTCTGATTTTTAGGTTGAACCCCAATATTTGTCGCTGGGTTTTTATGATTCATGCTACATTCTGCCTTGTTATCATCTTTTGTGTTTTGGAACAACTTCACTGTAGCTCTGTTGAAAGTGGTTCTATGGATGCAGGCAGTGATAAGGACTGCCAAGACAGACTTCTCTGAGACCTGGAGGTGACAAACTGCCTGTGTCCCTTGGGTTAGCAGACACAGTATTTGTTCTGTTCACTTACTGTCTTCAAAACTACTTCAAGCCTCCTGCCTGGTTTCAGACTTTTATAGCTAAAGGATGGATCTGATACATAGATGGCGTTTAATACAGCCTTTAACCAAGAAGGTTATGGAAGGTTTAGGTGTAGATGAAAACATCACTTAAAAACTCTGACTTTCATATCAGACACATGAACTCAAAAACATTTATATCAAGCCAATCTTCTCCTGGTCCGATTTCTTTTACCAAATTCCTTTATTGCTTTCTTTTTTAACCAAATATGGGAGATATTTACCCAAGTGTTCCTTAAAATAAATCTATAGTCTTTCAAACTTCCTGCCCAATAAGAAGCTCAGTTCAGCACACTTCAGGAAAAAAATTCCTGTTGCTCAGCAGAAGTATGCTTGAAGACCGAAGGAAATTGTTGAATTTCTATGAACTTGGCATATACATTTTATATATCATCACAACTTTTCAAAGGTGTGTGTGTGTGTGTGTGTGTAGGCTGGAAGAACAACTATTGGTCAGTTCTCTCTCCTCACTGTAGGCTTAAAAAGCCAAATTCATGTCATCAGACTTGAGCAGCAAGCTGAACTGTCTTGCCAGTCCATCAAATGTGCTTTACAGAAGCACATTTGCAGAAATAGAGGCAAATAGACATTAGTTGGCTTAAAGACACTTGGCTTGGGGGCTGGAGAGATGGCTCAGCAGTTGAGAGCACTGACTGTTCTTCCAGAGGACCAGGGTTCAATTCCCAGCACCCATATGGCAGTTCACAACTGTCTGTGACTGTAGTTCCACAAGATTTAACACCCTCACACAGACATATACGAAGGCAAAAGCACCAATGTGTATAAAAAAATAAATAATAATAAAAAAAGACACTTGGCTTGCGAAGTAGAATTATCATTCACACCCAGGCTGCTTGGCTTTCATAGCCTGCATTCTGCACACATCTCAATGTGCAAAATGCTTATCATTCAATCACTCCGTAGACTAAAAGTACCATGTACTAAGAACAATGAGGCACAGAAGCGAATAAAGGTGGAAGACAAGTAGAACTTAGTATCTTTTGGGAAAAGAATATTTGCATGTCACAATAAAAAAGGGTGGGGTTTGGGGGGGCGTCTAGACAGGGTTTCTCTGTAGCTTTAGAACTGTCCTGGAACTTGCTTTATAGACCAAGCTCGCCTTGAACTAACAGAGGATCACCTGCCTCTGCCTCCCAAGTGCTGGGAATAAAGGTGTGCGCCACTATTGTCTGGCTAAAAAAGGGTTTTTCTAACTTGATGCTGTTGATATTTGAAGTCAGATTATTCTTTTATCCTTATTTTAAAAACAGTTTTATTTGTATTTCATGTATGCAAGTGTTTTGCTTGCATGTCTGTGTACTAGTTGTGTGTCTGGTATTCAAGGAGGCCAGAAGAAGGCATTGAATCCCCTGGAACTGGAATGTTACAGACATTTGTGAGTTGCCATGTGGGTGCTGGTAATTTAACCTTAGTCTTATAGAGGAGCAACAGATGCTCTTAACTGTTGGACTATTGCTCTAGCCCCTTCCTTATTTTTTTTTAAATATTTATTTATTTATTTATTTATTATGTATACAATATTCTGTCGGTATGCCTGAAAGCCATAAGAGGGCGCCAGACCTCTTTACAGATGGTTGTGAGCCACCATGTGGTTGCTGGGAATTGAACTCAGGACCTTTGGAAGAGCAGGCAATGCTCTTAACCACTGAGCCATCTCTCCAGCCCCCCCTTCCTTATTTTTAGCAAACAAGTAATTGTATATTACATTTTGTGGAGCTCAAGATTTCTCTGTGGTAGACTGTCCTATGCACAATAGGACACTGAGCAGGAAGCCTGGCCTGTACCTTTTCCACCCCGTCCCACCCTAACATATTTTTCTAAAAGCTAAAGATGTCTCCAAATATTGTTTCTGGTTGAAAACAATGTAATACATTTAAAAAGTTTACAAAAATATGGACATGGGCTAGAGAGATGGCTCAGCAGATAAGAGTGCTACCCTTTCTTGTAGAGAACTTGAGTTTGATTCCCAGCACCCATGTTGGATGGCTTACAACTTCCGTAACTCCAGCTCCAAGAAATCAAATACCTTCTTCTGGCCTCTCTAGGCATCTGCAAATAAGACACATACTTTATTTAAAATTTAAAAAAGTTGATATAGCAAGTATCCTAAGCACTGCATAGAATGCTTCTAGGGATGCCAAAGCAATAAGCTATAGTCATGTCTCTCTGTGCCAGAATATGACACATATCTACTTGTTTTGCTGACCAGAGGCAGCATGCTGAATGTAAAAGACTGCAAAGTAAAGCAGCTGGAGTAACCAGCCACCTTTTTTCCTTCAGACACAAGAATTTTAGTTCCATTATTCCTCTTGAAATAGACTGAGCTGAGCTTGGGTTAAGGACCAGGACACTCAAGTATTCCAGAAAACACCTGTGAGCAAAACCCCAAATAAGAGTGCTGTGCTGAGGATAAGTACCTCTCTTCCCACCCCAATACATGCAGGACTCAAAAAGGACTCTGAAGCTTACCAGACACCTAAAACTTACTGCTCAGATAAAGGCTCACCTTTATAACCTGCTTCTAGAAGGTCATGGCTGAAGGTTACATACTAATTCAAGCATCAAAGATACTAAGATGTTCTAGGACACTGAGAAGTTCTTCCTGTTGGTCTGGTCATTTGTTGTTATACATTGCCCTCTATGGCCTGTATTGCCTACTCATTCCCACTGACTCTGTAACAGTCATGGAGCTAGATGATTTTTGTGAGATCTTGTAGTAGGAACATAACATTGGGTCAGAAAACTCAGATTTCAAGTTTTATTCCATATTCTCAAAAATTAAGAGCCCCTAAGAATTTTTTTGTATGGGTTACAGCTATTATATTTAGCTTACTGGGAACTAAAACATAAAGTTAGAACACAGAACACACAAGTACATATTCCATTACTCGCGAGAAAGAGCAAGTCAGCACATACGATGACACTCTTGGAAAGCTCCATCCACCAAATACTTCTGAGAAGATGGAGTGAAAAAGACATACGGCACTGCAGTATACTATGAAAATAGTTCTGAACTTTAGGGTCTCCTGGCCACACTTTAAAATCTGATTTTATAGTGTTGGAATAACAACTATACCGGAACCAGAGAAGCCAGTGAGACAGATCCCAGAAGAGAACAGCCCTACGTTCAAGGTATTTGTAAAAACCCATTCACCATCAAGAAGTCACTGATACTTTGGGGAAAATTTTCTTTTGTTGTTGTTGTTGTTGTTTTGGTTTGGTTTTTCAAGACAGATGTGTATCCCTGGCTGTCCTGGAACTCTGAGGACCAGACAGACTGGCCTTGAACTCAGAGACGCACAGGCCTCTAGCTTCAATGCCCAGCCCCTTTTCTTTTAGGCAACAATTGTTGCCATTATTGTATCGCATATAGGCTTGGGTTAATATCTGGAGACAAACATTTTTCTGTTTCAGTTAGATTCATTTTCTTCTCCATTTATTTACTATGTGAGAAAAAAAGAGTAGAAATAAAAGTACATTCACCTTTTAACCATATTTTCTGTTTTGAACTAGAGGTTGTCAATGCTGTTAGTTACCCTCCAGAACATGACAACAGAAACCTATTGCTGAAGACACCACATTCTTGAGTTAGAACATAGAGAAATACAGATAGTATCATCTAGAAGCATCCTCTCTACTGGCTTTCATAGCGGGAAGACACTATGTATACTATAGAAAGAGAAGTACAATCATCAGTCCCACCCAACTGCGAACCCTGTGAGCTACAACAATGACTCTGCTTCACAAGATAAGGTCCACAGGTGCAATAGTGGGTGTTAATGGTATAAGAGTAACAAATGGAGTTAAGGTCCACTCCAGGAGTTGGAACCCATAGAGAGATGGATTACGGACCCCAAGGGAAAACGTATTACCATTATTCTACTAAATGGACACAGCAATAAAACACCTCATAACTTACTGCTATACCCAATGATTATATCTCAGCCCTGGTAAGAGAAGCTGCCCCTTGCGGTAGATGCAATTAACTCAGAGAATAAGAGACTTCAGAGTGCTCAGTTCTAAATGGGATGTCTATATTACTTACCTTCTCTCAAGGCTCAAGGATCTATCCGAAGAGGAGGACAAAAGATTGTTAAGAACCACTGTAGTGGATGACCTCAAGAAAACTGTTTTCCAAGTACAAAAGGCAGATGTACACATATGAACTGCTAATGATTATGATAAATTGCATAAGACCTGCAAAAATCCAAGTCAGACAAAACCCTTGCATGGAGAAATGGAGTTGGACATAAAGTCCCACTCCTGCCTGAGGAGTTTTGACATCTGATTGCTGCTGGAAGAGGGAGAGTTGGCTTTCTTTAATGGTATGGCACCTGGTATATTGATCACACTCCAGGACAGGTCTCATGCTCAGGAGCGGTAGGTCAACACAAACTGGACTCAATGGGGGAGAGAGCAAGAGAGTGAGAGAAAGAGAAAACTAAGTTGGATGGTTAGGGAGGTAGGGATGATCTGGGTGAGCTGGGGAAGAGGGATGAATATGATCAAAATATACTATATGATATTCTCATAGAATAATTATTTTTAAAAAAGAAAGACACTTTGTTAACAAGAACAACAAAAACCACAAACTTGTCTATTTTGATAGCTGCAATCTGGGAGAGAAGACATTTCCCCAGACAGACGAATACAGAGAAGGATGGGGCTCTCCCATTTCTGTCTCCTTTTCTTCTGTATACCAGGACTCAGAAATATCAGGCATCCCTTCATAGGGCTACACTTTATCACTTCAGGAACAAAACAGCACTGTTGCTGTTGTTGCTATTTTGCTATGCTTGGTTTTGTTTATTGAGACAAGGCCTCACTTGGGAGCCCAGGCTGGCCTGGGATTCATTATGTAGTTCATACTGACCTCAAATTCATAATGATTCTATTATCTCAGTTTCTCAAGTCATTGGGATTCCAGGCACAAACCAACACATTCCACTTTATTATTATAATTACTTATACCTACTGCCATTCTATTCCATATACTATAAAATTACTTAAGGCACACCATTTTATTTAGGTAAAATACATATAATACAAAATTTACCGTATCAATTATTAAGCACACAGGTCAGCAGCATTGTCAATCATAGCTATCAATAACTTCCAGAACCTTTTTATCTTTCTAGACTGAAAATTTCCACTTTTTTTATTTTTATTTTTTATTTATTTATTTATTTATTTTTGGTTTTTCGAGACAGGGTTTCTCTGTGGTTTTGGAGCCTGTCCTGGAACTAGCTCTTGTAGACCAGGCTGGTCTCGAACTCACAGAGATCCGCCTGCCTCTGCCTCCCGAGTGCTGGGATTAAAGGCATGTGCCACCACCGTCCGGCCTCCACTTTAAAAAAAAAAAATAAATAAATACTTTTTTGCTCCTGGATCCCGTCTGGCAACCATTTATTTCACTCTGTCTTTCTGGATTTCACTATAAACGCAATATAACTTTGGATGCTAAAAGAAATAGAAGGATGATAAAAGAAGGAAAGAGAGAGCAAGGAGATACAGGCAATAAAAGCCACTTTTTTTAGTATATTCATTTGTGCTAGGAACAACGATTAACAGTAGATGTACTCTCTCCTTTAGATCCTGCTCCTACTGAGGTTGGAACATGCAAAGGGCTGAGTGACTACAGGGGTCAGAGCTGGAAAGGGTTGAAACGAGGCTATAACTTGGTGCTTGTACAGCATGTGGGAGGTCCTAGTCATCAGTATGGAGAACTGTTAAGACTGGGGTTTAAACCTTGATTAGAGAAAACATCCCTTGGCTCCAACTTCTGGTCATCTTGGTCACCAGGTGTATGAGTCAGAGCTCAGTAAAGACACAAAAAACTAAAACAGCAATTTTTTTTTTTTTAAATTTTCTTTGCAATGGCATTTCTGAGACTCTGGTCTGGATGACGGGGCAGCCTAAACACAGGGTGCAGTTCTCTATCAGCCTTCACCCTTGGTTTCCCTATAATCCACCAGGAGGGCCAGTTTTTGGAGCAATTTTGCTCATGGCACAGACAGGTCTTCTCTGCCACTCTGTAGGCTATTCAGTCTCTGCACTGCATGTCTAAGAGTGAAAATGGAATAGAACAGAGGCAAACATGACTCCTCAGCAACTCCCCTGGGTAAAAATGATTGATATGTGGGCCTACTCAGTTCCCAGAGCCAGATCTTATGATACAGCCATTCTATTAGACTCCTTTAGTAGTTCCATAAAGACCAAATTCTTCAACATGAAACCTTTCTTCCTCAGCAACTTTCCACATCCCTAAAGAATCTCTGGCTTCCTTTGCTCTATGCTGTTCTTCCCCATCTCTTAATTTCATAGTCCACTTTGGCTGCCATCCCTTCAATAACTATGACCACATCCATTTACAGATCTCTACTATGAAAACACGTGGCCCAAGAGTCTTCTCTCAATAGACCTAACTTCAGGTCACCTCGTACCGAGAACACCGCCCACAAGGCTATGATAGCATTCTTGACTTAACAACTACTAAGTCCTTAGTTTAAGAATAACAGACCAGGGGGCTGGAGAGATGGCTCAGAGGTTAGGAGCACTGCCTGTTCTTCCGAAGGTCCTGAGTTCAATTCCCAGCAACCACATGGTGGCTCACAACCATCTGGAATGAGATCTGGTGCAAAATACAGTATATATAATAAATAAATAAATCTTTAAAAAAAAAAAAAGAATAACAGACCAGCAGTATTCCAGGCTTCAGCCCATTTCTGAAGAAAACATTTTCTTCCTACCTTCACACATGACAAGGTGAGACAGGCTTAGTTCCATAGTGTGATTTTAGCCCCAGAGAACAGCTGGTCAGCCTATAAAGTGCCAGATTTGCGATGGGCCAATGAGGCCCCTTCTTGAAATTTTTTAGAATCAAAAACAGGAATGCTGGATTTGTATCTTCCACTGAGTAGGTGGGGCAGGGGAGATAAAGCAGGTCTACAAAGAGATCTGGGGAGGGGGATGCTGACTTGGTAAGTAGTGGCAGTACCAGATATAAGTTCTGTGATATTGCTCAACCTTCAGAACAACCCTTGCCTGTAGAGTGAGAGCTGTGATTCTGCCATGTAGAAGCAACAGTCCAGACCACACCCAGATGATATTAAAAGCAGCTAGTGTCTATTATCTAGAAGACTGGCCAGTCAACACTAGTGAAACACAGAATAGTCCTGTTTCATCTTCAGGCTCTTGTGAGCTGTGTGATCTCAGATAATGTGGAGAAACTAACTAGGACTCAGTTTACTCAACATAACATGGAAATGTGGACAAGATGTCAATGTGACAAGCAAAGACATCTACAGCTCCTAGCAGGCAGTGAGCACCCACCCAGGATGGCTGCTTTTGCCTTCATTCAGAATTGTATGGGCTAAGTGCTCTGTTAATACCTCATGGCCCTACAGCAATCAGAAAGGCTATGCTTCACAAAGGAGCAAGGCACCAAGAACTGAAATTGCCTTTCTAAGGTCACTCAGCCAAGATGGCATTTCTAACATAAAATTCTCTAAGTATTTGTTCACTAACTTCCCCATCTTCTGAAGCACTGGAAACAGGCAGGCCCAGACCTTCTGGATGTACTGTATTTTTTTGTTTGACTGTTTTGTTTTTCGAAACAGGGTTTCTCTGTAGCTTTGGGGCCTGCCCTGGAACTAGCTCTTGTAGACCAGGCTGGCCTCAAACTCACAGAGATCCGCCTGCCTCTGCCTCCCGAGTGCTGGAATTAAAGGCGTGCGCCACCATCACCCGGTCGGATGTACTGTATTTCAAAAAGCTAGCACAGAATTGGTCTACCTTGGGTTTGGAGCTTATCCAGCCTAGAATTTCAGAATTCAGGTGAAGTGAATTCTGCTGGAAACTCTAGCACTTCACATGCATCCTGACATGAGAGTCTCCACGAATTTGATGGGTCACAACAGTCAAATTAAGATCAACCTCTTAAATTTTTGTAGCCTTGTAAGATGCTTAATAAACACTACAAAACTGAAGAGCTGAAATGCCTGAGGCACACAGAATCTTGCACTTTGGGAATAATTTAAGACCTTTCTCAAAAGTAAGCTGCCCCCAAATGTCAATCTTACTGTTTCCAAGGGGTTCAATCTTTCAGCTCTGTAAAGAGAGTGTTAGGGAAGATCCTAACCATGGTCCAGAAGGTCAGGTTACGAGACAACAAGGTCCCAAAGACAGCATCTCTGCACTAAGTGAAAAAGAAACCACCAAGGGCTGCAGAGGTTTACCTGAGCCTGGTCTAAAGTAAGGCCTGGTTAGGTTACTTGAACCTGGCCTGCTTCTTTCCTGTGGAGTTCATCCTTACCTCAACTCTATCTAACTGGCTGGGCGGTGGTGGCGCAAGCCTTTAATCACACCCAGCACGTGGGAGGCAGAGGCAGGCGGATCTCTGTGAGTGCGAGGCCAGCCTGGTCTACAAGGGCTAGTTCCAGGACAGGCTCTAAAACTACAGCAAAACCCTGTCTCGAAAAAACAAAACAAAAAACAAAAATCTTTACCTAATTGATGTTGTCTATACCTGCGCTACAGAACTAAAAAGATTAGAAGTATGTGATCATAAATTATTTTTTTCTCTTGTAAGTTTAAAGTGCTGATATCAAAGCCCCTTGGCAATAAACTAAGACGATGAATCTATGCCTTTTGCTTTTAAAATAAAACTTGATTTGAAATCCTAGAGAAGCATTTATACCTTTTAAAATAATCATGTCATGATTTCCTGTGGGCAGGAGAGCTCCGTGTCTAGCCCTTCTGGTTTCCTACAGGCTTTCTGTGGTGACATAGACAAGTTTCAATATCCATTCATGGCAGTTCCTGCAGCCCCACCTGCACACTGGGCTGGCTGTGTGTTCTTCCTACACCTTTTAACTTTTTTCCTTTCTTGCAGTGCTGGTGATGAAACCCAAGGCCTCATACATGCTAGACAGGAGCTCTATTACCAAGTCACATTCCCAGCCCACTTCCTATGCCTTTGTGCTTCTCCATGCCTATCTCTCCTTGCCATAACCACTGAAAGCCAAGAAATAGAAGGAAAACTCATACTATCTGCAAGGGATTGGCATGCTGAGCTACTGGAAAGATTATTATGCCTTCCCCCACACTGAAGTCTTTTGTTTCTACCCTTGGGAAACCATAAAAGTAGACAACAGAATTTACAAAGTTAATGAAATTAGAGGAGGAAGAGGAAGGAGAGGATTTATCACATCTCCATTACCAACCCACATTTAAAGCAAACAGTAAACCATCTTACTTTGTCTGGCCCAGGCATCTTTACTAATGATTTTATTCAGACCCAAACTCTTAAGGTAAACAGCAATAGCAAATGTGGGCTGCCTTGTGCCACACTCCCAGTCCTAGCCTTTTCCAACAGAAATAAGTTGCTGCTCTTAGGCAGGTAGAGCCATTATGCTAAGTTCCTAGTCCCCCACATTCAATAACTATTTCATGAAAAGTCAACACAAGAAGAGCTTCATGATTCAATACCTATCTAAGGTTTCTATCCCCCTGGCTTCATAGACCAGCAGGCCAAACCATATAAAACTCACCAAGTAAACCATGGTGCAGTTGATTCAGGCAGTGGAGAAACAATTTGGTTCTGAATGACTTCAACAAATGCCCGCCACTAAATTATCTAAGGACATATACTTTGGGCCCTGTTACAACCCACTGGGCTGGGGAAAACAAATGAAGCCAGTAAGCTGAGCATGGTACAGCAGCAGCTTAAGTGTAGAAGCAAATGGCATATTCGAAGCAGACACCTACAAGGAGAGCACTGTTCCTACACTTTGGATGTAGCTGGCATTTCTCCTAAGAAAACACTAACTCTCAAGAGGGTTACTGCTCCTAACCATCATTAAACAGCTCTGGTCAACTACTGAAATGATGAAGTATCAAGGCTGAGCCACCTCAAACACCTTGATTCAACTTAGTGAACCATAAACCAAACAGGCTATAATTTGTGTCAGGTTTTCCCCTCCAATGAAAGGGTAGGAAAACTTGTCAAGAGTCATGGAGCTTCTCAAAAGGCAAATTAGACTTCTGAGAGTCTCCAGGACCAAAGAATTGGCAAGTAGACAGGTAGAGCCACATGCTAAGCTTAGAGTGTCTGGCAAGAAATTCTTTAAGTTTGGTGATGGCTCCCTGCACAGTACCACCTCTTCTTTGGCCTGAATATCCAAAAGAGTCTGAGCTTCCAGGGACAGGTCTCAGTTGTCTTCCCAGAGGACACAGATCTGTAGCTCTGGGGTCCATAAAATATCTAGGTGATAAGACTACTCTTAGGGACTATTTTTCCTCTAACCAAAAATTCAAATTACTTTCACAAAACCCTTCCTTTTAACAAAACGATCTACTTTAAAACAGTTATGACCTATCAGATTAAAAGTTCCTGATGGATGGATTTCCAAAGTAAATTTATTTCTATCTAATACTGCAGTCAGAAGTTATAGTGGCAAATTAGGCATCAAGCATTGCATGTCACCTCACCTCCTAGTCACCTGGGAGGTAAGTTCTTTTCTTTTTTTTTTTTTTTTTTTTTTTTGGTTTTTCAAGACAGGGTTTCTCTGTGGCTTTGGAGCCTGTCCTGGAACTAGCTCTGTAGACCAGGCTGGTCTCGAACTCACAGAGATCCGCCTGCCTCTGCCTCCCGAGTGCTGGGATTAAAGGCGTGCGCCACCATCGCCCGGCTAATGCAGGGCCATAATTGCTCTCTGCTGTTCTGAAACTAAGGAAGCTCTAAATCCTAAGATTTTCCATAACGTACCTGGCAACAAAAATTAATGGACCCGAACTCATTTTAAGGCAAAGCAGCTGTGGGCTAACAGGAGAATATTTAGATTAGTTATCCCACTTAATGTTAATATTCATATGATTTGCTATATATATATGAATATGTGTGATTACTGAGTATGGCCCCAGGTCCCCAAGGTTACTTAAGAGACAATATATACACCTAATACTTTCCCAAACCTCCCAAATCTTAGGTTTAAACATCTGGCCCTAAAGGTATAACATATAGTACTATGGGTTTCTAGTAATAACCCATTTCACAAACAAGAAGCTGAGATTCTCAGGAAAAGCAACTTGCCCAAGGCCACACAGAAGGCAGGGATAGAGCAGATTTGGATTGCTATGTCAGCATGACTCTTTCTTAAGTCAGAAAACTTAAGTGGAAAACATCACACAATAGCAGTGACACAGAAGGCCTGGTGCTTACCTTGCCCAAGACAGTGAGACATGGTTTGGGATCCAATTCTGGCTGTTCGAGCTTCACCACTCCTACCCAGCCATATTCATACAAGTCCTCTTCATCATTGTTATTACACAGGCCCAGTGGGTGCATCTAAGAAACAAAATGAAAAGGAAATGTCACCAGGCTGGCTACAGACTGCCTTGACTCCCTTTGTGCATTTCTTATTGTGTACTAAGTCTAAGCTACCTCAAAACTTTAAACTTTAAGGCAGGGAATAGTCTTTCAATTCACAGGGAATTCCATTTCATTACAAGGAGCCGAGCACTGGAGAGAACACAATAAAACAACTAGAAGAAGATATTATAAGGGCTGGATAAATAACTTAACAGTTAAGAGCACTAGCTGCTCTTCCAGAGGACCCAGGTTCAACTCCCAACATGCACAACTGTCTATGATCCTGGTTCCAAAGGATCTAATGCCCTCTTCTGGTCTCCACAAACACCGGCCCTGTATATTCTATACAGACACACGCAAACAAAATACCCACTCATAAAAATTAAATCAAGATCTATCGCCGGGCGGTGGTGGCACACGCCTTTAATCCCAGCGCTTGGGAGGCCGAGACAGGCGGATCTCTGTGAGTTCGAGACCAGCCTGGTCTACAAGAGCTAGTTCCAGGACAGGCTCCAAAACCACAGAGAAATCCTGTCTCGAAAAACAAAACAAAACAAAAAAAAAACCAAGATCTATCTGTATATATACGCATATTCATGTGCATATACATTTGTGGATCCAGAGGTTGATGTTAGATGTCTTCTCATCTCTCTCTACAGAGTCTTTAAGTAAACCTGGAGCTTTTCAAACAGCTAGAATGGCTGGCCAGTATGTCTCAAGAGATCCTCCTGTCTCTGCCTATACAGTGCTAGGATTATAGGCGTATACCAACATGCTTCGTTTTCACACGGTACTAGGGATTGAATTCAAGACCTCACTTTTAAATATATTTTATGACTTCTTTCTCTCTACCTTGAAAGTAATGATTGTCTAAGATAGAAGCCATCTGATAAGAGGTAGGAGAGAAAGAATCTCATATAAATGCCAATTTAAATTGCTATGAAATATTACAAATCTAACACTAAGCAATTATAAATAAAACTCACCAAGACAGTATCCTGTTTGGCTTCTAGATCTTACGGTCACATTAACTTATCCATAAGGGTCTAGAGACACATTCAGGACTTTGTGATAAATGGAAATGTGGTAAACTATCAGTATAATTAGCAGGCTAGTTATAAAAGTCTAGAAACAACAGAAATCCCAAGGTCTATGCTCACAGTTCTAGCACTGACTATTATATCAGGCTATTCTGCAGTAATTTCTTTCCTGGTTCCTTAAGACCCAGGAAGCTCATTAAAACTCAGAAGTTCTAGGGCTGGAGATTTAGTTCAGTGGTTAGGTTACTTGGTGCTCCTGAAACGAACCAGGATTTAATTCTCAGCATCCATATAGCAGTACCCAATCATTCTCAACACCAATTCCTGGGGATCAAGATCCTCTTCTGATCTCTGTGGACATTCACACAGTGCACAGTCATACAAGCAAAACATGCATACACACAAAATAAAAATAAATCTTCAAAATAAAAGAAAGACTCCAAGGTTTTAAAGGTAAGATCATTAAGATTCAGGAAGTCAACGTTAACAACTCAGGAAGTCCATGAAATTAACCAAATGCACAAGCAACTCCCTCTCCAAGCTTATGTAAGTCATAAAGGCTACCAAGCTGCCTGTACGAATACCAGACTAACTAAATAACATAGCAAAGACACCCTCTGACCTGGCGAGTTGCCTGGAAGTCAAGCAGTGTGTTCCAGGATTCCAACTTTTGGCAGTCATCATCCATGTTGGGGTGGTTTTGGTGAGGCAGCTGTCTTTAAGTCATTCCTGCTCCATCCAGTAAATGGCCCCAATAAACTCAGTTGTTTGCCAACATGGACCTAAGTGGCATTTGTACTTTGGTCTGTCCCTGATTCCCTATCTGGGGTGAGCAGACATTTGTTTAAGACTCTCCAAGAAATAGTGCAACATATCACAGGCTCCAGAGCCCAAGAGCAATCCGGAAAGAGAAAATTCTCATAGAAAATTTACCAAGTTAAAAGCCTAGCATTATATGGGATAAGCCCCTCTTTTAATACTTATTTCTTATTTATATGTGTACAAGTGGTTTGCTAGCATGTACACTGTGCACCCAGTATCTGCTTGGTATCCTCAGGTGATAAGAGGGAATCAGATCCCTTAGAACTAGAGTTACAGATAATTGGTGAGCTATCTTGTGGGTGCTGGGAGTTAAACTCAGGTCCTCTAGAAGAGCATCTAATAATCTTCACTGCTGATCCATCTCTCCAGTGCTAAACTCTTAAACTGAAGAAATGTCTTTAGGTTAGTATTAAGCACCTTCTAGGACCAGGAATAGTAGCATATGCCTTTAATCCCAGCACTTGGGAAGTAGAGGTAGGGTGGATCTCTGTGAGTTTGAGGCCAGTCTGGTCTACATAGTGAGTTCCAAGACTCCATATATTATAGTGAGACCCTGCTTGGGAAACACAACAAAACAAAGAACCTTCTGGTTTCCACCATAGAATCCAGTATAGAAAATAAAACCCCAAAGACATCCATATTCTAACCTTTAGACATATAAATTTACCTCACACATTCTGGCAGATGTGACTAAGCATGATGAGATGGAAGTTTCCTGGTCTCTCTAGGTAGGTCAGTGTAACAAAATCAGTGTTATTCTAAGTCAATAGACCTGTAATAACTTGTAGCAGCAAATAGAAAGCTAATGCATATTATTTCTTACTTATTTTATGGGTGAAAGCAAAAGTTCAAGGTAAATTTCCAAGATAACTTAGGCAAGCAAGTATACCCAGTCCAATGAATTCCATCTGGGACTCAGGATCTACAATTGTAAGCTGAAATTCTACAGAAGGCCAGTTTCTTTTCTCTCTTTTTCTCTTCATTATGTGAGTGTATGTGCACATGCACCCAACCAATGAATCCAAAAGTTGTATGCTTTTACCCATTCAGACATGCCAAGGCTGCAGGTTTTCCCTTTAAAATCCCCTTACCCCGAAGCCTCGGGGCTGGCTTCCCCCACCCCGCTGCGTCAGTATGTTGGATTATGGTCCAAGTTAGCTAACTTGTAATCAATAATCCCAGTGTGTTTGCATCGGACATTGGCTCTGTGGTGGCACAACACGCCAAAACAAATTTATTTATTTAATTATTTGTTCGTTTGCTCATTTAGTTTGTTTATTTATTCATTATAAGTCTGGAACAGTCTTGCTGAGTTTCCCAAGATGGTCATGAATTTGTTATCCTCCTGCCTCATATTCTTTTCTTTTTTTTTTTTTTTTTTAGTTTTTCGAGACAGGGTTTCTCTGTAGCTTTGGAGCCTGTCCTGGAACTAGCTCTGGTAGACCAGGCTGGCCTAGAACTCACAGATCCACCTGCCTCTGCCTCCCAAGTGCTGGGATTAAAGGCATGTGCCACCACCGCCCGGCTCCTGCCTCATATTCTAAATATCTGAGATTGCAGGCATACGCTACCACATCCAGCTACTAAAATTGGGGGGGGGGGTGGTTTTAACGGTTGTTAAATTTGTAATTTTTTACTCTGCTCCTACGACTACTTTGTGTTCAATTAATATAACCACACTGCTCCATGAAACACATTTTGAGAGTACACTGGGAGGGAGAACATACACACACTGAGACTAAATTTGACACAAGACAAAGTTAAATGGCCTCAAATACTAAGGAATCAACCATGACTCAAGAGTAAAAGATGGGGGGGGGGGAGCGCGCGCACAGGGAGAGGAGGGTATAATAAGAATGGGAACCAAGAGTATCAGAAGCCAAGGTTGAAATTTGACAACTTGACTCCCTACAGCCAACATGAAAACAGGGGCCTAACACTAAGGATAGTGTGACAAGAACATGTATCTAGAAATATCAAGCATACCCAAGGGTCCCTAAGGTTCTGTCAGGCAAGCACTCTGGAAAATACTTCCTACTGGGCTGGCTGGATCTCCCCCGCTTCCACTCTTCTGTGAGACTCCTTATCAGAGTTTCCTGCTGACATTGGGGCAACTGTTGGCAGCTCAATACATCAGCAGCCCTGTCAAGGCTGCCAACTATTAAATAGTATCAAAATCTTCAAAACCAAAACAAACTTTTCTAAAGCACTATCAGTTGACAAAGGCTGTTTACTTCTTTTTGGAATAAAGATGTTATAAAAAAATTTATCACAGGATTTAAAATCCACCTCATAGCCAGTCATGGTGAAGCAACAGAGGCAGGCATATTTTTGTGAATTCAAAGCCAGCCTGGTCTACACAGTGAGACCCTACCTCCAAAAAACAGGAGGCAGGGGGATGACATCATCAAAGACCACCACCTACCTCACCAGCCTTGCCACTTTTCCACCTTCATCATCTCAGTTCCTATTCTTATTTACTTCCCCAAGTAGTTAACCCTGCAAATTCAATCTTAGCTAGTACAGTTAACCAATATAACTATCCATTTACTCATCTCCTAGAGATAATTTTGTAGAATTCAGGCTGTGTCAGTTTGCTTCTGACAATAGCATCAGCTTTCAGAAATGCCTATTGTCCCACACCTACAACCATTTGCATCACAGGGTTCCATTTAACCCAAAAAGTCCAAGTTACAAGGTTGGGAAGATGTTTCTTCAGTAAGTAGAAATAGTCATACACTGAAAATATGCACTAGTAAGCTGACCTGATGCAAAAAATGGCGTCCCCTAGGCAAAGAAAGGTATTATGTGCAAATGAGCAAGCTATGTAAGGGGGGAAATCGTGGTGGACTTCTCATCTCAGAGTGTGTACTAGGTTACATTTTAATTTCACTTCATCCTTACAGCAAACTGCTGCAGGAAGTCTTACAGCTAGTGGTTACCTGCCTACTGGGCATGGCCTCTTATACTATGTATGCTGATCAGAGAGCCCGTGTCTGCTCTCTTTTCCGGCCTCTCTGTTCCAGTTGCCAATTTCAATTTCTGATCTCCGTTCCAGCAGAGGATTCTGGTTTGTGAGTTTACCCATAAATAAATAAC
The DNA here is from genome assembly GCF_018167655.1 of Microtus oregoni. Taxonomy (NCBI): domain Eukaryota; kingdom Metazoa; phylum Chordata; class Mammalia; order Rodentia; family Cricetidae; genus Microtus; species Microtus oregoni. The sequence continues at coordinate 222,528 of NW_024543223.1, read as the reverse complement.
AACCTATTTCTGAGTTAGTGTGGGAGTTCTTTTAAGCGTCCTTCTTCAAGCAAACCGTTAAACTAGTCAATGAATGTGATTAGACTATATAAAGAAGCTGTATGCTAGAACTACAAGTCAGCAGTGAAGTCAATTAGTGGTACCATGAAAGTTTTGTCAGCCAATGAACAGCTGGATTCCAGTCAAAGCCAATGGCAAATGATCTAGTTAAGGATTAAAGAACTATGGATGGGTGTTTCCACAGAGAATGATCAAAGTAGAAAGGAACTATGGGAAAATGAGAGTACTATCACTTGGAAAATGATCCTTGATATTACTGCTAAAGTCAGACATAAACAGAGGACACCACATCCACTCAGATAATTCTCCTTAAAATATTCTTACACTGCCCATCCATGACCCACTGTTCATCTCCAAATATAAGATACTAGGGCTGTAATTACATTTTAATTAGTTAAATTAAAAACAAACTCTTGATCTTTCTAGCCTCAGGTTATTGGCTACATTAGCAGTTTCATGTATGGGTTCCATTTCAGAGTGGACCTTAAACCAACCAACAAAAAACAAAAGCCCAAAACTCTGTATTTATAGCCCCATTTTTCAAGATAGTCTCAATGAGACTCATTTCTATTATCTAAGAAATATTAGTCCCTAATTGTAAAAAAAAAAAAAAATCCAAAACCCCTTCTGGATAGTGATCATCTATACCAATCAAGGACCTTCTACATAAGAAATTCATATATCCTTCCAAAGGTCCAGCTAGGTATTGTTTTACAGCACTGTTCCACAGACATCATGTAAAAGCTTCAGCTCTTTTTATGTTTGTTTGTTTTTTGTTTTTTTCAAGGCAGGGTTTCTCTGCAGCTTTGGTGCCTGTCCTTGAACCAGGCTGGCCTCGAACTCACGGAGATCCTCCTGCCTCTTAATTCAAAATTAATGATAACTTCGAACTCAATATGGCACATTAGCATTTAAAATTACAGGCACTCCGAGTTTTACTTTTTTGTTGTTGTTGTAGTTGTTCAGAGTTTCCTTGTGTAGCCTGTCCTGGAACTCACTCACTCTGTAGACTAGGATAGAGATCTGCCTGCCTCTAACCCCCCACCCCCAGTGTTCCCGTGTTAGGATTAAAGGTGTTTCCCCACTCGTGTGTGTGTGTGTGTGTGTGTGTGTGTGTGCGCACCTGTGTGTGTGCGTGTGTACCTCTGTGTGTGTGTGGCATATGCATCTGGAGATCAGACCAAGGTTTCCAGGTGTTTTCCTCTATCGTTCTCTGTCTAGCTGCCCTGAGACAGGATTCCTCACTTAGCCAGAAGCTCCTGTTTTGGTTAGGCTGGTTTGCCAGTGATCTCTTGGAATCTTTCTGTCTCTGCTATCCTCCCTCTAGTGGTAGAGTTATAGGCATGGGCAGCTATACCTGGCTTTTTAGATGCATGCTGGGAATTCAAACTCAGGTCCTCATGCTTACAAGGTACTCTTAACCCCACTGGCCTTGACTTTTTCTTAAGATGTTTGGAGATGAAGAATTTACCTTTTTAGGACAATTTAAAAAGGCCCAATTAGGGGCTGGAGAGATGGCTCAGAGGTTAGGAGCACTGGCTGCTCTTCCAGAGGTCCTGAGTTCAATTCCCAGTAACCACATGGTGGCTCACAACCATCTGTACTGAGATCTGGCGCCCTCCTCTGGCGTGCGGGCATACATCAAGGCAGAATGTTGTATACATAATAAATAAATAAATCTTTAAAAAAAAAAATAAAATAAAAAATAAAAAGGCCCAATTACACATAAGATTTCAGAGACATGACAAAGAAAAAAACTATATAGGTTCAGAAACTTCTATTAGAACCTGACAAAGATTCCACTAAAAACAAGGTACTTCCTTCTCCACTAGGAAATGGAAGGGCAACCCCACAGCCTGAAACGAAAGGACAAGCAAGTTTTCTAAGACAGATCCCTGGGAGAACACCAGGCAAATAATAAGCTACAACTAAACACAAAGCTAGGAGCTAGAGAGATGGCTCAGCACTTACAAGCACCAACAGCTCTTCCAAAGGTCCTCAGTTCAATTCCCAGCAATGACAAGGTTGCTCACAACCATCTATAGTGGGATCTGATGCCCTCTTCTGGTGTGCAGGCATACATGCAGATACAGTACTCATGTATATAAAGTAAACAAATCTTTTTTTTTTTTTTAAAAAAAAAAAGGATGAGCCAGGTGGTGGTAGTGCAAGCCTTTAATCCCAGCACTTGGCTGGCAGAGGCAGGCGTATCTCAGTGAATTTGAAGCCAGCCTGGTCTACAGAGTGAGTTTCAGGACAGCCAAGGCTTTTACACAGAGAAACCCTGTCTCGAGAAATCAAAAAATAAAATATAAATAAATAAATAAATAAGCACAAGGATAAAACAAAGTCTGATCTGTGTTTAACTCTGATCCTGTGCTATAGGAAAAGTAACTTGGGATGTCCAAAATGGCATGAGTCAAGGAAGAAATAACACTGCCTTTATCGGGACTGTTACTATTGCCAAAGCCTCAAAGGGATACAACAGTTAAAAGAGATGTGATGCAAACAAATAGCAGAGTATATGCTCAATAACTAAGTCCCCTTTTTCTAAATCTGTTACGCTCACTTTTACTTTATACCCTTGCCAAGAAGAACAACGAGCTCTTCAAGACCAGCTTCAATGAATTGAATGCACTCAAAGAACTAAGTTGCTTTGATAGCAAGCACTTCACATTGTGTGTACTGGGCCTTTTATTGCCCATACCTCACTCCTCCACCCCACACCTAATGTGAGCATCTGCTTCTAGAACAGCATTACTTTACTCAGAGGTTCTAATCATCTTACTGTTAGTCTTGACATCAGCTGGTGCTCAATACATGGCTGCTGGCTGGACAAAGCCTTTGGCCTCTCTATCAGGCTACCTGCTTTGTTTTTGGAAAGCCATTGGGGTTTCTGCTCAGCTAATGGAGGGATGAAGGCAAATAATCAGGATTTAACCAAACTAGTGAATGAACTTTAAAAATTTCATACAATGCTGGCAAGGAAGGCACTAGGTCTCATTACAGATGGTTGTGAGCCACCATGTGGTTGCTGGAAATTGAACTTGGGACCTCCGGAAGAACAGCTAGTGCTCTTCCTCTCTGAGCCATCTCTCCAGCCCCCTAGTGAATGAATTTTAAAGGATTAGTTCTACTAAGTCTTTTTTTTTAAATTTATTTATTTATTTATTATGTATACAATATTCTGTGTGTATTCCTGAAGGCCAGAAGAGGGCGCCAGACCTCTTTACAGATGGTTGTGAGCCACCATGTGGTTGCTGGGAATCGAACTCAGGACCTCTGGAAGAGCAGGCAATGCTCTTAACCACTGAGCCATCTCTCCAGCCCTCTACTAAGTCTTGATCGACAATTCATCAAAGTCAATTTCAAGACAAAAAGACTCACTAATACTGGTATTGGCACAAGAAGCTAATATTTCCTACCCAGAGAAACACAACCCTGCTGGCCTTCACCCATGCAGGCTGGTAACTGTATCTTAAAAGGTCAGTGAATGGGGAAGGAAAATAGAAGATGACTCCACCCCAAAGAAAGTTCCGCATATCTACAATTTTCCTACTTATGTCTATCCACAAAATTACTGTCAGCAACAACAAAAGTAAGGAACTAAACCTAGGGACAGGTAGAAATAAGACAGGTACAAGGATTCCAACAGAAATAAGGGGATCTCTCAAAATGAAGGCCCAGAGGGTGATAGCTGTAGGAAAGCCAAAACAACAACAACAACAACAACAATAAAAAAAACCTGAATTACTGCCAAATGGGTTTGTGGTACTGAGGAGTTTTACAGTTCTGAAAAGGAGAATGAAATGTGGGGTAACTAAGGGTAAGATTAACTGATGGCAAGAAGATAGAATGACAACACAGCTCTTTATTCCAGAGAAAGCCAGAACTTACACCTAGGCCTGCAGATCCAGCTGAGAATACTGTATCACCATGATAGTCTGATGCAAGCAGCAATTATGAAGTAACTAGATTGAAAAATGGATGCTGGGTGGTGGTGGTGCACACCTTTAACCCAGGAGACAGAGGCAAGCATCTATGTGAGTTCGAGGCCAGTCTGGTCTACAAAGCCAGTTACAGGACAGCCTCCAAAGCTACACAGAGAACCCTGTCTCAAAAAACCAAAAAGAAAAGAAAAAAGAAAAATGGAAAAACTGGTTTATGCTAGAATATGAATATAGACCTTCAGATTTCTCAGGGCCAAGTGAGATTGATTATATCATAGTTTCACTGTTTTGTTAATGGACAAAGAATCTAACCCCTAAGCCAAAGACAATGTGATGCCAGGCATAAGTATCTGGAAAGAATTGTTCCCTTGAGACGCTCCACAAGCCAAGCTCTGAAACCAAGAGTAGCTTTTCCAGAAGCTTTTCACACAAAATACTTGAGACACCGGCATAGTTTCCTAACATCTCAGGGGAAGAGTCGAAGTTGGGACTAGTCATGCTTTTGCCCAAGGTTATACCACCTCTACACTTCAAAGTTTACAGTAACTTCAAAAGGACCCACTTGCTTGCAAGTGAGTGACTGCTACACAGGAGCCATGTGCTATACTAACAGGAGGACAAGCTAACTCACTCTATAAAATTAACTCATCCAAGAGTTCCTGGGGATTTAAAAGGGAGATTTCCCTCCTTTTGTCCTCTGTTCTCTACATATGGCCCAGGATGTAAGATGTCCCCCTATGGTATAGAGCCTCGTGTCACAGTTCAGACTAATTTATGTGAAGGGACAGGATAACAGCCCACCTACTCTTCTCTTGAGTCATAAGGTCTTTTTTTCCCCTTTTCTATGTATAAAAAAGAATACACAATTCCCTTTAAAATTTTTTTAAAAAGCTCTGTGTGTGCATGTGCAGTATGTATAAAGAGGTCAGAGGACAACCTCAGGTCTCAGTCCTTGTCTGAGATAGGGCCTTTTGCTCTTTTTTACTGCACCGGTCAGGCTAGCTGGCCTCAAGATTCTGAGGAGTACCCTGTTTCCACAGCCTATCTTAACATCCAAGTGCTAGGATTACACACTTGCAGTATTGTGCCCATCTTCTGGGGATCCACACATAGGTCCTCATGCTTGCTGACCAAATGCTTTACCCACTGAGCCATCTACAATGTTAGAATCTTGTCTTGAAATGGATGCCTCTCTAGCTCTTTGAATGGTCTAAACCATTTTCCCCCCCTGGAATCTAGAATCCAGGAGAACCTAAATACAGTTTCTTTCCTTCCTGTTGTCATAGTTACTGGGGCAACTGTAATAAGGATGGGAACTTACCCAGACACAGAAAAGGAGCTGGTGGCTCTATGTGTGAAGGCTTCCAACTGGGAATGGTCTAATGATTAAACCAACACTTCTCTACACCAGACATAAGTTTTCTAAATGCTCAGCTGGAGTCTCTGCCAATGAGCATCGCTTTTTAGAGAAAAAACAAAAATGCCTTTTGATGTGGGATCCCCTTCTGTATGATGTGATTACCACTGATTAATAAAGAAACTGCTTTGGACCTATACCAGGGCAGAACAGAAGTAGGTGGCGAAAACTAAACTGAACGCTGGGAGGAAGAAGGCAGAGTCAGGAGACACTCTGTAGCCCCGCCAGAGACACATTTAGGACGTAACTTTACCTGGTAAGCCAGAGCCATCTGGTGATACACAAATTAATGGAGATGGGCTAGTTTAGGACATAAGAGTTAGCCAAAAATATGCTTAAGCTATTGACCAACTAGTATTGCAAATAATATAGTTTTTGTGTGATTATTTTGGGCATCCGGGAACTAACAATAGCCTTTATTCTACATGGTTCCTCTGTACCAAAAGAAGATAATGAAAGTTGGCGGTGGTGGCACATGCCTTTAATCCCAGCACTCGGGAGGCTGAGACAGGCAGATTTCTGTGAGTTAAAGGCCAGGCTGGTCTACAGAGCTAGTTCCAGGAAAGGCTCTAAAACTACAAAGAAACCTGTCTCAAAAAACAAACAAACAAAAAACAAAAGAATTAAAGAAAGTTAATATGTACAACCTATGCTATTTCTAAGTCACAGTCAAAGTGGGGGATGCAGCTCAGTGTCAGACTACTGACCTAGTAATATTTTGGACACTGGGGTTTGATCCTTAACACTGAAAACAGAACAGAGTGAAGTCGAAATCATATCTGTTTCTAGTAAAACAAACAAACAAAAACCACTGAAGCTAAAATTTTTAAAGTTGATGGGTTATGGAATAAGGATAATAGCTTAGAGAGAGGGAGAGAGAGAGAGAGGGAGGGAGGGAGGGAGGGAGGGAGAGGGAGAGGGAGGGAGAGGGAGAGAGAGGGAGAGAGAGAGAGAACGAGAACAGTATTCATTTATAACAATGATGCAAACCTAAGCACTCTCAGCGGATGGACACTAAGTGAGAAAAGACATTTAAGTCTTGAGCCCTCCCCACTGTCACAATGTTTGATAAGGTGTTTGAAAGATTCTAAATTGCATGTACATCTGCTGACATACGAGGCAACTTAAAAAACCAAAACATAATCCATCTTAACAGCAATATGGCAGAACAAGTAGTAACATGTGTTGTTAAAGAGACACACTCTTCTCTTACAACAAGTGTAACAGGAGCCACAGTGCGCAGTGGGAGTAGTGCAAACCTGCAGCAGGCCCTGGAGAACCGAACTGTGGCAGACCAGAATAATTTAAAAGTGACCACACTGAATAAAACACCTCCTGGTTCTGATCCTAAGCAGTTGGAAGAATGGTGACAGTAAGGGAAATTGGGTCCCAAGCTGTTTGGTCACTCTCGTCGTGCAAACCAGGGTTTAAAGTGAATCACTTACAAGATGACAATCTAGAAACTTACTGGCAATGTGATGGCTCTCAACTCATTTAGTGAACATCCAATTCAGCAACTTGAATTGATGGAACCAAATGGCTGGATTCATGTTCCTTTAACTGACAATCATAAGAAGCCAACTCGCATGTTCAGGAAACAGATCACTGTTCTAGCCAACCAACAAAATAGAAGAGACACCCACATGAGACAGATTAAGATATACACACCAGTGGAAGAGAGCTCCACTGAGAAGTTCCCTAGATGCACAACCACTGGTTTTTGATGTATTGTTCAATACGGTGACTTGAAAAATGGGACAGAAGTGAAACAGACTTTGTTTTACTCTGCCACTGAATATTGTATCAAGTACCTTTAGTGATAAATCATGTTATTTTATAATTTTATATACATTTAAAACATTTTTTTTTTTTTGGATTTTTCGAGGCAGGGTTTCTCCGTAGCTTTTTGGTTCCTGTCCTGGAACTAGCTCTTGTAGACCAGGCTGGCCTCGAACTCACAGATCCGACTGCCTCTGCCTCCCGAGTGCTGGGATTAAAGGCATGCGCCACCACTGCCAGGAACATTTTAATTTAGATAAGTCATTTTTGGTAATGCCTGTTTTCCTTATACAATAAAGCTCATATATTACAAAACAAACAAAAAAACAGCCAACCCACACAAAATGGCCAATGGCCTTCCATGGGCCGCTCCAGGGGCTGAGTGGCCCCAGAAAGTACTCCATGTAAACTGGTGAGTCAAATGCACTTACAGCACTGGACACACAGTTACCTCTGCATGTGCTGGCTGCCTGCAAGCACTCAGCAAGAAAAACACCAGAATACTAACAGCTCACAGCAGTGACATTGCTTAGCTCCAATTATTCCAACACTGGCTGGTTCGAGAGAATCATCCAATTACAGAAGCATCAAGGGCACGTGGCACATGTCTAGCTCACATCTAGGGCCATAGGAATCATTTAATTTCCTTTCTCTAACAGAGACAAAATTACTCAAAACAATAAAAGCAAAAAAATCCTCCAGTTCTTCCTGTTGTCTCCACTTCTTCCTGCTGTATGTCTTCTGGTTGCTGTCAAAATGGACAAGTTCACAAGACTCAGGAAAGTGATGTGGTCCTGGCTGGATACTACTCTGGACATAAACTGTCACTGTTAAGAACACTGATGACACCTCATACCATTTCTTCAGCCATGCCTGGAATTTGAAACTGACAGTCACTCTGTGCCCTGTTCTGTGGATATTCTCATGGATAAAATTCTCATCAACAAGAATGTTTTCAAAGACAACTCTGAAAGGCAAGGCCAAATGGGAGATCATGGTCAAATTTGAGGATACAAAATGGACAAGAACAAGTAGTTCTTCCAGAAGCTTGTTTTAAAGGGTTTTGTTACATTCAGAGGTTTTTATGTCTGAATCTGTCTTTGCTGTATATCTCTATCTATTCTGACCATACATGGCCCCTCCCTTACCATCAAACTCAAGGATCAATTACTCCAAATAGCCTGTGGTGGTTTGAATGCACTTGACCCCTATAATCTCATAGAAAGCAGCATTATTTGTTGGAGTGGGTATGGCTTTGTTGGAGGAAGTGTGTCACGATGGGGGTGGACTTTGAAGTTTCCTATGCTCAGGATACTGTGCCCAGGGTTCTCAGTTAACTTCCTGTTGCCTGTAAGATGTAAGACTCTCAGCTACTTCTCCAGCACCATGTCTGCCTGCATGCCAGCAAGCTCTCTGCCATAATAATGGACTGGACCTCTGAAACTGTAAGTGAGTCCACCCAATGAAATGTTTTCCTTTATAATGTCAAAATAAATAAATAAAGGGTTTTGTTACTTGTTTCCATAATTAAAAATTGGGGGCTTCTACCACATGCCTAATAATGTACACCCTCCAATAATTACAATAAAATACAGGTCAACCTTCTTTTATTAAGATTTATTTATTAATTATATATACAGCATCTGTCTGCATGTATCCCTGCAGGCTAGAAAAGGGCACCAGATCTCATTATAGATGGTTGTGAGCCACCATGTTGTTGCTGGGAATTGAACTCAGGATCTTTCGAAGAAGAGTCAATGCTCTTAACCTCTGAGCCATCTCTCAGCACCCAGGTCAACCTTCTTTTTAAAAGATGGACAAAAGCAGCACAGGTTTGTGATCCTAGTACTTGATAGGATAAGGCAGGAGGATTGCTACAAATCTTAAGTCACCCTGGAATAATAAAAAAAAAAGTTTCCACCAGCCTATAGGTGAGACAAGAAAGAAAAGACACGAGGGGGGGGGGGAAGGGGAGGGGAGGGAAGGGAGGGAGGGAGATTTTGTGTAAGATAAAGACTAGAGACTCTTGCTATTTGGGGTTTCTTTACAAGTACCTAATAGGATATAATTTGCCCAGTTTTTTTTTTGTTTGTTTGTTTTGTTTTGATTTGATTTTTTTTTTTTTTTGGTTTTTCGAGACAGGGTTTCTTTGTAGCTTTGGAGCCTGTCCTGGAACTAGCTCTTGTAGACCAGGCTAGCCTTGAATTCACAGAGATCCACCTGCCTCTGCCTCCCAAGTGCTGGGATTAAAGGAATGAGCCACCACCACCTGGCCTTAAATGGTTTTCTGAATACAGAGGAAAGAAGCCTTCAAGTGCCAGGCAGGTCCACTGCTTCTAAATCAGAATTGTAAATTGCTTTTAATTTCCATAAAGTCTCTTTAGTCAGAAAAACAGAAACTAACAGAAACTAAAATAAGAATAACCAGCATCAATAGATAAGTGAGAAAAGGGTATTCATTCTGAATGGTCCTGAGAGTCAGTACTTAGAATGTGGACAGGAATCCACACAGAAACCCTCACTGTGCTGTGAGCAGGCTGTGGGACAGGCATGGACCATGTACCCTGGGACAAGTCCCAGCTCATCTGCTTCCAATGAACCTAGATATGAGCTAGGTTGGCCTAGGGTAGGTCCTGGTTCTCTGTAGCTCACTGGACTGGCTGGCCCTGAACTCCATGTCTCTGCCTCCCAAGTACAGGGATTAGAGGTGTATGCCGCTGGCACACCTGGCCAAAATTAGTAACTTTTGAGCTATAAAAGATACCATCGCCTCCCTTTCCGTGTCTCTCCCGAAGAGGAAGCTTCTGCCTCTTTCTTTTCTCCCTGCTTCTCCCCTTCCCCCTGCTGTTTCTCTTTCTCTCTCTGCCCCTCTCTGCTCTTTCCCCTTCTACCCTTACCTCCCATAACCCACTAAATAAATACCCACTTTCTCTGAAAAAAAATCACTTCTGTGCTCTGCATACAACCCCCAAGCACTATGCATATTATATATCTGGCAAAACATCCATACCTAAAATACTTAAGTAGTTTTTATATATAACTCAATAATAAAAATTATTAATTATCTAATTAAATATAGAAAAAGGCTCTGAATATACCCACAGAAGACATATAAATGCTTATCAATAAGCACATAAAAAGATACTCATCATTATCTTGAAAGGAGACAAGTCAAAAACCACAATCAAATACCATTTCATACCAGCTATAATGGGTATCATTTTTTTTTAAAAAAAATTGAGAATTAACAAGCATTGTAGGGCTGAAGAGATGATTCAGGGGTTAAGAGCACTGGCTGCTCTTGCAGATGACCCAGGTTTGATTTCCAGCACCCAAATGAAGGCTCAAAGCCACCTGAAACTTTAATTCCAGGGGAGTCGATGGCCTCTTCAAGCACCAGGCATGCACATGGTGCAAAAACCACTGATGTGGGGCTGGAGAGATGGCTCAGGGGTTAAGAGCACTGACTGCTCTTCCAGAGGTCCTGTGTTCAATTCCCAGCAACCACATGGTGGCTCACAGCCATCTATCATGAGACCTGGTACCCTCTCTGGAATATAGGCAGACATGCAGGCAGAACACTATATATATATATATAAAAAGCCGGGCGGTGGTGGCGCACGCCTTTAATCCCAGCACTCGGGAGGCAGAGGCAGACGGATCTCTGTGAGTTCGAGACCAGCCTGATCTACAAGAGCTAGTTCCAGGACAGGCTCCAAAACCACAGAGAAACCCTGTCTCGAAAAACCAAAAAAAAACCAAAAAACAAACAAACAAAAAAACAAAAAACAAAAAAAAAAAACACTGATGTGGGAGTGTCATATATCAATCTGTTGATTTCATTGGTTAAGCAATAAAGAAACTGCTTGGCCCTCATAGGTTAAAACATAGGTGGGAGGAGTAAACAGAACAGAATGCTGGGAGGAAGAGGAAGTGAGCTCAGACTCGACAGCTCTGCTCTCTGGAGCAGAGAGGCCATGCTCAGCTCTCCCGGGCAGATGCACACGATGAAGCAAGCCGCCAGGTTAGACATGCTGAATCTTTCCCGGTAAGACCGGTGCTCACACATTATTAGAGATGGGTTGATCGGGATATCAGAATTAGCCAGTAAGGGCTAGAGCTAAAGGGCCAAGCAGTGTTTAAATGAATACAATTTGTGTGTTATTTCGGGGCATAAGCTAGCCAGGTGGCTGGGGACGCAGCCCCGCAGCTCCATACTACTACAGACCACGGTACTTAATAAAAGAATAATACCACTCCTCTTAAAACAAAAACAAACAAAAAACTACCAAGCACTAGTTTGAATATAGCAAAATTAGAAACCTTACACACTGCTGGTAAAATGACTGAAGGAAGGGCACAGTAGTTAACAGCACTCACTGCTCTTGCCAAGGACCTGAGCTCCATTTCTAGAACACACATGGCTTACAACCATCTTTAACTCTAGTTCTAGCCCTCTTCTGACCTTTGGGAGGCACCATGCACATACACAGTGCACAAACATACATGGAGCAAACACTCATACATATAAAATTTAAAAAAAATTACGGCTGAAGAGATGGCTCAGTGGTTAAGAGCATTGTCTGCTCTTCCAGGGGACCCAGGTTCAATCCACAATGCAGCTCACAACTGTCTGTAACTTTAGTTCCAGGGGACCTGACACCCTCACATAGACATATCCAAAAAGCCCTGGCTTGTCTTGGAACTCACAACATAGACAGAGCTGGCCTCTGCCTCTAAGTGCTGAGACTAAAAGTGTGTGAATCCACACCTATCTAAACACAAAATCTTGTATGTGAATGTGTTGAAGATTATTCATAAAAGTTCATATATATATATATATCTCAAAAGGTATATATACTCAAAAGTCTACCAACTGATAAACTATTAAACTTAAAATGTGGTATATACACACATTGGGATTATTGTTCAGTCTTAGAAAGAGACAGAAAGCATTAGGGACATGCTCCAACCTGATAAACTTCAACATCATGCTGTGTGAAAGAAGTCAGGCATAACTTACACAATAGTCCAGAATAAGGAACTCCACAAGTATAAAACTGATGTTTGTTTAGAAATGGAGTACAGGGATAAAAAAGCATGTGCCATAATGCCTGACAGGATTTATTTTATTAATTAATTATGTGTTTATTGTTTTTTGAGACAGGGTTTCTCTGTGTAGCTCTGGCTGTCCTGGATTGTTCTGTAGACCAAGCTGGCCTCAAACTCACGGAGATCGGGTTGCCTCTGCCTCCTAAGTGCTGGGATTAAAGGTGTGCACTGCCAGGCTTATTTTTTGAGACAAGGTTTCACTGTATAACATTTGCCATCCTCGAACTATGTAGACTAGGCTGGCCTTTGAACACAGCGCACACACTTCCTTGATCTTTCAAGTACTTTCAAGTGGATTAGAGATGACACCACCATGTCTGGCTTGGGGTTTCTTTTTGAGGTGATTAAAGTGTTGCAAAATGGATGATGGTGAAGAATATTTAACTCTATAATAAAAAACCATGGAACTGTACATGTTATATAGATGAACTACACCGCACATGAATTGTATTTCAACAAAGCTGTTTTTAAAGAGTTATTCAAATAAGAACAAGTAGGAAAAATACAGTGGCAGAAGATTCTAATTATCATCTATGTCAAGGGTGTGTGTGTGGGCACATGTGCATGGTGTGCACACGCGGCTTATGGACATACTCATGTTGGTATAGAACTTTGTTCTCCAGGTATGGTATGGCACTGATGTTGTCTTGAAATCAGATCTGTTTTGGAATATCTGTTTACACTATGGAGGTGTGTGGCCAATAGCTAGGCAGGAAGAGGTTAGGTGGGACTTTCAGAGACAGAGAGGACTCTGAGAAGAAGAAAGGCAGAGTTGCCAGAGAGGAAATGGGAGGTGCAAGATGGAAGAGAGGTAACACCATGTGGTAGAACATAGATTTAAAAATATAGGTTAGTGCTGGCTGGCAGCAGAACATGCCTTTAATCCCAGCACTCAGAAGAAGGCTAGTACCAGGACAGGCTCCAAAGCTACAGATAAACCCTGTCTCAGAAAAAGAAAGAAAGACAAAATATGGGTTAGTTAGGCGTGGTGGCAAACACCTTTAATCCTACCACTTGGGAGACAGAGGGAAGTGGATCTCTGTGAGTTCGAGGCCAGCCTAGTTTACAAAGTGAGTTCCAGGACAGTTAGGGCTGTTACACAGAGAAATCCTGCCTAAATAAATAAATAAATAGTTAATTTAAGTTATAAGAGCTAGTTGAGATAAATCCAAGCTTAAGGCCAAGCTTTCATAATTAATAATAAGTCTAGTCATTACTTGTGTGCTGGTGGTCCAAAGATACTTTGACAAAGAAAGATTGCTACATCAGATCAGTTATGATTACCAGTATAAAACCCTCACAAGATCTAGTTTATTAATATTTCCTCCTGGAAGGTATGAGAGGCCCCATAAGACATAGAAGGCTCCTCCCCTCCTTGAAGATATAAACAGTTAACAACTGCTACGACAGAATCTTATTCAGTGGTATAGCAGCCCCTAAGTTGATTATACCCCAATTAAAGCAGCCCCAATTAAATGCATTGTTCTACCAAGTTAACATTTTATCCAGTCTAATCTAAGAACAGTTCCTGACTCCACATCTTAGTTATTATTAGGTTGAGCTTGAGTAATAGGCAACACCATGAAACAAAGACAAGAGCTATCAGTGTTCCAACTGACAAAAGACTCTAGCACTGATGGGCCTGGTTTACAGGTAAGGACAAACTGACTCCAAGAACCACCTGTATCTCCATAGGTCAAAGATCGAAATTCAAGAACATGCCAAATGCTGTCCTTATTAAGTGAGATGCAGCAATGAAAATTCTAAATTAGCAAATGAAAATACTACTTTGTAGAAAGAAAAAAGAAATACTATTTCTTGAACTAGTTTGTGAATACATAGGTATACATTACAATAACTGATTTCTAAAATAAAATTTTCACATTTACATACATATATGCACACACATATCAGAGAACAACCCTCAGAGTTGGTTATGTTCTTTCACCTGTGGGCTTTAGGGATGAAACTAGGGTTGTCAAACTTGGCATCAAGTACCTCTTCCCACTGAGCCATCGCGTCAGCCTCAATCGCTGATTTATTAAAATGATATAAACTGGCCAGGCAGTGGTGATGCATGCCTTTAATCCCAGCATTTGTAAGGCAGAGGCAGGCAGTTCTCTGAGTTCAAGGTCAGCCTGGTCTACAAAGAGTTCCAGGACAGTCAGGGCTATACAGAGAAACTCTTGTCAGGTTGCGGGGGCAATAAACTGGACTAAGGGTGTAACTGAATGTTAGAGTACCTAACTAACATACAAGAGACCTTAGGTTTAAACCCAACATTTAAAAGAAAAAAAAGAAAAGCCGGTGGTGGTGGTGGTGGCAAACACCTTTAATCCCAGCACTCGGGAGGCAGAGGCAGGCGGGTCTCTGTGAGCTTGAGGCCAGACTGGTCTTGACAACTGTATTATATACTAAATCTACCCATGGCAACTTCATTACAAGCACAGTCAGCTACTTCATAAGTGATTTCCCCCAAAGTTGACTTTAAAATCTTAATTCTGATTTCCAACAAAGTACCAGGCCTAGCTCAATGGAAAGATAAGAGATATAACAAAAATTAAATGGTTGATAGTTAGTTGGGTAATAAGCAAAGGAAACAAATGGGCACGTTGTTTGTTTGTTTGTAGAGACAGAGTTTCTCTGTGTAGTTCTGTAGCCTGTCCTGGAACTTGCTCTATAGACCAGAGCTGTCCTCGAACTCACAGAGATTCACCTGCCTCTGTCTCCCGAGTACTGGGATTAAAGGCATAGGCCACCACTGCCCAGCCAAATGTGTACTTTTAAAGAAAAAAGTAATGCCTAAGAAAAAAGGTAATACATAGGAACAAATATTTATGGCATTAACTTGACCTAACAACATCAATAAAAGGAATAAGTCTTTTTTTTCTTTTTCTTTTTCTTTTTACAGGAAGGGAACAAAGAAGTAAGGACTAACTATACATACAAGACACTCGGCGAGTCTATTGGTTCTGGAGGATAACCAGCCCATCTAATTCCTTCATTAGGACAACACTGACCCTGTCAGAAGTCAGAAAATGACATACAGCCTTGGTCTGAAAGGTCACTGGCTACAATAGGCACCCCAACTAGAGATCTTTAACTCACAGTCAAGCTTAGAACATCAACTTCTGAGCACTTGTGACTATGTGCTTGGCTTGTGTGTACATTTCACCAAAGAAGAGCTACACAGAGCAGCCTCTTACAACCTTGGCAATTCTGTGTCACGTAGGCGCACACACACAGTTCTCTCTCAAAAGACATCTTGTGGCTACCTAGGAGCAAACCTTCCCAGTGGAGTAGAAGCATTAAGTACACTACTGCCTGCTGCAATATTTAAGGTTAAGGCTTACAGACTAAGAAAAGGAAGCATCTTCAATTTCTTCTCGTATTTGTCTTCTCTCTTCAGAGATTTTTGTTTTAATCCTGCATTGGGATATTCTGCAATGTGTCTAGAAATAGATCTATAGATGTGTACCAATTTGTCCTGTAAACCAAACACTATTTTTTCTAAAAGCTTCTGTCTTATTCCACTTCTAGAAAGTTTTCATAGCTCTAAATCAGAGGTTCTCAACTTATGGGTCACAACTCCTGGAGGCAGGGGGGTATAAAATAACCCTTTTATTGCCTAAGACCACCAGAAAACACCTAACAGTAGCAAAATTACAGTTATTAAATAGCAGTAAAAATAATTTTATGGTTGGGAGGGTCACTACAACATGAGGAATGTATTAAAGGATCACATTAGGAAGACTGAGAGCCACTACTCTAAATAATTCTTGTCTTTGGGTGGTGGTGGCATACATCTTTAATCACAGCACTCAGGAGGCAGAGGCAGGCAGATCTCTGAGTTCAGGGCTAGCCTGGTATGTAGAGTGAGTTCCATGATAGCTAGGGCTGTACATAGAAACCCTGCCTTGAAAAACAACAGATAATGAATGAATGAATTTCTTGTCTCCTATTAAACCCTCTGTGCCCTGGAATACAAAATCAGAACTGGGTCAGAAGCTTAGAGCTGCTCTCTGGGTTACTCAGCTACTCTGTTAAAATATACTGGCACTCCTTTTCACATTCTAGCAAATTCCTCAGCATAGTTTTTACTTCACCAATCCTAGCTGCCTTCCTGTTCAACTCGAGTTTTACTTACAAAGATTTAATTTTTGAGTTAAGTGTTTTGGCAGAAGCCTATAATCCCAGCAGTCAGTGGCTAGGAGAGAAAGTAAAACAAAACAAAACAAAACTGTCTCAAACATTGTTGTTTTAAAATCTAAATCTAATTCAATGCCTGACCTCTAGAGACAGATTCATGCCCAGACGACTGTTCTTGAACTGGTGAATCTCTTGCTGAATTAACCCTCCCTATGGTTAAGGCTACAGGCCCGTCATGTTTCTTCTAGTGTTTCTATGTCACTCCTTCATTCACAGCTGATAGAAGGAATCACTTTTAACCTGCTGTGTTTCACCCTTTTTCTTACCGATATTCTCTGTTTCATCTTCAAAAAACTTTTTGGAGGAATTGTTTTTGAGTCAGGGTCTTACTATATAATCCAGACTTAATTTGAATATGATGATCATCCTGCCTCAGCCTCCTGAGTACTGGGATTATAGGCATGGAGTACCACTATGGCTTCATCTCTTTTTAATTTTAAAGATGTGGTTTTGTTGCTTATCTTTTTTTTCCCTCCTCCCTTTCGAGAATGTTGGGAACCAAACTGGAGCATCATGTCTGTCAAATTCATGTGCGTTTGGGTTTTTTTGTTTGTTTGTTTTTGTTTGTTTGTTTTTGTTTTTTCGAGACAGGGTTTCTCTGTAGCTTTGGAGCCTATCCTGGAATAAGCTCTTGTAGACCAAGCTAGCCTCAAAGTCACAAAGATCCACCTGCCTCTGCCTCCCGAGTGCTGGGATTAAAGGTGTGCACCGCCTGGCTATGTGGGGTTTTTTGTGGTTGTTGTTCTGGGTTTTTTGTTTTAAACCACTGGGCTATACCTCCTGGGCCCAGTTCTCTTTCCTTGGGATCATATGTTTATGGTTTGCAAACTCACAGTCAGATCTAGGTGAAGTACAAGCAATGAAGGTGGTTCTCTGCACATACCATTCCTTGCCCAATAGTTCTGTGGTTTCTTTACCAGGATCTTTACAGCTGGACAGAGCAATACTGGTAGTCTTCAATTATCATGCCTCTAGGAGGCCATGCTGGCTTCCAACTGCTCCAGGATTACCTGAGCAGTGAATGAAGGATGGGCTTTGTTTTGGCTTTTCTTTTTTTTTTTTTTTTTTTGGTTTTTTCGAGACAAGGTTTCTCTGTGGTTTTGGAGCCTGTCCTGGAACTAGCTCTTGTAGACCAGGCTGGTCTCAAACTCACAGAGATCCGCCTGCCTCTGCCTCCCGAGTGCTGGGATTACAGGCGTGCGCCACCACCGCCCGGCTTGTTTTGGCTTTAAATCTCCTTTCATATGCAGAAAAGTTCAGCATTCAGTGACTACAGTACTTCCCACATGGACTACTTTTAGGTCCCATGAGCCTTCCGGAGTAGAGTTAGCTTCAACAGCATTAATGCCTACTCTCTCTCTTTCTCTCTGCTTGTTGTTTACACACACACACACACACACACACACACACACACACACACACACCAGGTTTTGTTTTTTGAGACTAGAGTTTCTCTCTGTGGCCCTGGATATCCTGGAACTTGCTCTGCAGACCAGGCTGGCCTCGAAGCCAGAGATTTGCCTGCCTTTGCCTCTTGGGTGCTGGAATTAACGATGTGTGCTACCACTGCCCAGCGAATGCCTACTTTCAAACTCAACATGACAGGTCTGTGGTTTCAGCATCAACCTTTGCTCTGTATTTCTGTTTGTCTACAGACTTGTTTATATCTTAGTTTTAAGGATACTTATATTTCTAATTTTCTTTTTATATTTGCTGTTTGAAATGGAAGTGGAGTGCTAGGTATTATTAGCACAAACTTTTAATCCCAGCATTCCGGACACAAAGGCAGAGCTACACAGAGAAACCTTGTTTCCAAAAAAATTTAAACAAATAAAAAAGAAAGAGATGGGGGTAGGGAGAGAAGGAGAGAAGGAAAAGAAATAAATGGCGGGGGGGGGGGAGGTTACTGGAGAGATGGTTCAGTGGGTAAGAGCACTCACTGACTGCTCTTCCAGAGGACCTGGGTTCAAATCTCAGCACCCATATGGCAGCTCACAACTGTCTGTAATTCCAGTTCCAAGGAACTGACACCCATGGCAAAACACCAACACAAAATAAATAAATAAATAAATAAATAAATAAATAAATAAATAAATAAAAGAGAATTGGAAGAGAACTGATTTAAAAATGGAACCAGAACCTGGAGCATATCAAGGTTCTACCAACGAGCTATACCTCAGTCTAGGAGTTCAGTTTTAAACACTAAAATGAATATAAATTATTCTTACTCAATTGCAAAAATACAGTAATTACTTTAAAACTCAAATGAGGACTAAGGACTGTAATTCAGGATAAATAGAAAGCTCTTTGTCTGTTTTTCTATTTTTTTTCTATTTTTTATTTTTTTTATTGAAAAAAAGTTTCCGTCTCCTCCCAGCCTCCCATTTCCCTCTCCCTCCTCCCATTCCTCTCCCCCTTCCCCCACTCCTCTCCCCCTCCCTCTCCTGTCTGAAGAGCAGTCAGGGTTCCCTGCCCGGTGGAAAGTACAAAGTCCTCCCCCCTCCATCCTGGTCTAGGAAGGTCACTGGGTTTTGATCCTACTTCATGTTCTGGCTTTGTGGGAGCCTAGCCAGTGTGGATGTTTTTCTATTTTTTAAGACAGGGTCTCTTTATGTAGCCCGGGTTGTTCTGGGTACTTGTTATGTAGACCAGATTGACCTCAAACTCACAGAAACCTATCTGCTTCTGCCTCCCCAGTGTGTGCCACCAACCTGACTCTCAGAACTCTTAGAACTCAATGATAAGAACATCAACAACCCAACCAAAACTACCTAAAAATAGTAATTATGTATTAAAGCACAGCTATGATGGTGCCCACAATCCCAGCAATTTGGGAGGCTAAGGCAGAAGGACTGCAGGTTCAAGGCCAGTCTGGGCTACAGAGTGGGTTCAAAGTCTGAACAAATTTGGTAACTTGCCTCAAAATGAAGAGTGAAAACAGGACTACGTAAATAGGGCATGTGACTACCATGCACAAAGCCCTAGGTTTCCTCTTACACACGGGTGTGTGTGTGTGTGTGTGTGTGTGTGACTAGGTGTGACTTCACAAAGAGGTAGGGATAGCAAGATGTCTAACAGCATTAAGTGCTGGAAGAGTATAAAGCAATAGAATGCTTGCACATTGCCTTTGGTAATTCATTTCCAAAAAAGCAAGCCCTTCAGAAAAGACTTTGGCATTTCCAAAGAGTTAGGCTATCATATAACCTACATATTCTAGTAAGTATTTATAAAAGAGGATGAAAACATTTGTCCACACAAATCTTTTATTTAAATATCCATGGAACCTCTTTTATAAAAGTAAAAAAAAATGGAAACAATCTAGGTAAATGGATAAATCAATTGTGGCACATCCGTAAAGGGACTGTGATTAAGCATAAAACACTGGTATACGCAACAGTTTGGATGAACAAATTTAGACTTCTTTTCCTTCTAAAATAACAACAAAAAATATAATGCATGTTTTTCATTTATATTGAATTTCAAAAAATGTAAACTAATTTATAGCTAGAAAGCAAATCAGTGATTGTCAGGTGTCTGGGGTGAAGAAAATGCTAGACTACAAAGAGACAAAAGACTGAGGGGTGATGGTCTGTATCTTGATTGTGAAGGTCAGTGTCACAACTCATGTATATGCACTGCCTTGAGTTTACTGCATGCAAGCACATCAATTGAGTTTTTTTTAAAAAAAAGAAAATTGCTGAATTCAGACCATGAATAAAGCATTCTAGAAAGAGTCCTCAGCTTTATCCTAAAATTCTCACATTGTTGTTGTCCAAAACCACATTAAGTCCTCACTGTAAGGCCCAAAAACCAAACATATCAAATGCAATCCACTGGGCTTGGAGTTTTATATTTACTTTGAGCTAAGAGAAGACAAACTGACTGGGGAATATGTCTTAATGCAGCCAATCACAGCCTCAGGCTCTTGGTGTCTTCTGTGTCCTCATGAAAGCTATTTTAATATCTTTTCTCTTTGAGTGGCAATCAACTCATAATTCAGAATTGGTCATTACAACTCACAATTCAGGTTTAATCCACGGTGTGTGGTAGATAAGAGAGAGAGAGAGAGAGAGAGATGAATATCCTGTGGGACACCCTGCACTTTGAAGTCAAATTCAGTCTAACCCAACACTGCTGAATGCACATTTACAACAGGCACTCTGATCTTCAGCACCAGTCCTTGCTTTTAATCACCCCATCATTTTTGCTCTCAGAGAGAAAGATCTAAAACAAAAGATATTAGTTTATCTCCAAATCTATCAATCATTTCTTTATCACCTGCCTTGTAGGCACTCAAATAGTTGATACACTAATTGGCTCCCAAATT
Source organism: Microtus oregoni (assembly GCF_018167655.1). Lineage (NCBI taxonomy): Eukaryota > Metazoa > Chordata > Mammalia > Rodentia > Cricetidae > Microtus > Microtus oregoni. Next base: position 201,674 of record NW_024543223.1, on the reverse strand, counting down.
TCAAGAAAGACAAAACTGCAACCTCAGCTTGTAATAACAACGAACAAGAGAGCCAACATTTTCAAAAACCCTTACGGATTCCCTTGGCCCAAGCTCTCAACTCAACAGCCAGACATCAGCCCAACAAACACCTCTAAATATTGTGCCATCTCAGAGAAAAGGTTTATTGCAATGGATGAGATCTAAGAAAGAGTAAGCACCATTATCTAATGAGAAAGAAATTTACAAGTTTATATTCTTACTGAATAAATTGACGAATACCCTCTTAGTAGATACACACTGTAACAGGTACTACAGTGACACAGTAAAGAGGGAGTCCCAAGGATTCAACTGTCCTGTGGTTCTGAGGAATGAGAATTCTCAGCTGAAATCCTATGGGTATAAGCCGTATCTTGAAACCAGTGCCATCAAAGCAAAACCTCAGAACTACAGAACTCCCAGTGATGGAATTTGGAAAGCACTGTCATTGGCTCTAAATCATAAAGCCTAGGGTAGTGATAGACCAAGATGAACTATGTATACCAACCACGCTCTACAATTCTAACTTCGAACAGAGAAAGAAAATGCCAGTCCCAGTGGAACTAGTGGCTCATATTAGTAATTCCAAGATTATAGGAATTCAAGGTCAGTCTAGGCTACAGAGTGAGACCTTGTTCTGGCAGGAAAGGAGGAAGGAAGGGAAAGAGGGAGGGAGGAAAGAGCCAGTCCTGGAAGAGAGAAGGGGAAGAACTAAGAAGCAGCTGTTGAGTTTTGTTCAACTTAGTGTAAGGAAATGTTGTGTGGGGGTTGGGGAGGTATAAAGGAAATGGAAATTAAGGCTGTTAAAATCTTTGAAATGTTACTAAACACTCTACCCATAGGAAGACTTCCAAGTACAAGCAGGAACTACCTATTATCACTCCCATCTTACCAGTATCATATGCTTGTCTAGTGCCTTCTATTTTGTGAACTTCATGGATTATTTTATCAGCTCATTTCCCTTCAAGACAGCAACTTGTAAAGAACATAGTCCTTCCTGAAGTGTGACATCCTTTGTTTCTATGTCACTCAGGATAATCCAGTGGTAGATGTGCCTGCTTTTCTGCCCTGAGAAGGAAGACAATATCTCGGCCCCATCCTGCCTGCTCTGTGTGTCCTCCACAGGCAGTAAGTAGAATCTGTGTGCTGTGTGGTTCAAGTCATGTTTAGAGTTAGAAGTCCTGTCTATAAAATAAACATGAAGTTAAACTCCAGTGCTCAAGACCAGTAAAAACACTGAGCTGTGAAAGAGGCTCAAGGCTGTTCCTTGCAATTCCTTGTTCCTGGCAGTAGCCTTCAAGCTATTTCACAAAACATAACCTGAAAATTATTGATTTTTCTCAAAACACAGGCCATAGACACTGCTAATCCAGAGAGATTCAAGGGAGTCTATAGGTGGGCTTGAGAAAACAGACATTTACTCTAACATAAATTAGAAAATATTCTTGGTAAATGTTTCTTCTAAAAATATCATCTTTGGGGGCTGGGGAGATGGCTCAGCAGTTGAGAGAGCTTGTTACTTTTTCAGAGGACCCAGGTTTCAAGCTTCCACACGGTGGCTTACAGCCATCCATAATGTCCATTCCAGGGTCTCTAAAGTCTTCTTCTTCAGATATGCATGTGGCACATATACATACACACAGGTAAAGCATCAGATAGACAGACAATCTGTGCATACCTTTAATCCCAGTCCTTGGACAGAAAGAAGTCCAGAGCTAGTCTGGGCTACATGAGACCTTGTCTCAAAACAAAGAAAAAAACCCCACATATAAAAAAGCCCTCAACCTTCCCAAGGAATAGTCTTTGTCAGTCTGGGCTATATAAGACCCCATCTTTATGTTTAGTGCATATCTATGTGTGAGTGTGTGTGCATATGTCCATGTGTGGGTGGGTGCTTGTATAGAAGCCAAAGATCAACTTTGTGTGTTCTTCCTCAGGAGTGATCTTGCATTTTGAGACAGGGTCTCTCACCAAGACCTGAGATGCAGCAATTAGGCCAGTGAGCCCCAGGAATCCACCTGTCTCTGTCTCCCCAGTGCTGGGATTATGTACCCTGAACCTTGATTTTTACACAGATGCTGGGGTAGAGCATACTCAAGTTCTCATGCTTACTTTACTAACTGGACTATCTTCTCAGCATAATCCCTTTTTAAAAAACAAACAGCTAGTGTGGTTGAGTGCCTTTAGTTTCCCAGCACTGGCGAGGCAGAGGCAGGCAGATATGTGTTTGAGGCCAACCTGGTCTACATAGTGAGATTCTGTCTCAAAAAACAAAACAACCCCCCCCCAAAAAAAAAAACAAAATCTCAAACGGAAAAAAAAACCAATAGCAAATTCACATAATTTTTAAAAATCAAATCTAAGATACAGTTGATTATTACATTCTACCTCCCCTTTCTTTCTATCAGGACAGTCTGCTATATAGCCCTGGCTGAGCTAGAACTTGGTATATAAACCAGGTTATTCAGGGGCTGGAGAGAAGGCTTGTCAGTTATGAGCACTGACTGTTCTTCTAGAGGAGCAGGGTTCAATTCCCAGCACCCACATGGCAGTTTATAAGTGTCTAGTTCCTGGGCAACCTGACAACCTTCGTACCATTGCACATAAAATAAAGTTAAACAAATCATTAAAAAGTTTCTTAAAAAACAAACAAACAAAAACGGGTTACTCAAATCAGTTTTAAGATACTCCAGTTTGGGGAAGGGAAACTGCAGTCAGGGTATAATGTAGGAGAGAACAAATAAATAAATAGAAAAGGGAGGAGATATCCCAGTTTCAGCGCTGATAAAGTATAAAGAAAAAAGCATGAGAATCAGCAAAATAAGTCAATTTTTCAAATTACAATTACTTTTTAAAGAACAAAATGTATATACGTATGTATGTATGCATGCGTGCATGTATTTACATATTTCTTAAATGAAAACACATACTGAGTATGTAGCTCATTTAGAACTTGTTTAGAACCTGGCTCGTTTAGAACTCATTATGTAGATCAGGCTGGTCTCCCAAGTGCTAAGATGAAAGTGTGTACCACCATGGCTATAGCAAATTGAACAGTATTAAATTATGCCATTGTGAATTGAACTGTCTCCCTAAAATCCTAATGATGAAGTCCTATTCCCCAAAGTATCCCTGCAGCTGAGGGCTTTAAGAAGCAAATAGGGTTAGACGATTTGGTAATGCTGTATGACGGAACAAGTGTTAAGAGAAGAGGCACCAGATAATTTTTGCCCATCTTGTTTCCTTTTTTTTTTGGTTTTTCGAGACAGGGTTTCTCTGTGGTTTTGGAGCCTGTCCTGGAACTAGCTCTTGTAGACCTGGCTGGTCTCGAACTCACAGAGATCCGCCTGCCTCTGCCTCCCGAGTGCTGGGATTAAAGGCGTGCGCCACCACCGCCCGGCTTGTTTCCTTTGCCTCCTGAAGACACAGCAAGAAAAAGACTCTAAGCCAGCCTGCCCTCACCAGAAGCCAACCATACTGGTAGTCTGATCTTGATGTTAAAGGTCTAGAACTGTGAGAAATAAATAGTTGCCACTTAAGCAGTTCAATCTACAGTGTTCTGTTAGAGCAGCTGAGTGGAATTCTCTGTGACTACTTAGGTGACAAATATGGAAGAAACTACAGATGCCCCAGTGTTGGCCTTAATGAGCTGGAGTCTAGATACTTTTTTTATAAGAAACATATTTCATCTTTAAAATAAGCCTATGATGTATAACCACCAACATTCTCAGTTTCAGGGTAGTACACTAACTACCATGAAGGTGAGTGACCTGTCAAGAGTCACACACAAGTGCCAAGTAAGAATTCCAGCACAGCACAGCACAGGCATGTGGGTCCCAGGTCCCCATTTTTATAAAGTATAAGACCCTTCTAAGTATATCCATAGGAAACTGCCAATATGCTACCAAGAATGGAAAAGTCACAAAATACAACTTAACACACCTAAGTACTATCAATCAAGAGTCTGATTACTGTCTGTTGGATGACTGGATGCAGAAAGAAACACTTTCATTATATAGTGGCATACTGGTCATTAGTGCACATCACTACAGCTTATCCCAGAGTCCTGAAGCTTCTGAAATATTCTGGAATGCTTAAATAAAAGCCCTCTTCATCTTCCTCATTCATATACCCTTCAAGGGGTGCAGAAGAAAAAACAGGAACACACACTTTAATTGTCAGGGCTAGCTGGTGGGTTTTTGTTGTTGTTGTTGTTGTTTTTTTTTTTGGTTTTATTTTGGTTTTTTGAGACAGGGTTTCTCTGTGGCTTTGGAGCCTGTCCTGGAACTCGCTCTGTAGACCAGGCTGGTCTCGAACTCACAGAGATCCACCTGCCTCTGCCTCCCGAGTGCTGGGATTAAAGGCGTGCGCCACCACCCCCGGCTAGCTGGTGGTTTTATAGAAACGTATGGAGTCAACAAATTCTCCAGACTACCTCTCTCAGGCTGTAGCCCTGTAAGCCCTGTGGCTGACCTAGTGGCTGTGCCTCTGATTGCAAGGCAGAGCTCTAATCCAGAAGTGGCCAAAACTCCCTAAAATGAATGATCTGGCTTATGAACAGAACAGCAGAAACATGGCTAGGATTCGTTTCTAAGAATAATTATGTATTAGTTGACCCAAATAGCCCTCCACCCACTAGTCCTTTTCCATTAGTGTCATCGTGCAGAGCTGCATGCCACCCGACGCCCTTGATGCCAAGGACTACTCTGAGCACTCTATGATGAATGAGGCCGAGGGGTTGTGCAACATGCTGGCCCCTCCTGCATGTATGCAGAAGTAGCTCAGGTTTCTAATAATACTGGGAAGATGACCAAAGACAATCTAAAGTTGGGCAGAAACATGGTATACACTTTGATCATCAAGGAGGAAAGCTAGGGGAACCTCATGATCATTACACTTCCTTATTTTAGGAAACTACCACTACTACTACCATATTCTGATATTTAACTCAAAATATTTGATACCTAGGACTCTGAGAGGGTTAATACTCATGGCTCTCTTACCAATAATCCAAACATACATAAGAATCTCTTTTATTTTTATTTCTTTGAACTTCCAGTGTTCATTCTTATAAGTAATAAACCTCCATCAATTCCTAATTCAGAGCAATATGTACATTCTCAAACATGTTCTTAATTTCTTTAACTGTCAAAGTTCACACCAGAAAAATTAACTCAAGCCAGAGACTATACTCACAATATTAATGGAAGTAGACTTTCCTTTCCCTCAAGCAAAATAGAACTATGCAATGCCTTTGTGTTTGGTGTTCAAAACCGTGAATGGGAATACTTTCCCCAAGTCACTAATATACAAAAGAACCAAACAAAACTGTGAAAATACATGGAAATAAAAAACTTCTCTACACTGGAAGGAACTGTTCTCTGTCAATAAAGAGAGGTTCGAACATATTTTAAATATTTTTAAACAAAGGCCTAGCTGATGCCCCTTAATCCATCCATCCAGCTCAACTTTCTCCTCAGGCAGCTGCTGCAGTGGAGTGCCCATCTAGAAGGGAGGGCCACAGCATTTCCTCAGTGTTCTGCATTCCTGGGGGACAAGGGACTCAAGGTTAACAGCAATCTTCAACCTCCCATGCAAGTACAACAACATCTTCATAAAAGTTTTACAAGGACATCCTGGCACAAACCAAACTACCACGAAGGGTAATGTTTCGGGGCCCTGAGCATTCCAGCAGCTCGCTTTTCTTGGCTGCCTTTCCCAGCTGTGTGGTTGAAATCCTCAGTCAGTTGGGAACCCACAGAAGGGTACCATGGTGAAAGCACTTGGAGAAAAGACAGCCAGAAAGCCCCATGCAAGGTCAAGGCTATGTGGTTCCCAGGAAAAGGAAGCAGGTGAAGGCCAATCAGGTATAGGACAAGAACAGGAAGCAGGATGGAAGCAGATATAAACAGTCACTTGTCTCTGCACCTACTAACATTTTCCACCATCCTTCTAGAATACACCACCCTCAATGTTGCATTCTTCATTAATGTGACCATATACAGAGCACTGCTCTAAGAAGGAACCTTGCATGGTGGGGGCAAGAGGTCACCCTGGGAAACCATCAATGAGGTGGCCTTATGAAACAAAGGGTGACAGTAACAGAAAGACTGGGGCTATGGTGAAAAGCAGTCAGCCTCGAGCCAATAGTGTTTTCCCAGGGCTGTTAGAGCAAAGCAGTACAACCTGAGTAGCTTATACCACTGAAACTTAGTTTAGAAGGCTTTTTAAAAAACTAAAGACATTTTTATCAGCAAGGGCTGGTTCCTCCTGAGCTCTATGAGGAGACTTTTAGGCTTCCTCAGCTCCAGGTGGGCTGCTGTCAACCATTAGTGACTCTTGGCTACATCACCAATCACTATCAATCAGGGCTTCTTCCCGCCTTTAAGTCTGTTCAAATCTTATCTCTTTTAAGGACACTAGTCATAATGGATTAGGACTCTCTCTAGTTACCTCATAGTACCTTGATTAGCTCTTTTATGTAGACCCTGACTTCAAATACAGTCATAGTCTGTGATACTTGGTGCTAGGGTTTCAACTCATAAATTTTAGGGAAGGCAGAGTTTAGCCCATAAAAGGATCCTGACAAGATCTACTTAAGTTGAAAAAGGAAGGGCTCTAGAGGAAGACATTAGCATTTTCATTCTTCAACACGTCTTTCAAAATAATTAACTACATAAGCCAAGTCTGTAATATCATGATGAAGAAATAAAGTAATTTTTTAAAAAGTGGATGAAAATATGTTGGAGAGAGAAATACAGGCAAGGTGCCACCTCAGAGGAAAAGAGGAAAAATGAGGTGTAAAACAATACCTTCGTAGACTGTTTTGGCAGTGGCCTGTTGCCAGTAGCTATACAGTAGACTCTCAAAGTCTGGCAAGATATAAAAGAGGTCGAGGCTCAAAATACACTAATGGCCCAGCTACAGCTTCAGATGGAGTCATAATTGGCTGGGAAACTGGGCTTACCTTACAATTTCATGAATTGCTAAGTCGGAGTCTCATGCCATTCAGTGAGGATTTACATAGCAAGGATCAGGTCATTGCCAGCCACTGGCCAGGGCTTGAACTATACATCAGGCAAAGTTTCTCAGTGGGAGGACTGTCCTAAGACAGAAAAAGACATGAAGAAGTCTCCTGTGGGCCACAGCCACTGCCAATTCAGAATATAAAAAGAAAAAGCAAAAGCATATTGCAAAGGTGAAGAACACTGTCTTCTTAGTAAATAAACTGGGAAAACATTTTATATTTCAAAAAAGCTGCAATAGGAATAGCCTTGTGATTTTAAATTCTGAGATGATAGGAAAATAGGCTAATTTTACACTGTCAGTCTCACAAAAGCAAGGGCTTTTACGACAATTCAGCTCCAATTCCATTAAATGCTGTCTAGACCAGCAATTCTCAAAGTCTAATCTGCAAGCTCTGGGGTCAGGTGAGCTGTGATATGCTGTGATATATCCTTCACCCTCTTCAAGAAAAATGTGAAAGCCAAATGTTTTTGTAAAAATGCAAAGACATCGTGTCTTAAGATTTTACTGCTGAGAGGAGACACCATGACCACAGCAACTTATATAAAGGAAAACATTTACTTGGGGCTGGTTACAAGTCAGAGGTTTAGTCCATTATCGTCAGGGCAGGAAGCATGGCAGCACAAAGGTAGACAGGTACCTGTGCTAGAGTGGTAGCTGAGAGTTCTATAACTGAATCTTTAGGCAGCAGGAAGAGAGAATGACATTGGGCCAGACTGAGCATCTGAAACCTCAAAGCCCACTCCCAGCCCAGCAACACTGCCTCCAAGAAGGTCACACCTACTTCAACAAGGCCACACCTCCTAATAGAGCCACTCCCTAGGAACCTAAGGGGGCCAGTTTCATTCAAACCACCACATAATGTTTCCCTTTTATACTTTGGTGGCATTTATTATAATGGCACAAAAGCAACAAAGATAAAAGTTTCATAAGAGCAGTAGAGTGGCACTACACCTCCACTTTTTTGTTTGTTTTGAGACAGGGTTTCTGTAGCTTTGGAGCCTGTCCTGGAACTAGTTCTTATAGACCAGGTTGGCCTCGAACTCACAGATCTGCTTGCCTCTGCCTCCCAAGTGCTGGGATTAAAGGTGTGCACCACCACTGCCCAACTGGCTCACACTTCACTTTAATCACCACACACACACACACAACTGAAGTTTCCTAAAGAATGTTGGTAAAGGGCTGGAGAGATGGCTCAGTGGTTAAGAGCATTGCCTGCTCTTCCAGAGGTCCTGAGTTCAATTCCCAGCAACCACATGGTGGCTCACAACCATCTGTAAAGAGGTCTGGCGCCCTCTTCTGGCCTTCAGGCATACACACAGAATATTGTATACACAATAAATAAATAAATATTAAAAAAAGAATGTTGGTAAAGCAGTAGTAATAGAACAATAAAAATTATCAACTTTATTCAATATCAATTGAGTACACTTATTTTCATGCTGTTTTGTGTGTGGTTTATGCATGTGTATGCCCTTTCATGTACATGAACGGAGAGGAGAAAGTCAATATGGAGTGTCATTCATGATCATTCTCCACTTTCTCTTTTGAGACAGGTCTGTCACTAAACCCAGAATTCACTGACTGGTTAGCCTGGCTGGCCAGAGAAGCCCAGGGATTCACTTGTCTTACCCCAATCCTCAGTACTAGGATTACACTTATGATTATACTTGGCCTTTATGTGGTTTCTGCGGATCCCAACTCAGGGCCTTATCCTAGCATGCCATGCACTCTAACTGACAAAGCCATCTTACCAATGTTCCTTGTTTTTATTATTGTATGACAAAATGTGAATACACAAACTATTTTTGATTTACGATAAAAAATTGTCTCAACTTGTGTGATTTTGAGTTGCAAACTAAACTAGTCAGTTTTCCAGAGGACTTCATCTTACTTAAAAAGAATACCTGACAAGTATGATTAAATCTCAGATATATCCAGATGGGTACAGGGCAGACATTTTCTCCAATGAAAAAAGAAAGCCCATAACTTCAAGAAAAAGTAATTGAAAATTTTATTTCCAGTGATAAAATCTGAATTTTCTAAAAGTAGTTTAAGAAACTACTTACCACCATGTACTTCAAAGAATCCTAATGCCCAAGGAGTTTATTGTTGAGATAGATGATGATAGTAGTATGAATGAATAATTTTAAAATATTGTATAAGTAAATGTGTCATTATTTGAAGAGCTTCCTAACAAAATGGTTCGGTATTTACTAAGATCAATTCATTAAAATACAACTTATGAGTAAAGTAGCCACTCAAGGTGCAGGAGTGTCCAAAAGATTTCATTATAAAACAGTCAATGAAGAATTCACTGATGTGGTTTCAAATTCTACATTGAAGTCAACACATTTTTGAGAAAATATCTCTTCAGACAAGTATGGTAGCAGATCCTAGGACTGCAGCATTTGGGAGACAGGAAGACCAGGAATTCAAGGATAATGTGGCTACAGAGTAACACCCTGCCTCAAAAGGGAGAAGGGGAAACCTGGGCAGGAGGCCAGCAAGACGGTGTAACAGGAAAAGGTGCTTGCTAACAAGCCTGAGTTCAATACCAGAACCCTTATGGCAGAAGGAGAGGACAGACACCCACATGCTGTACTCTGACTGATGTTCATGCATGAGCATATATACATACAAACACACACACACAATTTTAAAGAGTAAATGTTTAAAAACGCCTGAAAACCCATAAACAAACAAACAAACCAAAGTCCTAGTAAATTAAAAAATGCTGGGTATGGTGGTATGCTACACCTAGAGTTAGAGGACAGGCTGGGCTATACAAAACAAGACCCTGTCATGAAGAAAGGAGGGAGGAAGCCAAACAAACTATCTCTTGTCAAGTTTTCACACAATATTAAAGGATGTCCAAACTACCTTAGTGATGGAGGAGGGTCATCTGTCTTATCTGTTGTTTTCATTGGTTAATTAATAAAGAAACTGCTTGGCCGTTGATAGGCTATCCCTTAGGTGGGTGGAGTAGACAGAACAGAATTCTGGGAGAAAGAAAGCCAACTCAGACAGTTGCCATGATTCTCCCACCCGACACAGACGCAGGTTAAGATTTTCCCTGGTAAGCCACCTCGTGGTGCTACACACATTATTAAAAATGGGTTAAAGCAAGATGTGAAAGTTAGCCAGTAAGAGGCTAAAACTAATGGGCCAAGCAGTGTTTAAAAAAACTACAGTTTCCGTGTAATTATTTCGGGTAAAGCTAGCCGGGTGGCGGGAAGCAGCCTGCCGCCACACCACTACACCTTAGAGTCATTAAAGAGTATTTTTTTTTTCCAACAACATCTGTAGAAAGTCAGACTTTCTCCATATACTTCAACTAATACATATAACAGACTAAATAGAGCAATATAACTCATTTTATTCTGTTCAGACAAGCATCATAGACATTTATAGGGCTGGAGATATGGACCAATGGTACATCGATGTGGGAAGGGAAAGGGAAGAGGTGTTGCATGTAAATAAGGCAGTTTTTCTTAAATCTTCCAAAACAAAAATTATTTTTCATTAAAAAAACAAACAAACACACACAAAAAAAAAACCAAACTATTCTGGGGCTAGAGAGATGACTCAGCAGTTAAGAACATTTACTACTCTTGCAGAGACCCAGGTCAGGTTCTTAAAAGCCACATCAGGCAATGCAAAACCACTCCTGACTCCAGTTCCTGAGGATCTGATGCCTTCTGGCCTCCATGCATATCTGCACATGCACAGGGCACATAAACTCATATAGGCACACATATACATAAATGAAAATAATAAATACATTTTAAAGTTTGTTTGGTTAATAGGTAATAGGTTTTTAAATTACTTTTAAATAAATTTTAAAATATTTTTAAATGTTCTAATTTTTCATATGGAAACTCTCAATAGATTTAACCAACTTTAAGAAAACCACTTTGTGATCATCAATTCAATAATAATACAAATATCATGATTGAAATGGACAAAGGATCTAATAGATACATCTCCAAAGAACATATAAAAATGACCAATGAACATAACCCAAAGATATTCAATATCTTTAGCCATTAGAGAGCAAATCAAAGCTAGCATGCCTAAGATCCCAGCACTTGGAAGGATGAAACAGGAAGACTGCCTCAAGTTTAATGCCAGCCTGGGTTTTGTAATAAGCACCAGGCTGGTTAAGACTACAGAGTAAGACCTTACTCAAAAAAAGAAAGGAAGGAAAGCAGACGGACAGACAGACAGGAAAAAGAAAAACAAGTGAGTAACAACATAATGAGATATCACTTTTTATCTACTACAAGACAGCTAACATCAGAACCATTAAAGGGAGAAGGATGGTACTGAAGAGAAGGCTAGGAAATTCAGAGTACATACTGGGGCTGGAGAGATGGATCAGCAGTTGAGAGCACTGGCTGCCCTTCAAAAGGATCCAGGTTCAATTCCCAGCACCTACATGACAGCTCACAACTGTCTGTAACTTCTGAGACCCTCACAACAGACAAAAATGCAGGCAAACCACAAATGTACATAAAATGATTTTTTAAAAAAGCAGCACAGTACGTTCTTGCAGAAAACCCAATTCAGTTCCCAGTCTGTAACTTCAATTCCAGTTGCCTCTACCAGCAATGCATCCACATGCTACACAGAAATATACATACAAACATATAATTAAAAATTAAAATATGCTTTTAAAAGATAAATCTCACAGGGTTAGAGAGAGCAATCAGTAGTTAAGGACACCACTTGCTACTCTTGTAGGAGATCCAGGTTCAGTTTCCAGCATGGTGGTTCACAACCATCCATAAACCCATGTCTAGAGACAATAATACACTCTTCTGATCTCTGCTGGCATCAGATATGCAGGAGGCAAAGCATTCATACAAATAAAAAATAAAATAAAATCATGCCAGGCAATGTTGGCATATGCCTTTAAAAACAGCACTTGGGAGGCAGAAGCAAGTAGATCTCTGAGTTTGAGGCCAGCCTGGGGTATAGAGCAAGTTTCAGAACAGCCAGGACTACACAAGAGAAACCATGTCTCCAAACACCAAAATTAATAATAATAATAATAATAATAATAATAATAATAATATCATGATTTAAAAAGAAGATAATTTACAGTAAATGTTAGCGAGGACATGGGGAAATTAAAAGCCCCACACCTTCTGATAGGAACACAGATGGTATAGCCACATTGGAAAGGTCTACCAACTGCTCAAAATGTAAAACAGGGTGAATAAATGAAGTAGCAATTTCTCTCTAACCTTTTATCCAAGAGAAATGAAAATGTGTCCACAAACATGTGCATAAATGTTAACAGTATAATATTGTTCATAACCAGAGTAAAAAGAACCCAAATGTTCATCAACTGATGATTGGATCAATAAAATTAGGAATATCCACAGTATAATAAAGTAAATATAATAATAAATATAAATGATTGACAATAAAGATACTAGTAAAAGAATATTTTAATGACATTAAATATAGATTCTCATGTGCCTATTTACAGGAATCAAAGTAGAAGTTTTAAAAATATGAACTCCTGCATGCGGGCAGCACTGATTGGACTCAGTGAGTTAGGACGTGGGGGTGTCCGGGAGGAGTTGGAGGGGTTGGATATGTATGAAATAACTGAAGAACGGTTTTAAAAACAAAACAAAACTCCAAACGAGCCAACTCTAACCTCGTTCATCTTCCAAAAATGGTGAGCCTAGGACTGGAGAGATGGCTCACAGGGTAGGAAAAAGGGTTTTCTGCCCAAGCGTGAGAACCCGATTTCAGCTTTCTAGTACCCACATAACAAGCTGGCATGGCTGCGAGCATCTATAACTGTGGTACTAGGAGAGATGGATGGGACTTAATGGCCAACCAACCTACCTGAAAAAATGGGGGGCTCCAGGTTCAGCAAGGGACCCCTTTAAATGGAAAATGGTAGAAAGTAATCAAGGAAGACTCCCAACATTCTGTTCTGGCCTCACGTGCACACACCTGTACACATTCCCTAAGTCACATATATCACACACACAAAACCCACATGTACATGCAGTACACAAAATGGTGAACCCAACAGAAGCATTATATTGTGGTTTTATCCACATTCCAGTACTCTGAATTCAACTTTCAACTTCCAAATGTCTGTTCATATTTAATCTTTTCCAGCTTTACAGATTTCTCAAAAGGCTGCTGACAATGAAGACCAAAGAACCAAAAAAGGCTGAGAGCCCAGGGTTTCACAGCTACATTATCTCCTAACTCAACCAACCTCAGAACCAAGTGTACCTCAACACATAGCACAGACTTTAACCCTCAAAGGCTATGACCACAAATGAAATTCCTGAGTTCGCATCTCATCCCTCTCAATGCATCTAGAATCAAGATCCAGGATCCAGAATTATTTCAACACCAGACAAACTAGCTCCCAAGTCCACCACCATTCTTGCCCACCTTTAGAAAATCCCCCTGGACTTTGTCATAACAGCTGGCTCAAGCACTCATTTCCCTAAACTAGTAAGTCATTTTTAAGTCAGGCATCACTGCATGATCACAGGAAGGTGATGCAGAAAGTTGCAAAGGGATAGATTAAAATGCAATTTAAAGCCACAAAAGTTTTCAGACAAGGAATGACAATGATTTTAACTTGAAAAAAGAAAATTAAGGGTTGTGGCTAGTAGTTCAGTTAGAAGACTGCTTATCTAACATGTACTGGGTTCAGTCCTCAGCCCTGCATAAAATCAGGCACAGTGATACATGCCTATAAATCTATAATTCCCCTCACAGGGAAGGTGGAAGCAGAAACAGGAAGACAGGAATTAACAATGAGTTCAAAGCCAGCCTGGGTTATATTTTTTTAAAGCAAATCTACAAGCAGATTTAGGTAATATAGCAATAATAAACAAAGGACAGAGGTATTTATTTGCATGGTTCATCTATTAAGTAAGCATTTATCTTTAGGTTTTAAAAAAAACACTCTGAAAATACTTTGTAGGAGGAAGAATCAATTAAAATTAACTTTCTCACCTTATAAAAAAACAACTGTAAGATAAAGAAAATAAAAGCATTAAAAATCCCATTATAAAAGAACAGCCTATATGTAAGAGATCATGGTAGTCTTTTCCTCCCCTCTTCTAAGTATCACACGGGTTTTTTACTCAACTTTTAGTTAAACAAAAATAGGACTTTTTTCTTTTCTTGGGTAAATTCCTAGAAGAAAGGGGGATGGTCCAGGAATATGAATATTTTGAGTCTTAATATATGCTCAAGCAGCCTTACCACCCAAAAGGAGCCGGTTTTCTTCTACCTCTTAATGAACTGAATGATTTTCTTTAGCCTTTACTATTTGGATAGATTTTTTAAAAAGGCTTTTTCTGAAAAATCATAATCCTGGGTTCTTTTGGAATCCTAGCTGTTTCACAAAGTCCTAATCCCCACCTTGTCCAAGGCAAAAGCACTGAGCTGAATCCAAATGCAAATCTTACACACATCCCCAGCACATCATGAGAACAAACAGGGAAGGGCCATGGACCACGTAAATAAACAGCAAAGATGATGCTTCAGGGAAAATAAAATGTTACAATGTATAAAGAGTTAGGTAATTTAGCAATTCCCAGAGCTCTGATTACACCAGAAAGCAAGTTTACTGCCAGCAGGTAGACCTTCGGAAGAATAAGAGGAATGAGTGGTATTCCCTTCCCTCTTACATATGTTAATCACACTATTAGAAAGATGAGAAGTCAATTAATAAGTTTTAATAACCACTGCAGCATCTGTTTCCAAATTAACTAGGACCAGCCTGCAAAGATAAAGCTTATGAATGTATGGCGGGGGGGGGGGGGTGTGCAGAGGGCAGCTTTCTCTCTTCTATCCTCTCCCCAAGCCTTGAATTTTAGATAGAGAAAATGCATGCTGAAGGACACTGGGAACCCTAGAATAAAATGCACTAACAGCAGGCTCCTACCCCCAGCCTGGTAAACCTCTCATCTATAATCCAACACGAGAGACAACAGGCAAACAGCAAGAGGTCATCGTCAAAAGACTGGTTGCTAAGGGAAGCAAGTATAGAGGCAGCAAGCATGTCCCCATCAAAGTCCAGCAGCTGCAGAAGAACCACAAAGGTGCAGTTCACTTCAGAGTGGAGCAGAAAGGGGGAGGGACGGAGGAGGAAGAGGAGGAGGGAAAACATCAGACCTCAGCAGCTGCCCCTTGGAATGAAAAACCTAGTAGTTTTGTACTGTTCAACAAGGAGGAAAAGAAAAAGAAAAAGAAACTTTAAAAAAAATTTCCTGAACATGCCTTTTAAAGTACTAGTCAAATCTTTCAGCTAATCTGAGATGGTTAGAGAATGGTCACAGCTATGGAAAAGCAAATACTAGTGATAAAAGGAAAGGAAAAGCTTTGAGGACACACCAGAACAAACACAACCATCTCTTAATATAAAATGCTTTCAATTTTAGTCTAAAATACCCCTTCCCAATGCTGGGTCAGCGAAATTTATCTAAACACAAGAATCTGAGAGCAATCAATCTAAGTACAAATTGCTCTGTTTCAAGTGAAAGACACAAGAGTTCACAGCCCCTAAGTAGGTACCTCAAAAATAGCCCCCTTAACTCTTGAGATATCTAAATCTAGTATAGTACTGGCCTCTAGTAACTGAACAGGACTGGGGTGTGGGGAATGTGGGTGGCATGCCAAAAAGAAGCAAGTCCCATTCCCTCACTCTGAAGAAAAAGAACTTGGGACATAAGAGATTTGCCGATCATTGACTTTAGCAAGGACAAGTCTCCCCAACTCTTGGAACATGGTTTCAAGGACCAACTACAACTACGAGACCTAGGGACCAAAAGGAAATGGCTTAAATGTCTTTATTGCTTACCTTGTGGTTGCTACTAAAAGGCTTCTTTTAAAGTGCTAGCTCTCCTTTTTTCTAACACACATACACACACCACCACCAACCACCACCACCACAACTATTCACCTATAGGTTTTAGGAGGTCGTCACAATAGTCAAGCTACAAGCAGGTGGACAAAGCTGCATGTTTTTGCCCCAGCTCCCTGCATCTATCACATACAGATAGAGATGCTGATGAGCCCTGCTCAGAAAAGGGCTCAGACCTTCAGAGAGTTAAGTCTGGTCAGAAGCAGTGCCTGAAAGGGCTAGACCAGAGGAACATACCAGAGAGGCCCACAGTTCCACGTAGGGGCAAAGCTAAATGGCCTAGGTCATTTATTTCCCTTAGACGTTAAAGACTTAAGCCATCTTTTTGTATCAGTGGACCTGTCTTCATTATATTCTGCAGATTTAAAATGCCCTGGGTTAAAAACAAAACTTTAATGACTTGTTCAACTGTTGAAGAGTTTTTATGAGTGACTATCCCCAGGCAAGTACAAAAGACTAAACAAGAAAAAAAAAATCTTGCCAGGCATGGTGGCACTTTCCCTAACACCAACAATTAGGAGGCAGAAGCAGGCAGACTTCTGTGAGTTCCAGGCCAGCTACAAAAGTGAGACTCTGTCTCAAAAAAAGAAAAAATTATGTTTTATCAGTGTGATGAGGCTAGAACCTACATAAAATTTCATCACTGACAAAGTGATTTGAAATTAAAATTTTAAAATGAAACACAATAAAGAAACACCTCTGGATTCATACCAATATAAACTGACATTATTCCAGACTGTTTGGTGCCATGCAGCTAATAAACAGGTATGCTCACACAACATTCGGGTGACTTCTGATTTTCTTCTCTAGTTGCAGCCACCACTGCCTGCTCATCACCTCAAGGTTCTTTCTCAGCAGTGACAAAACTGACAAAACTCTACTGTTGCTTTAGTATCAGAGGAAAACAGAAAAGAGGGGAGAGATGTAGTGTTTATTATCACGAAGACATACCTCCTAAGAGTCTTTCACTTCTGTGGTCAAACACTGGAGAACTGAAGACAGAAGGAAGGAAGGGTAAGCCAAGTGCTTGAAAAGGAACAACTGTCCATAAAATGAACAATCTCAGTAGAAGAATGAGTCCCATTAAGGGTTGGTTATTTTATTTAAATTTTTGGCTAAAACCATCAAAGGCTTTTTACAATGATAACTTATAGAGTAATTCCCTGCTGGTAGCAGTACACAACCAGAGGTTAATTTTAAAAAAGACCCAGTCAAATCTCCCATCCAAAGAATGAGGTGCCTGCTTCTGGGAGCCTTCTAAAGTCCTAAGAGGAAGATCTCAGTGGCCCTGGGTCAGGTACCAGCAGCCTCTGAAGGGGAAGGCAGGGGCCTCTGAATGACCAGATTAAGTCAGAATGGAAGAAGACCCTGTGATTACATTTTCTGAATGGTTGGCTCTTTCAAGGGGGAGCAACTGCCTTAAAAAGCAAGAAACTAGCAGAACAACTCTAGTGTGGCTCTCTCTGACAGATTTCCAAAATGCAGAGTCCTGATCCTCAAATCTAGCAAAGGAGGTTTTTGCAAGCTCTATCTACAGATTCAGCTGACTTCAAAGAGGAGGACAGCACTGCCATACTTCTTCAACAGGTAAGGCTGACAAGGAGCCTGCTTTCAACACCACTCCTCAAAGGACCAACTTGAAAACTTTCCCAAACTATTACATAGTGAAGAAACTATCACTTAATCTTCCACATCATCTTCAGCAAAAACTTCTTACAGTTATCTCCCCACATTGCTGTCCCAGCATCCCTGTGGGAAGGCACTTTGATCCAAACACGAGCAGGAACAAAAAAGAGCAAGAAGTATTTCTCTAACCCAAGGCAGACTGGTAAGAAATTGTCCTGGTTATACAGGGCATGAGCCTGCTGAGGTTTTGTTCTGTTTTTCTAAGTAGTGGGAAGAAATAGCAACATAAATCTTTTTTTCACAGAGAAAGAGCTGAGGGTTAAGTCAATTCATAATGAAGATTGCTCATACATCAAGATATAATTCATTAAAAATCTTGTTCAACAAAATGTTCAATGACCCTTCTACATTAAAAACTAAAGGTCAGGTGTCAAAGGCTAATGTTTTTAAAAACTCAGGAGGGGAAATTAGTTAGGACAATCGGGGAAAACTTCACAAAACTATCATGTCTAAGCTTGGCCTGCCAGGCAGGATGTGAGACCATTCTCTAGCATCTAGTTCTGTAACTGACATTTAACGTATTCCCATTTAACTGCAGGAGACACAGGATTGAAAGGTACAGATTCTGAGCTCCAAGAAACTGTAGCTGCACAGAGAGGTAATGTAAACAGAATACAATAAGTATGGGTAGAGGATAAGCATCCATCAAGAGGATGCTTTAAGGACAGAAGGCCTTGGGATGGCCTCTGGATATGGTTCCAAAAAGGCAAAGCTCTCCACTTAGTAACCAACAACAGAGATTGCATTTATATTAAATATACTATTTATTTTTTATATATGGAACAGAATATTAGCTAGTTCTTAATTTAAATTTACTTAGCATTTTTAAAGATTTATTTTGTTTTTAATTATATGTATTTTTATTTGTCTGTATGGGGGTATGTGCATGTGAGTGCAGGTGCCTATGAAAAGGTATTGGATCCTGCTGAAGCTGGAGTTATAGATGACCGTAAACCATTCAACATGAATGCTAAAATTGGGTTCTCTGCAAGAACAGCACATGGTCTTAACTACCGAGCCATCTGTCCAGACCAAACTTATTTAACCATTTAACAACTATATACTGGGGCATGGGGGCACACATCTGGGACTTGCCTAGGCTACAAACATACCCCCAACCCACAATACCAATAGAATATACCTTTTTAAATACTCATAAAAAAATTCAGGAAGGTCATTGTATGAAATTCTCAAAGAATGGAAATAGTTTTAAATGTTTCATAAAGGTTAACTTCCTTGCCTAGAGAATTCAGTTAAAACATTGGTTAAATTCACAGGCTGGAGAAATGGCTCAGTAAAGTGAGTGCCTTCCATGCAAGCATGAAGATCTGAGCTTGATTCCCAAAAATCACATAAAAAGCCCTGAGTGATGACATACACTTGTAATTTCAGCACTCAGGAGGCAGAGATGGGTATACCCAAAGGGGTTCTCTGCCAGTCAGCCTAGCCTACCTGGCAAGTTCCAGGTCAACAAGAGACCCCACATCAACAAAAAAGAAAAACAAGAAAAGTGCGGTGGTGCAAGCCATTCAGCACTTAGGAGGCAGAGGTGGGTGAGTTCAAGGCCAGCCTAGTCTAAGCGGGAGAGTTCCAGGATAGCCAAGACAACCAGGGAGGGAGCTGGGAAGGAAGAGGGAAGGGAGGAGGAGAGGCAGCAGCCTGAGAGAAGGTCATAAGCCCAGAGGATAAGTCACAAGTATCAGTGACCTTGCTATCACCACAAGATTATAAAAGCAACCTCCAACATTGGTTTGAAAATACTCCAACGGATGTGTCTGACAACTCTGCTGCAGGACAAACACATTGGGTATCAACCATTAACCTGTCCAACTGCAGCTTCTATACATTTTATTTTGTTTTTTTTCCTTCACAACAGAGATGAATGATATCTCAGACTGTCCTCTGGCTTCCACAAACACCCAGATACAACGAATAAGCACACATTAGCACACAGAATTTCAATGTAGGTCTTACTGACAAGTCTAACGTCTGAGTCCCAACTTTATATCAGCTTGAGAGTCATATATATTCACTATAAGTCTTCAAATTTTAAATCTGGATCTTTTCCTAAGCTACTGATACTTAGTACAATACTCTCCAATGAAGATCCACAATGCAGACACCCTATTGTGTGCTCTGTGTGTTCTATGCAGTTTCAGTTTATATTATTTCCAACTTACCATGGGTTTATCTACAACCACTGGGGGCACGTGGACCTCCTCTACATCATCATAGCTGTGCATGTACACACCCTAACCTTCAAAGAACTTTTGAAGACATAAAAAAAAATCCACTTTGCAACTTCTTACAACTCATGGCCTCTCACACAATATCTTTTCCCCCTGTTTCAGTACTGAGAATGGATCCAGGGATAACACATACTAGCCAAGTGCTCTACAACTCAGCTTCATAAAGTGCGCGCGTGCACACACACACATACACACACACGTTATATATAATATAATACGTTATTTTTCTATGTACTTCATGTCTGAAATAGATTGGTGTTCAAGGATACCATTCTTCTTCCTATAGCAGCATTAGGTATGGCACAGAGAGGCTAAAAAAAAAAACCAAGCAACATGCATACTAAGCCTTATTGTAATCTGTTCACAGCACCTAAAATGCCAGAGAACTATGGCTTCAACTAGAAAGTTGCCAGAGGATTTTGCTCCTTTAACCTCCCCGACCCACAGTTTCCCCATCTTTTAACAGGGAAATAATAAAACCAATTTCTTAAGGTTGTTTTGATAAATGAGTTAGATAATATGTTAAGTGTTTGGCAGTGTCTGGAACATGTTAAGAACTCCACAGAGGCTGGTAAATAATCTCTAACCTCCAATATAAGATAAAAGGGAGGCATGTCTGTCCTCACCTTTCATCTGCTAGATTTAAAATCTGGAAAGAGATAAGATATATTAAATTTTTAAAGGATTAAAAAAATAAACACTGTCCATTAAAAAACAATGGAGCAGATCCAGAGATACTAATGAAAAAAATTAAAATAAGACAGATCTGTGTATATGTAATTACTTACATGCACATATAAATATGCAGGGTAAAAAATCCTGAAATATATAGGAAGTGGAAGAATGAAAATGTTTTTATCACTATGCGGTTTTAGTTGAATCTTTTGAAAATGTGTGTTTTCATTATAAAGGCTGTAAGTTACCCATTCTGTCTCATAAGTTTCCTATAAATCTAAAACTACTCCAAAATAAAATAGTTATTGGGTAAAAACAATACCAAGTGCAACACAGAATGTTGTTGTTTAAAGTATATCTGTATCAGAATGCACATACCTTTCTCTCCTTGCACCTTCTATACCTGAGGTTTCAGAGGAAGAATGCCATATCAGCAGAAGTAGCAGCATCTCGGAACTTGTCAGAAATGCAAATTCTCAGGCCCCACCCCAGAGCTACTGGATCAGTCTCCCAAGAGGTGGGGCCAGATGATTCTGATGTACGTGAAAGCTAGAGAATGTCGTCCTAGATCACAGAAACTGGTTTTGTAACAAGTGCCACTTCACAGTCAAAACAATAGAACAATGAAGCTGGAAAAAGGGGTCAGTGTGCTGATGGATGAATAGCATTTAAGAGTCACCACATGCCCAAACATGGTACATACTATGGAACTCAGGCACAGCAATTCTCAAACTCAGTGATTTACCTGTTCTACCTACCTCCTGCCCCCAGTTAGTTTAGTGGGAACCTCTAAGATGCCTGCAGAGACATGGCTCAAGAAAATTTGGCATGAGGTTTTTTCTTTTGTGTAAAAAAAAAAAAAGTTTGTGCAAAAGACTGGCGTATTTTGATCTTCATCTCTCTCCACTGGCAGATTCTGATCTTCATCTCCAAATGAATGGCCTCTAGTCCCAGTTTTAAATTAATAGCACTAGCTGGAGTAAAGGACCTGGAGACTCCTAAACTTGGCGGTGTAAAGCTAGGATGAACAAGGTGCTTAAGTCAGGCAGTGAGCCCTGCTTTGGAGATGACCTCTCATATCCTCCTTCACTTCTGTTCTGTGGGCTCAAGTATTTGTAGCATCCTCAGACTGCTGACTACTGCCTATGGCAGAAACCCCACAGCTGTTGGTTTTTTCCCCTTATTTCAATTTTCAGAGAATGCGCTATACTTTTCCAAGCACCAACTGGATGCTTTTGTCCATTAATGAAACTCTGAACATGCTATAATAAAGAAAAACAGAAATCCAACTTCTAGAAATCTCTACCTTAAAACCAATCAGCTTTTTTTCTCACCTATGATTAGCTGGAGCAAAGACTGTCTAGGGTGGAAGAGGAGAAGATGTGAAACAGAGTAACCTACCCATGATGATACATCTATTCCAGTTACTTTTTTGAGCCCAAGGAGTGGATGTCACAGTCCAGGTGTGGAGTGAGGTGTTCTACCATGGAGGGCTATGATGCACTCCTAAGCAAGAGCCAGCAAGCTGAAATGGTAAAACTATTCTAGTATAGTATATTGGCTGGGCAAGGTGGTCACAACCACCATGGATGAAGTCATCAAGGCTAGAAAGACTAGTGCAGGTCCAGCCTGGGTGGTGACTAAATGAGATCAGGTCTTTTAGCCACAGCATAATACTGTTACTGAAGTAGCTGGGCAGTGGTGGTACACACCTTTAATCCCAGCACTCAGGAGGCAGACACAAACAGATCTCTGTGAGTTTGAGGTCAGCTGATCTACAAATCGAGTTCCAGGACAGGTTCCAAAGCTACAGAGAAACCCTGTCTCATAAAACCTTAAAAAGAAAAGAAAAGAAAGAATATTACTTAAATATACATAGACTATCCTTGAAATCAGGACCTATGGAACTTCTCGTGAGTTTGGAAGCACCAATGGATACTCCAAAGAAATGCTTCAAGGTAAATGACAGGGAAGATACTTGAGAGTAACTGACTGACACAAGAAGTCTGTGCCCAGGAAAACAAGAGACTAGCTTCCTAAAATACACCAGCTATATACCCAAATAATACTCTAAGCTCCCCTTTCACTGCAGATGGCACCAGAAAATATAAGTGATGAGGCTCCAGCTCACTAATGGTGAAGGACAACAAATATAGGCAGAATTCCTTGAGGCAAAAACAGTACTCCCTTCTCCTTCCCTTGGGTTAGTTGTAGTTGGGAATTCATGTTAGAAGCCTCTATGCAGATGCTATTATGCTGTTGGTTGCAAGGACTATTTTAAATTTAGAAACAGGCCTCCAGAATCCACAGTGAAAAATCTGTGGAAAAACATCTATAGCTATGAGAAGTTAAAAACCAACAAATCTTGAAGGACATGGAAGGAGGTGGCAGGTCAGATTTGTGTTGGTGGTAACAATTTGGATACTTCATCCACTCAACAGGAGATAGGCCAGTTTCCAAATGTACAAAGAGAGACTGCATCTGTACCCGCAGGAGTGAAGGCCAGTCAGTATACTTCAGGTGAAGAACTTAGAATAAGAAAAAATTAAGCAAAACTGGTTAAGATCAGGACTGCATACTTGTAAACAGGGCTTTATGACCCTAAAGAACTGGAAAGAACCACATGATTAGACTACTCAACAGTGATACCTCCAGACATAGATAGGTTTATGCGTACTAAGCAATACAGAAATTCTTACCAGTAGCCGGGCGATGGTGGCGCACGCCTTTAATCCCAGCACTCGGGAGGCAGAGGTAGGCGGATCTCTGTGAGTTCGAGACCAGCCTGGTCTACAGAGCTAGTTCCAGGACAGGCTCCAAAGCCACAGAGAAACCCTGTCTCGAAAAACCAAAAAAAAAAAAAAAAAAGAAAAGAAATTCTTACCAGTAGAGTCCTGTTAGAAAAATAACAGGAAAAATCATGTCTAGAAAGCAGGACAGTATCTAAAACATCTACAAGAGAAACTGGGGGCCTAAAATAAATGTTGCTCAGACTATGCAAAGTGGCACACATCCCTAATCCCAGCACTCAGGAGGCAGAGGCAGGCAGATCTCTGTGAGATAGCAGCCACCACAGTCTACTTTGGACTATAAAGTTCCAGGCCAATCAGGCTACAGAGTAAAATTCTGTCTCAAAAAACAAAACAAAAAAATGTAAGCACCACTCCCCTACAAGTGCTTGGAAGTATGTCCTGCCTCATAGTCTGAGTCATAAACAAGATAAGGTTTTGTTATGGTATATTTTAAAGCATCCTGTATCCACAAAAGTCCCAAGCTCGTAACAAGTGCACAGGATATTCAAAGCAAAACCACACTGAGTGTAGCTAAATGCATTCAAAATCAAAACCAGAAACCTATCTACTGTAAGAAGAGTTGGGTAGAAGGGCTTCTATACATTCACTATTTAGATTATTTTTTAAACTTTTATCTAAACTTATTTTATGCTGAATTGATTCCAGTGTTCTAAGTTTTGTTTCTTCAGTTTCTTATGGGAAATCTGTGCACCCTCCTCTTCTGGGTTTGGAACAATCTGTTCCTTTTCAGTGAGAATCATCTCAATGTGGCAGAGGCAGCACAAGTGTAGGTTAATCCAGCCATGAGCTTTATAGGCTCATTGGCGCATCTTAGATGCTTTGTTCACCTGCATATGCCCAATCACTAGAGAATCTACATCTAAACCCTTGCATTCAGCATCACTCTCTACATTTTTAAGCAAATACGGCAAAACTTCTGTACTCCTTTTTAGCCGCTGACCCTGTGTCCAGCTCCACTGTCTGGCCTAGGTGCACCAACCAACTCTAACATAATTCCGCCAGCACAGCACACGCTGCTTCTTTAAGGTGACATCGTCCAGATACTTGGTGGCTTTGGGGAATACATATCCTTGATGGCCTGAGTAGTTTCACAGGTGTTCTTAAAATGAATATGAAGATTTGAACCTCTTGATTTGCATGATTTTGTAGGGTTTTCTGGGTCAAGAGAGTAGCAAACCATCTTTACAGGTCACCTCAGGCCACTTACAGGAAGAGCACTATTTAAATTTTAATGAGCATTGTCTTTTGGCATTACAATTCTTTAAAGTGATTTTTTTTTTTTTGTTTTTGTTTCTCTTTGCATCCCTGGAACTCATGCTATAGACTAGGCTGGCCTCGAATTCAGAGATCCGCCTGCCTCTGCCTCTGTAATGCTGAAATTAAAGGCGTGCACCACCACGAGCAGCTTAAAGTGACTTTTTTAAAGACAAAAATTAAGACCAACATCCTTAGTCATCAGAGAAATGAAAATCAAAACAACTCTGAGATTCCATCTTACCTCTGAAAGAATGGCCAAGATCAAAAACACTGGTGACAACTCATGCTGGAGAGGTTGTGGGGGAAAAGGAACACTTCTGCATTGCTGGTAGGAATGCAAGCTGGTACAACCCCTGTGGATGTCAGTGTGTGGCGATTTATCAGAAAATTAGGAAACAACCTTCCTCAAGATCCAGTAATACCACTTTTGGGTATATATCCAAAGGATGCTCAATCGTGCCACAAGGACATGTGCTCAACTATGTTCATAGCAGCTTTGTTTGTCATAGCCAGAACCTGGAAACAACCTAAATGCCCCTTGACCAAAGAACGGATAAGGAAAATGTGGTAAATTTACACAATGGAGTACTACACAGCAGGAAAAAATAATGACATCTTGAATTTTGCAGGAAAATGGATGGAGCTAGAAAACATTATTTTGAGTGAGGTAACCCAGACACAGAAAGACAATTATCACATGTACTCACTTTAAGTGGCAAAGAAAGCCATCCTACAAACCACAATCCCAGAGAACTCAAGACAACAATGAGAACACTAAGAGAGACTAATATAGATATAATTTACATGGGAAGTAGAAAGTAGAAAAAGATAAGTAAATTGGGAACATGGGGACCTTGGGGGAGGACTGAAGAGGGGAGGGGAGAGGCAGGGAGGGGAGCAGAGAAAAATGTAGAGCTCAATAAATATCAATTAAAATACGAAAAAAAAATTAAGACCAAGAGGGCTAAACAAAAACTATCTATGAATGGCTTTTCAATGCCAAATCTCAATACACTTCATCAGCACTTTTTCTAAAGGTTTTTTCAAAGTAAATAAGAGGCAGAGAAATGGCCACTACAAGGCATACTATATAGAAACATGCTAAACTTTTTTGGGGCATGTTAGGCTAACAAGCTATTAGGTGCCATAGCGCTGAAGCAGCTGGCAGGTGGCAAAGCAGAGGCACTATTCAGGGTCTCTGAGATCTTCCCATTGATAAGTCAAAATGTTATTTCTGTTCTTCTTGGGCCGGGGCTGGAAATACAGGTCAGTGGTACAGCCCTTGCCTAGCACATGTGAGTCCTAAGTTCAGTTCCTAGTGCCTTGTTTAAAAAAGGTTTCTGGGTCACACAGCCTTTTGCTAACAACCAAATGACCACATGTACAGTAAAGCAATAACTCCCTTCCCCTACCCTCCCAAATCTGAGTGGCCTAGACAGTATCAATACCCTAATCCTTAAGATAAAGCACTTGAATTGCACCCCAGTATCACTGTCACGGTCTCCATCAATCAATTTGAGTTAGTACCCCAACAGAAAAAGAGGTACTATTCTCTGTTTCACAATAAAATAATCACTTCCTTTTTCTACCCCAGAGCCAAGTAAACAGGGGACAGGAAAGCCTTTAACAAGGGATTCAAAATGTTAAAAGAGCAAACTAAGGAATCACAAGGTCAATGTTCCTTTGGACATCATCAAGAACCTTCCTTTGCTGTGGCCTAATGTCTAGTCTCATCCTGTTCTAGCATCTCCTCAAATAAACAACAAAGCTGACTGCCAGAAAGTGTTCCAAGTTTTTGTTGAGAACAGACATAGTAGAGGAATGCCTTGTGCTAATGTTTAAGCATGGCAGAGGTAATGCTAATTCCTTAATAGTTATGGTGAGCAACTGTCTTTGACTTACCCATCTGTGAATTCATTCAAGTTCAAAGTACGCTTCAGAAACGATATGAAGCCTCCATTGATTTGTGTTTAAACAACTTTTTATATAATCCCTACTTTTTAAAAGTAAATTCCAATACTATCTAGAGAAATTAAGGAGAATAAAGAGAAGATTAAGGTAAATTTGGGGTATAATTAAGAATGCCTTTGTTTTAGAGTTTAGGTGGTATTTTAAAAACCACAAGCTATTATTAAAATATATCTTTGCTACCAGAGGGAAGTCTGCATTCTATAGTATCAACTGGTGTACTCTGACAGATTTGGCCACTACAATAAATGCAACACAGAGGTATGCCCACCAAAGCTTCAGCCTAATGCTCTCTAGCAACCCTTTGTTTTTATATAATGCTATCACAATGAATGAAAAGAGAGGAAGAAGGGGGACATGGGCAGAGGGGAAAAAACAGCAACTCTCAGGAAGAGTCACTGATGCTGAGGAGAGCTACAGAAACTCCTCATGAAGCTAGTGAAGCTATTCTATGGCAGTTCCTTAGGCCAGCCAGCCAGTAACAAGCAGGTGAAGGACCAGGATTCCAGTTACAGAAGCACACTTCTCTATTCTGAGTATTTACGGAGCAAAGAAATTTCTGAGTCAAGATGAGTACAGCTAGACATGGTGACTGTGTAAGGTTAGTTTTTGTCAACTTCATACAAACTAGAGACCCTGAGGAGTGAACCTTAATTAAAGATCTACCTCCGCTAGACTGGTCTGTGGGCATGGCTGTTGGGAATTTTCTTGATTCTTGACTGATATATGGGGAAGGGGTGGGAGTAGACTTGTGGGTAGTACCACCTCTAGGCAGGTGATCCTGAGTTGTATAAACAAAATGAGCATGGAAAGTGAGCAGCATTCCTCCATGGTCCACTTCAGTTCCTCCCTCAAGCTCCTGCCCTGGCTTCCCTCAATGATAGACTCTAACCTGTAAGCTGAATAACCTTTTCCTTATAAACCCTTTAGGTCAGTGTTTTATTGCCACCACAGAAGCAAACTAGAGCAAAAATTGGTACCAGAGAGTGGGATGTTACTGTGATGAACCTGACCATGTGTTCTTTATACCTTTTAGACTGGTGTGTGTGTGTGTGTGTGTGTGTGTGTGTGTGTGTGTGTAGTGGGGGTAGACTGCCTTTGAGGGGAAAGGATTTGAGGGCTTTGGGCTGGAAAAGTCATTGAGTGCTGACCTTAATGAGCTGTTGTAGGAATTTGGAAGATATTGAGAAAAAACAGATGATGAAAGCCTAGCATATGAAATTTCTGAGAAAAACAAAAACTAGCATGCTATTTGTGTAATATTTGGAAATAAGAACCTATGGAAGTAAAACCTGTGTTTCACTGGAACTGCTAATTAAATGAGGCTAAAGAATCAGCTGTGATTTAGACACCATCATCACTGAGTTGAAATCTTCTGGGAAGTAGTTCCACAGGGTCAGTACACAGAAGCTGTTGTCCAGAGAAGGCCACAGCTGGATCTAAAGCTGGCAGCGGAACACAGGAATAGGTACTGATTTTGAAGACCTGAAGGGGTCGTAGAGAACAACTTAGTACCCAAGGGGCAGCCTCAGTTGCAGGAGAGACCCCAGAATTGAAAGAGTCACAGAGAGAAGCTGAGGCCTGGGACAGTAAGAGGCCAGGACAGGCCCTTGGTTAAGTTACAGCCTCAGTTGCAATGGAGACCCCAGAATATTGGAGCTGTCCTGACTGTGGAATGACCAAAGGCAGCAGCAGAAGTGGAGCTGGCCTGAATCTCTAGGACACGCAGTGTGTTACTAAAGGCAGAGCTGGGATTTGTCCATCCTGTCCTTCCCATTATACAGGAACCCAGTTTAGAGATTTCGATTATTTCAAAGAAACTTTGAATTTTTAAAGTGCTTTGATTTCTTTTTAAAAATTGGGCCTCTTAAAGTTTCATTATGTATTATATTATGATATGAACATGAGGATCTCTGGGATAAGCAAAATAAGTTATGGTTTAATAGTGATGTATTTGTATATCCAGTTGACAAGGGATCAATTGTTCTGATTAGTTTTTGTCAACCTGACACAAAACTCGAGTCACTTAAAATGAGGTAACCTCAACTGAGGTTCATCACAATGATCTGTGAGCATAACTATGGGCCATTTTTCTTTCTCTTCTCTCACTTTTTTGTTGTTGTGGTTTTATTTTTTGAGACTTGGTCTCAATTATGTAACACTGGCTGTCTTGGAAGTCACTATATAGAACAGCAGGTTGGTCTTGAACTCAGAATCTACCTGCCTCTGTCTCCCTACTGTTGGGGCTAAAGATGGAAAGAAGCTCAGGTTTACCACCCAAAGTGCCGCTGGTGAAGGTGTGCAGCCTCAGCTGCAGGAGAGACCCCACAACTGAACAGATGGATACATCGTACTCCCTAAGAGTGTAGTAGCCTCTCTGACTGCTTCCCCTTTTCTCAACTCCAACATCAGAACACCCATGCTAGTTTAACAGCAGAGTACATCATTTTCTCAGGCTAAGCAATAGCTGGCTCATTAATAACAAAGTGATGTCCAATATAACAATTCCTGTTATGTGACCTGCAGGACAACCTGCTCAACAGCAAAAAGCCAGCATTACTATCATTACCATTGACAGACAGAAACCCAAGGAAAGTAGCCACCAGCCACCCCTCAACCCATGCAGAAAGCATGAAAAATGGAGCTTTGAAGCCACTCTTCTAATTCTTAAGGAAGCAGGCACCCCCACACACACACGTACTTCGGTTTTTTTCAAGACAGGGTTTCTCTGTGTAACATTCCTGGATGTCCTGAACTCAGAGAGATCCACTGTCTCTGCTTTCTGAGTGCTGGGATGAAAGGGGATGTGCTTCCACACTCTTTTATTAAGAGCTCTCCAACTTTTCTCTAAGGGTAACTTCATGCATTAAAAGGTCAACAACTACTGTTTGCTGCCCCCACCTGATGTGAGATTCCCCTCTGTATGCTATGAATATGTTTTATTACCACTGGTTAATAAAGAAGCTGCTTTGGCCTATAGCAGGAGAGAATATAGCCCAGGCTCGAAGAGATATAGAGAGAAAGTAGGCAAAGTCAGAAAGACGCCATGTAGCTACCGAAGGAGACAGACACTGGAACCTTACCTGGGAAGCCACAGACTCAAGGCAATACACAGAATAAAAGAAATGGGTTAATTTAGCTAGCTAGGAATACGTCTAAGCTGCTGGCCAAGCACTGTTGTAATTAATATAGTTTCTGTGTGATTATTCGGGTCTGAGCAGTTGGGAAACGAACAAGCAGTCTCTGTTTACAAATGGTGCCCAACATGGAATGTTTTATTACCATTGGTTAATAAAGAAGCTGCTTCGGCCTATAGCAGGGTAGAATATAGCCAGGCTGGAAGAGATATAGAGAGAAAGTAGGCAAAGTCAGAGAAACTCCATGTAGCTGCCAAAGGAGAAAAAGATACCACTGCCAAAACCTTACTGGTAGGCCACAGCCTCTTGGTGATACACAAAATAATATAAATAGGTTAATTTAAGATGTAAGAGTTAATAAAAAGCCTGAGCTAATAGGCCAATCAGTGTTGTAATTAATATAGTTTCTGTAAGATTATTTGGGTCTGGGTAGCCAGGAAATGAAAGTGCTGTCTCCGCCTACACCTACCTCCTGCACACTCCTAGAAAGGAAACTACACTATAGTTGCTCCACTGTTTCCACCAGCTGACTTGTCTGCATCTATATTTGCTTAGGAAAGCTCACCTCCTATAATTAGGCACTTAAATACTACAAAGCAAAACCTTAAGTTTTATCATCTGAAATCTAAGTCAAATGCTTTGGAAAGATTAAATAATGCTCTCTTTTTTAAAAAAAATTGTTTATTTATTCTTATTTTCTGTGCAATGGTTGTTTTGCCTGCATGTATGTCTGTGTGAGGGTGTTGGATCCCCTAGAACTGGAGTTACATACAATTGTGAGCTATACTGGGAACTGAACTCAGGTCCTCCGGAAGAGCAGCCAGTGCTTGTAACCACTGAGCCATCTCTCAAGCCCTGTCATTTTTTTTTTTTAATTGCTGAGAACAAACTGAAACTTTTGAAAATTCAAAGGGGGAAACTGGTAAAATTCTAGAAGGTTCCTGGTAGCTTTATTAACTATCTTTAAATTTCTGATCTGCTATCAAAAAAAAAAAAGGAAGTGTATATTTAAGTGATGTATCAGGGTATCAGGGTTGAAACTAGTACAAGGCTGGTGGTCTTATTCCTAAAGACCTGGGCTTGAAAGCTTTTTCAAGCCTTACTTTTTTATTTTTAGTTCCTGTGCTCTATTGCTTGAACTACACACTATCAGTCCCTTAAATTTAGTTTGTTTTTTTTCCAGACAGAAAGACAGCTTGCCTCAAACTTTATGAAGCAGAGGCTGGCCTTGAACTCCTGATCCATTTGCCTACCAAGTACTGGGATTACAAGTGTGCACCACCAAGCCTGGATCTAGACCCTTACTTTTAAACTATCATTTTAAACCATTCTGTGCTTCAAATGAACTGACCTTTTTAAAATACTCAACCACCTAGAGATCCTAATAGTCTCAGACAAACAGGCTGTTCTTAAAGTATAAAAAATTATGAAAAACACACTTTCATTTGCCAACAACTTCTGATCCTTTTACTTACAACATCTAGAAATTCCTAGATGTTCAAATTGGAATTGACTTAAAAACTGACAGCACTGGGATGGAGACCCTGACAGGTGTAAGAAAAGGAACTCCTGGGGCTGGAGAGATGGCTCAGAGGTTAAGAGCATTGCCTGCTCTTCCAAAGGTCCTGAGTTCAATTCCCAGTAACCACATGGTGGCTCACAACCATCTGTAACAGGGTCTGGTGCCCTCTTCTGGCCTGTAGGCATACACACAGACAGAATATTGCATAATAAATAAATAAACAAACAAACAAACAAATAAATAAATATTTTTTAAAAAAAGAAAAGAAAAGGGACTCCTAGGAGCTCCAAACACTTCTATAACAAAGAGGTCACTTCTGAACTCCTAATGCAAGAGTTGATTTCTTTTTTTCTCCCTCTACATTCAAATATTACTCAAAGACCACTGGCTTCGTGGTGTTCTTAATAAAACTCAAATATCTCCTGAATTTCTTGTTTTGTGATAAAACAGAAAACAGTTTTGGTCAATATTCTTTTTTCTTTTACATTCCACAATACCTCTAGTTATCTCATGAGTGGTTATGAAAATAAAAGTGTCAAAATCTGCACTAATAAAGAGATGGGAGCTGGCATGGTGGTTCACACCTTCAATCCCAATTTAGGAGGCACTGGTGGCACACACCTTTAATCCCAGCACTTAGAAAGCAGAGGCAAAAAGATCTAAGTTTGAGGCTAGCCTGGTCTACAACAGCAAGCTACAAGATAGAACTACATCGAGGGATACTGTCTCAAAACACACACTCTCTCTGGGAAGGAAATGGAACACACTTTTAATCTCAGCACTTGGGAGACAGAGACAAAAGGATAGATCCTCGAGAGTTCAAAATTAGCCTGCTCTACAGAGCTAGTTCCAAGACATCTAGGACTACACAGAGAAACCTTGTGTTGAAAAACCAACGCATACACACAAGTACCATATGCAAGTTCTATTTCAGACACTTAGGTAGGCAAGTCTCCTGAGCATAACAGGGTCTCCACAGCCAATCCAGCTACCAGGTAGCCTTTGGTCTTTGCAACCTCCTGGGCTCCCTTGAATGTTTGAATACAGAAGTAAGATCTCCAAATTTGTTCCCAACCTGTGTGGGAATAGGAAAGATCTACAAATAAAAGTGGCATTAACATAATTTTTTAAAAGAGGCCCTCAAAACCCCTTGCAATCATTAATATAGGTAAGCATACCTAAGCTGGATATACATGTACATGTGTTGTAAATATTAAAATCATACGTGAGAGAGGCAGTGGTGGCACAAACCTTTAATCCTAACATTCAGGACACAGAGGCGGGTGGATCTCTTGAGTTTGAGGCCAACCTGGTCTATGGAGCTAGTTCCAGGACAGCTAGTACTACACAGAGAAACCCTGTCTGGGGAAAAGGGTAAGGAGAAAGAGTCATGTATGGATAGGTAAATATGTAGAACAGTAAATATAGTAAAACATTAATGGTAGAATATAAGGGGTAGGTATGTATGAGTGTTCACTGTAAAATTATTTCTATGCTCCTTTGCTGGAAGTTTTTCACAATGAAATATTTGGGGAATGTGCTTGTAGAGAAGGTAAGGGAAATCATTTGTAGTTGGAAAAGAAAGGAAAGACAGAGAAAAGAGGGGAGGAAGGCTTGAAAAAAATGAATGAATTTCATTCTTGCCTTCTATGTACAAGGACAGACAGAAAAAGCATGAGGCAAGAGAAGGACAAATAATCAAGGAAGATATCAGTTCCTTAGCTGAGTAACAGACACTGATTATCCTAAGAGAAACAGACATGGGAAGAGAGAAGAGCAATATGGTTTAGACATAGCAGGTCTGCTTGGGACCTATGTAAGACATAAAGGTAGATTTCAATCACTATGATTTAAATTTAAACTGGGAAATGCTACAGAGTCCACAGATCCTGAACTTTGATTGGGGGGGAGGGGAGTGTCTTGGAAAGGAACTTAGCATCTAACAACCTGGCTCAACTTGAAAGTCTGCTTTGTCTGTGCAAAAATTTGTAAGATTCACTAGGCAAGCTCAGAAGGCAGACGCAGATAGATCTCTGTGAGTTCAAAGCCAGCCTGCTCTACAAGAGCTAGTTCCAGGATGGGCACCAAAGCTACAGAGAAAGCCTGTCTCGAAAAACTAAAAAACTTTAAAAACTTAAAAAAAAAAAGATTCACTAGGCAAGAAAACAAAATACGGATATTTATCCATAGAGTACATTACAGGGTATCTAAGAGTTGTATGCCTCTATTAAAGGCTGGGGGAACGGTGTAATCTAGTAATACCCAAGATTGGCCAATGTCAAATATCAGTAATTATTATAGTAATTATTATAGATGAATATTCAAGTATAGAGATGGGTTAATCCTGGTACTTAGCCACATGCTGAAAAGCTCCTGCCCACAACAAGCCTCTGAAGAGAGAAAGGTGAGCTTCTTTTCAAGATATGGCCAAGGCAGGCTGGCTAGGCAGCCCACAGACTACCATTCCCTACCTGCTTCACCAGGTCTCTTCTGTTGAGGAATGCTGCTTTCAAGATTTGAAATCCAGGAACAAACCTGAACATCCCAAAAAAATGTGAGGAAATTAACTGTTACCAACACAAACAGGTTGTCTTTTATGAAAAATCTGCAAGCCTACCTGCAAACTAGCCACTACTAGCTGCACTTCCACAAACCAAACCAGGCTAGAGTGGACACCCCCCACACCCACACTGCACGTGTGCCCTGCATAGCACCCGCTTCACCTCGCTAAATAAACAAGGGGAGTCTTTGTTTAAATTAAAAAAAAAAAAAAAAAGGAGAACCTGTCTCACAGGCTGTGATTACATCAGCAGGGCGCTCTCATTCTCGACATCAATCCGAGCTGCTCAGGCGGCTTTGAAGCGCCTTAGAGTGCGGCGCCTTTGATCCTGTGGTTCCCGCTTGCAGCAAAGCTGATACCATCGAGGCGCCCAAGCAGGATCCCAGATTCTGATCGCAGGGGCCAGTGCAGGGTTGGAGCCTCAATGGTTGAGTGCCCATTGGTCACTAGCTACCAGACACTAGCCTCTCATCCTCTCCTCCCTCCCAGGTACTCAACGGCACACATTTTCTGGGTGGAGGGGAGCCAGGTAGGGAAATGGCTCTAGGAAAGAATCATCACTAAATTAACATTGGCCTCTCATGTACTAATGTACTAGTCTCGATTTTCTATTTAATAAACAATTACAAGAAAAATATGGCTGGTTTTGCTTCAAATAATACAGGAATGGGGTTTGATTGAGACAACCTGGCCAGGATTGACAACTACTCAAGTGATGAGCATATGAATGTCCACTGCATCTTACATCCTTGTTTCCTTTAGTATACATGTGTGCAACAATGTCCTACAAATGAGAGCTTAAAAAAGACACTAGTTTCTTCTTCTGTGTGTGCGTGCTTTTTTTCCAAGACAGGGTTTCTCCATACAACAGTTCTGGCTGTCCTGAAACTTGCTCTATAGATCAGGCTGGCCTGGACCTCACAGAGATCCTCCTGCCTGTGTTAGGATTAAAGGTGTGCACCATAACACATGCAAAAAAATATACTAACTTCTAACTCTGCTGGTTTTATTCCTTTGCAGTCTTTTTTTTTAAAAAGATAGGGTCTTCCTACGGAACCTGGGCTGGCATCAGACTTCACAGCCTTCCACCTTAGACTCCCAGCAGCACTAAGACTACAGAGGCAATCAGCACACCCAATTTCCTCACAGATCTTTAATAGTTTGAGACTGGGTGAAGGGGAGGGAAGATTTCATATGACTTTCCTACTGTGTCTCCAGGGCAGTTACTATAATAGGAAATAAAGGGCATGCAGACCAGAGTCCACTTTTCCTACACTGTCCGGGGACATCAGTGTCACAATTTCACAACTTTTCACTTCGGGGAGAGCCCATCCATGCAAAGAACTACCCGTGACTATACAACAGTGAGGAGGTTCCACAAGCAGCTCTGTGGGAACCAAATTAGAAATGGTCCCTGGAGGAAGCTTTCTAAACTGCTGTTTCCCTTGGACAACTCCTTCCCTCCATGTGTTGCAGGTACATGACAAGCCACTGGATTCCCAGCACCAACATATGGAGCTAGGCATGGGACATGGTCACGTTCTTGGGCTGCACCGTAAGATCGACTTTGCCCCCAAATGATTAGCTGTGTGGTCCTAAGTGGCCTAACCTCTCCAAGCTTGTTTCTGTATTTTTTAATCAAGAACTATTAATGCTGGCACTTCTGATATACACCTGACACTTCTGATATATACTGGAGCACAAAGAAGAAAAACGTGCCAAAAGTAAAAGGATGCAAACAACAGTTCTTCCCTCAAGTACAACAGAACATGCCACATATAGATCAGACACAGAAGAGTTGACTGGTGGAGAGCTGACTGAGGAAGGGACACGTGACAGCACTACTAGGTGTGTTCAAGGCCAGAATTTCATACACACAGGCCAAAAGGCAAGGCACGCACACAAACTAAAGAAGGGGTCTAGAAAACTAAGTATGACCTCACAACAGCTAAAGGTAATTAAAATATTTTAAGAGAAAAATGTATTATTATAGTGGTGTAAGGGGAGGTCAAATAATGGACCAGATATGGTGGCTTACATCTGTAATCCCAGCAATCAGGAAGTTGAAGCGAGAGGAATCCCATGAGTTCCAGGCCAGCTTGAACTACAATGAGACTCTTTCTCAAACAAACAAACAAACAAACAATAATTGCATGGCATATTATAGATCTTAGTGAGCTTGTATTTTAGTTGGGAGATAAACATACCTACATACCTATAAATTAAACAACACAAAATAATATATTATTAAATTTCAAATGAGTAGCCAGACAAAGTTGTTTCAAGTTCAGAGATGGCAGAGACAACTCTACTACACTGGTCCAAGAGAGGTTCCTGGAGATGACAGCCTTGAGAGAAGGGCAGGCTGTGGTCAAAGCATGTTTGGAAGAACCATTTGACTGGGGTGAGAGATTCTGCAGGACACTAAAATCATGCAAAGATGACTGACAGAAACAAACAACCAAGAGATTTAGGCTATGAAGGTAAGGCAGGATTTAGACCCCATCCTATAATCTGCAAAAGGCTCTGAGGGATTTGTAAAGAGGACCAGAGGACCATGGCATCAGGCAGCTGAGCAGCAGACAGCAAGAGGAGATCCACGACCCTAAGAAAATACATTACTGGGAGTAGAGGTCTGACCGCTTAAAAGAGAAATAGCTGCCCCTCCGTGAACTAGAGGGAGCCATGTGCTTGGGCTACAAGTTGAGGGAGGGGGATTTTCCTTTTGTGTGTGTGTGTGTGTGTGTGTGTGTGTGTGTGTGTGTAAAGAAACAAAGGGGTGAAGATGAAAAGAAACAGTTTGCAAATGAGAGCCCTTCCGCTCCTGACTTGTCATTTCTAGTCCTTTCATCTTTTTTCCTGTGTGAAATTCAGGTGGGAAGGAGGCATGTGGCCAGTACACTGAGAACCTGCCAGCCTGGTCCAGGGTCAGGCCCCATGTGTGAGTAGGGGCAAATCCCTCTAACTTTCCCAGCACCCACCCCCGTCTGCCCCCACCTCCAGTAACAAAGGAGGGTCAAAGAAGGTTCTACAACTCCTTGAAGGAAGTGCAAACTCTTGTTCCAGGCTAAGGAAAGACCAAACCCAACAGCAAAGGCACAACAACTAGATCTTCAATTAAGAAAGCCTCAGCACAGAGAAAAGGCATTTCAACAGAAAACTAGTTCCCATTTGTATAAAAACAACTTCTGACCAAGTCTGGAATACAGAATGAAATCTCACCTCCATCACTTTATAGCTTCTATTTTATTACAAATAAAAAGGCTTGATGTGATGGCACACTCCTGGAAATCCTAGCACTCGGGAGGCTGGTGAGCTAAATAATGAGACTCTGTCTCTAAAAAACACCAAAGACGTTCTAAAGTCAGTGTGATGGGGGATCTCTTTTTACCACCCTTGAACAGTAGAAAGTAAAACTTTGGACAAATTGTTTCTTCTGGCCTCAGTTTCCTTTCTCATTTATAAAATGGGGACAAGAACAGTTAACAGCACTGGGCTGTTCTGGGGTAGAATAAATGAGGTCATTCATGCCACTGCTTAACACAATGCCTGGCAAAAGTCAGCAATAAATGCTAGCCACATGGAGTTATTTTTAAATCTTCGGCCCTCATCCCTTATCTGAGAGACATAGGAAGTCATGTAAGAAATCCAATGAGAGCCAGGTGGTAGTGGTTGGTGCACTCCTTTAATCCCAGCTCTCAGGAGGCAGAGGCAGGCGGATCTCAGTGAGTTCAAGGCCAGCCTGGTTTACAGAGCAAGTTCCAGGACAGGCTCCAAAGCTACACAGAGAAACCCTGTCTCAAAAAACCAAAAGAAAGAAAGAAAAAGAAAAAAAGAAATCCAATGAGGGCATCTCCTAGGAAAGAAAGAAAGGATAGTAAGCCAGGTTCAGAAGGAACTTGTGAGAGGCCCCATTTGTGAAAAGCAGCAGGTTGGCATTCTTCTCCAGAATATAACAGCTGCCTTTCCTCCTGCTCTTGCCCAACCCCTCCTGGGCTGCAAATACTCAGGGATTAAGAAGACATTCAAGCCTTGTTCCGTGTCATTTCTGCCTTGGCATTCTCTTTGGTCCCTTTATCCTAAATGCCAATTTCTGCTCCTCAGCAGGTCTGCATTAGAGAAAATGCCTTGCACTACATGGCCCCCTACCCCAGTATTTCCACAGATCCTTGAAGCACCCTTTGAAGCTCCATGTTACAAAGAGAGTCCCAAGGTAGAAGTGAGAACTCCTGACTCTGATATCAGTGCTCATTTGGACTGCTATGCTAGCCTTGGACCTGAAAAGAGAGAAGATCCATGACAGCTTTCCTTCCCCAACAGCAGGGCAGGCTGGCTGCATTAGAACTTCACATTATATTCCAAGCTATCACTCCTGCAGGGAGGGACACGACAGCCTCCAGAGAGAAGGGCCTTCAAAATGGATTCCAGCTACCAAGAGGCTTGATGACTGTGTTCTAACTATCCCTCTTGGTGAGAAATAATTCCTTAGTGGAAAAAGAACACATGGGGGTGGGGGTTGAAACTGAAGCTCAAAGCTGCAAACTATATGAAGAGTAACACTGCCTGAGAGATTCAGATGAAGGCTGAACAATCTGTTCCTCAGAAAACTCCCTGGGAGAGAAGAGTATTTGAATCCCACTCCAGATTTTATTCTTCACCAGGTTTTACCCTTCACCGCTTCTCCTAACACTTCAAAGGAAGTATTTTTGTACAGCCCAGGGAGGAGTGTAAACTGGCCAGCTGCTTCCAAAGCAGAGAAATTAACCCTGAAAGGGCTGATGCCCTGGCAGGATGGAAGGTAAGAGGACAAGTTCATGGGGAGTAGAGCATGAGTTCCCACATTCACCAGGCCTGCCCTTTCAGACCACAGCAAGGGCACAGCTCTTAAACCACTACAGAAAGGCAGGGCCTGGGCTTCTCTAAGCATACAAACAGCTAGTTATAAATACCCTCTTAGGCTAGAAGGTCAAAAAAGCCAGCAGTTAGCATTTCAGTGGAAACTCCAGCTAACAGCACAGACCTCTTTTGCTGTCCTAGCACTCCCTGAGCCATGCTAAGAACCGCAAAGATCAAAAGCTACCAGGTCAAAACCTGCTCCTAAAAGTCTGACCTGATATGGCACCAATGGGCATTATGACTTCAGCAGCCTTCTATCATCAAGCCCTTTCTAAATAGTGCCTAGTAGAGCTGCTCCCTATCCCCAGTGTCATGTAGGCCAGGAGATGGCTGATAGAAAACTCTAGGCCTTAAGGACCTTTACATACTCTTAATTCTTAATATTCACTCTGCAGGTTATTTGGCCCCCATTTAGAATGAAAAGTCTTCAGTTACCTTGCTGAATTTGAAGGACCCTCCCAAAACTGGACACTGTACAGGATACCCTCCAGTTCACCAGTGATTTAAGTCATCCCCCGCCTTTTTTTCTGAGACAAAGTTTCATGTAGCCCACACTGGCTTCAAACTCTTTATGTAACAAAGATGAATTCAACCTCTTTATTAAGTATGTCTTTACGTATTGTAAAGGTAAGGGACAAACATGTGTGTACCCTGGTATACAAGTGGACAACCTAAAGAAGTTGATTCCTTCCATATGGGTCCCAAGAATCAAACTCAGATTGTCAGGCTTGTCAGCAGGAGCCTTTGCCCACTAAGCTATCTCACTGGCCCAATCTACAATTTCTGATCCTCCTGCTTCCCATTTCCTGACTTCTAGGATTACAGAACTCATCACCATGTCTGGCACTTTGTACATATTAGGAAAGCACTCTACCAACTGAGCTACACACATAGCCCCAATTTAAGTTGGAGGTTGGCAGTGAAATCAGCTTGGGCCTCTATCTCAAGAGCATATATACCTTGGTGTGTCTGTGTGTCTGTCTACATGTCTCTCTTTTCAATTGCCACCATTCCATCACAAAGACTATGAATTCTAGAAACTCCACATCATTCCAGAAAGCCTTAGCATCCTAATAGCACCAGGGGAGGCCTCAGAAGCACTCAGGTGGGGCCCACCTCCCACCACCTGGCTGATGCTGCCAGGCAATCAGAGTGACAGCAGATGAATGTTAGCCTCATCCCACTAGCAAAGGGCAGTCTGTAATTTACTGACACTGAAAAGAAAGCTATAAATAGCTGGTGTTTTTAATGTTGTCAGGCCTCCAGAACAAGGGTGCCTAACAGCTGGGGAGGGGGGGACTCCAGAGTCTAGGGTTCAAAGGGCTACAATTTGGAAATCCTAGGTAGTGAAGTTAAAGCCTCTTCATCTAAAGACTGTTACTGTGAGTGTTGAACTCCATGTCATGAGAAGGGGAGAAAGGCTGTCAAAACTATCAATCAAGATTTACAGACCACAGGTTAGCAGTAGAGTACCAAGAGTTTTTCATGAGTGCTCCACAATTCAACAGTAAAGGGAAATGGGAGTGTAGTTCAGTGGTAAAGCACCTAGCATGCACGGGGCCCAGGGTTTTATCCCCAGCAGAATAATTCCTGGTGGGGGCAGGGGCAGAATAATTCCTAAACCTTAAGCTGCTATTTTTACTTCATTTAGTCTTCTAAAACACAATGTCCCTAGTTAAGTAAACACAAGGTAAGAGGATTCATTTAGCCATTCAACAAACTTTCTGAACTTTAAGTACTGAAAATACAAAGAACAAAGAAGAGTCTTTTGACAATTTTTAGTGGAGAAGATGGATAATGAAAGCAAACAATTTGCCAAAATGAAGAGGTTACCTTATAATTTTAAATCTAGTTATACTACAGATTGGCATAAAACTATGTATCTAAAATAAGTTATGCCCAGTAATTGACTTCTAAGCTTTCCAAACAACAATTAGACTTTAAAACAAAACAAAAAACTCCATGCTTGTTTGTTCCTTTGAAATATCTATCCCCTCAAAATTTCCTAAAACTGAAGTCTATGAGGAAGGCAAGAGAGTGATAAGTGAGTATGGCCTTGGGTGCTTTATTCTAAACACAGATAGCTTCTCAAAGATGTCCAGTCAGCATCGGGTTCACGGCTGCTGGGCAGAGCTGCAGCAGATGATTACTTGACCATCCCATGGTACGAATCATGGTTAGTGGTCATACATACTCAGGCAAAGTGCAAACTCTGCAGGACTATTTGAGCCCTCTCCCCCAGATATCACATCTTTTTGCTGGGGTAGAACATTAGTGATTGCTATATGGAGCATCACAAGCAGTGCATGGTATTCACTGTCCTTCCTCAACTGAACAAAGTCCAGGTTTCATGATGAGGAGGGATCCAAAACTATCTCCTATGAAAAAGAGAAAGAACTTGGGGTGCTCAGCAATGAAAAACCAAGTTTACTGATTTTGTTGATGAAAAGGAAATTCAGGATCTTCAAAAACCTGAAGGACCATCATACCTTAATGACTGTTGTAGGCTATGAAACCATGACCCCAAAGAAATCTCCCCCTCCTCCTTCCAGTCATTCTCTAGGGCACTAATACAGATATGTCACAAAAATAACCAGTAATAATGCAGCTCCCATCTTCTAAGCCATGGACCTCTGTCCAGGGCCCAGAAGAAAATAATTCTGCCAACACCCTGCTCCTAGACTTCTAGCCTCCAGAGCTGTGAGAAAATAAATGTGTTTGCAGGCTACCCAGTCTGCAGTACTTGTTATGCCTGCCCTAAGATACACACTAGAAGGTAGCATTGGGATTATAGAGCATTTGATTCTACTTAAGAAGTTTTCTAACCACCAGTTCTCTGCAAATAAAAAAAAATGGCTCCTCCATTGGGAAGGGGGAACAAGAGACACCCTAAAGAGAAACTGAGCTCCTGTAAGTGCAAGAGCAGGGCCTAGAATCACAATGAAAGGTGGCAAGAGAAAAAGCTTGATGTTTCTTAATTGGGAGTCAGCTGATGCTGATATACCTCAGTGGGAAGGGATAAGAAAATTGAGGTGCACAACTTTGATATTCCCAACACTTGAGAGGCAGAGGCAAACAATTCTGTCTGAGTGTGATGCCAGCCCTGCCTACATAGAGTTCCAGGCAAGCCAAGGCTATAAAGTGAAATCCTGCCTTCAATTAAATAAATAGATAAAAGTTTAGGGGTGCTATGTCAAAACTCTATTATATATGGCACTTAGTTGGAGAAGATTAAACTTCTCACTTCAGAGTTTTTCCTTTTTGAACCTCAAAGAGGATTATCTAAGCTAGCCAAACTTGTGCCAAACACTCTTCCAACTTTCATGCATTCATTAAGGTAGACAAGCCTAGAAGTAGATCCATTCAACTCAGAAAATCATCTTCAAAACAGCTGAACCTCAGAAACAGACCACCATAACTTACAGCAAGAAAGTAAATTTGGGAAACATAGCCACATCAACCCCAAGATGGTAACCCAACAGATGGAGGCTTGAACACTGACCAGTGATCTTTCCAGGTTTTTCACACACATCAAACCTGAAAAGAGCTTGCTAAATTATCACAATAAAAGCCTCCATTGTTTCTTGCTAGCCCTGTCCCCCAAAATACCACATAAGAAATTTCTTGGGTTTAGGGCTAGGCTCACTTTGGGGTTATGGCATGGCTTCTAATTTCTTAAACGCCATCACTCACAAAGACCATGATCTGCTGAGATAAAGTTAAAACATTCACATCACCTTTAAAGGTGTGCCCTTGGTTGTAGTAGTGGTATCCCAGGGCCTTTAAGATAGAAATGGATGTGCTCTTGGCCTGTCCTACTCATAATCCAACAGGGCACAGATCCTAAATTAGCCTAAAGGAAAAGAATCTTTTCAAGTCCTTGGGTTCCATGAGAAAAAGTTTTGTGATAAAGTATATTTGGGTAATGCCAGATTAAACAGAATATTTTTTTTCTTCAGTAGGATTTTTTATAGCCATTAATTCACTAAATTAATTAAACCAAATTAAAGTATAAAATCTCTAAAAGGAAAATCTAATAAACACCATTTCTTAAAGTTAGTTCATAGAATTCTTTCACACTGGGACATTCTGCAATTGGTGTCTTTTTTTTTTAAGATACCTTGAGAAGATACCTGGTCACACTTCACAGAACCTACACATTAATTATTATTATTTATTATTAATTATTATTATTAATACACACTGTTAATTCCAGCACTGGGGAGGCAGAGACAAGTGGATCTGAGTTAGAGGCCAGCCTGGTCTACAGAGCTAGTTCCAGGACGGCCAGGGCTACACAGAGAAACCCCATCTCAAAAGGCAAAAAGAAAGAAAGAGAGAGAGAGAAGAAAGAGAAAAGAACACATCTATGGCAGGCATTGTAAAACACACCTCCTTCAACCCCAGCACTTAGGAGGTGGAGGCAGAGGTAGGAGGATCTCTGAGTTCAGGCCAACCTGGTCTATACAGTGAATTCCAAGACAGTTAAAACTATATACTCTGTTCCAAAAATCAAACAAAAAAGAACACATTTATTTAAATATAGGTGTCTAGTGTCTCAAAAAAT
Organism: Microtus oregoni; assembly: GCF_018167655.1. Classification (NCBI taxonomy): domain Eukaryota; kingdom Metazoa; phylum Chordata; class Mammalia; order Rodentia; family Cricetidae; genus Microtus; species Microtus oregoni. The sequence continues at coordinate 158,377 of NW_024543223.1, read as the reverse complement.
TTATAATATTCCCAAGACAAATTAAATCAAGCCACCCCAGGATGGGAGAATGGCTCAGCAGTTAAAAGCACAGACTGCTCTTTTAGAGGACCCAAGTTTGGTTGCTAGAACCCAAGTCCTGACTCACAACTGCCTAACTCTAGCATGAGGGGATTTGAAATCCTGTTCTGGCCCTGTGGGCATCTTCACTATGTGGCAGATATAGGCACATACACATGAATAAAAATAAGTTAATCTTAAATCAAGTCAGTCAGTAAAAACCCAAATTAGTGAAAGCTAGAAAACTCTGTCCTTGAGCCTAGGAGCCCAGAAGAACAGTCTCCCAGGATCACTGAGACACTAGCAAAGGCCAGGAAAGTTTCTGCCTCTCTCCCCTGAATGATCCTCACAAAAGGTCTATTAGACGCCCAACTATAATCCAACATAGTTTAGAGATAAGGATCAACTGTAATCCAGCTGGCTAAAAAGTAAGAGATAATGATCAAGTTTTTTGACTTTTTTTTAAGAAAAAAAAGGGGGGGGCGAGGATAAGAGGAAACTAAGATCTACTGTTTGAAGCACAGTAAGAAAACCCAGTTAAACATTCTGAAGAAAACTCTGCCTGCACTGCCTGGTTCATTCTGCACCTCTTGCCCTAAATAAAAAAGCTGACACGTGCTTTGGTTCTGGCTAGAACAAGCACTGTTTCTGGAACAGCTCCACCTTGGTTGCGTGTTTCTACTTTAAACATTCCACAGTTGCTGAAGGCCTCCCAGGAGCATCTGCTCCCGTTTCTCCTGCAGGAAAGTGTTTGTTTAGTTTGATTACAACTTTGAAGAGGAGTAGGAATTCTGGCTCAGAAGAATTTAATGGCGGGCCCTTCTCTTACATAATTTGTAAACAAACAGAGTTTATCCCGGTGTGGCTCATTTGGCTCACAGGCTGGATTTGAAAAAAAAAAAAAAAAAAATCCTCATTCAGTTTGGAAAAACCACAATAAGGCCCATCAATAACCAGAAAAAGGTCCAAACCAGCCTATCACTCTGTTGCCTAATCCTAAAACTGGGGATGGGAAGTGCTTACAAGCTCCCTACTAAAACCCATATGCCTATCCACAGACATCTTCAGATTGAAGGGTGTGGGACAGAATTTAAAAGGCCTCTGATGAACTGATCTCCAGAAGTGTCCACACACTCCTGGTCTATTTTTCAAAACCTTAGAAAATAATTTGAGCCAAGGTCAAATGTCACAACAGCAATTTTCTCCCAAGGTGTTGTGAACAAGTAGAGAGCAATTTGTTACTAATAAAGCTAAAAGTCAAAGCTGATATATTTATCTTTAATAAAGTGAATTCAAGGCTGTCACATGAACGTCACTCCCTGACATTCCAAACTATTTTCTTCATAGGAGTAACAGCTGGACCAGCCCCTGCTAACTGTGCTGCTTTAGAACATGGGGCAGGAGAGAGGTCATGCCATCAAAACTCTAGCACTGCACACAGATGCCATCTGTTTTCTGCCTGAGGGGCCCACTGGGCCTAAGACAGAAGCTGTACTCAAAGCCATCCCTACCTTCTAAGCTATGTGCTGTCTGTCCTCTCTCCCCAGGTAAGTGCTCTCCCACCTAGCTGAAATCCAGCTACAGATTTCCTATTCCCAGAATTCTGACTTGAGACCTCATACCCCTAGTCCACACTCCTGCCAGTCTACAGATATTAGGACTAAGGATCAGGAAAGGAGAGCTGGCTACCCTTAGGTCTCATTTCAGTGTCATGATTCTGGCCATGCTTCACATGGTCTTTCCTTTCTCCTGACTTTGCCCTGGGCATATTCATGCCAGCTGACTCTGATGTATACAGCAAAAATAAGCCCCTACTGAGTGCCATCCCTGCCTAGGTCTCAGCAAAGGAAGTGAAGTATCAGGAGCAAATCCAAGAACAGGCCTTCATTAAATGGGGCATAGCCCAGGACCAAGCTCTGATTTCATGACACACCTTTGGCCTCAGGCCTGTAGCACTCAGCATGCATTATTATCACTGCCACCATCGGAGATTCATATCCTGTCTTCTTGAATGGCCAATAAACCTAACCCAGTAGATAGATACCCAAGAGGAGGTAACCATGATTCCGTGAGCACCATCCAGAAAACCACAAACTCTACATCCACGAACACTCTCTAAGAAAGAGGCTCCAACAAAGGAGCTGTCTTTTCCTGTGAGAACTGCATCTCTAAGAATTCAAGCATACAGATATGATTTGCATAATTGTTCAATTCCTGCTAGGGTGAGTTTTGGTTTGAGGATTTTTACACACACACAAAAATTATCCTGATCTAAAGGATCTAAATGGAAAATACATGCAGAGTGGGACTGATACACAATGACCTTAGGAAGGGCTCTAGCTTCAAAGCTGTTGGCTCGCCAGAAGGTGGTGGCACATGCCTTTGATCCCAGCACGCGGGAGGCAGAGGCAGGCGGATCTCTGTGAGTTCGAGGCCAGCCTGGTCTACAAGAGCTAGTTCCAGGACAGGCTCCAAAGCTACAGAGAAACCCTGCCTCGAAAAACCAAATAAATAAATAAATAAATAAATAAGTAAGTAAATAAATAAATAAGCTGTTACCTCTAATTGTTGCCTGTTCCCAAACAGCAAATTTCCCCAGACAATAGTTAAAAGCAGGACAACCTTTAGCAGAGCTTTAGAAAGCAGTTCAAAATATTAAAGCTTTTTTATCCAAAAATACCAACTAAGGCACTAGGCCTTTGACTCGGGACCAGTGATCTGTACTACACCATGAGCTTCATCTTTGCTCCCACAGAGACAAATCTAATCACCAATTTCTAAAACTGAAATGGAAAGCAAGCCCTATCTAACATTGTACTATCACCGCAGGCCCTTTCCTTTTCTCCATCAAACATAAACTACACCTAGTGGATCGCACAGCCAACAATACAGCTAAGCTTGGAGAAGGGTCAATGCAGAAAGGATTTTGCTTCTGTTCCTACTTTTGACGTTGGGGGGATAGGACACACACAGGAACATAGGGCAAATTGATGCTCTGTATTTGAACTGCAAACCGGGAGTTAGAAAGATGGCTCCAGGAGTCAGAAACATGACTGAGTTGGCCTCCTGTGTACTGTTTTACCAGGACCTACGTTTGATTCCTAGCACCATGGCGGGTGGCTCACAAATGCCTCTAACTCCAGCTCCAGGAGGCACTGACTCCTTCTCTGGTCATCTCATGTGCACATACACAAACATACACATAATTTAAAATAATAAAAATAAATCTTACAAAAAAGAGAAAGAGTAATAGTGGCACATGTATTTAATTACAGCACTTGAGAGGCAGAGGCAGGAGGACCTCTGTGAGTTCAAGGTCAGCCTGGTCTATAGAATGAGTTCCAGGATAACAAGGGATAGAGAAACCCTGTCTCAAAAAAAAAAAAAAAAAAAGGAAGGAAGAAGAAAGGAAGAAAAAGAAATGCAAACATCGCCACACAAGAGTCCCAGTGGTGGTACTTAGTCAATTTTCTTTTTACTCAAATGTTGCTAGTTAGTAATGGCTACATATGCCCTCCAATGGACTTACACAGTAGACAATACTATTTCAGAGTAGTTTTCTAACTTTCCAACTTGACAGAAAAGTCATATTTAAGTCTATTTCAGGGAGAAGTTTACAGAAATAATAGCAATTGCTTTCCAAGAGTCTTCTGGTCTAGATTAAATATGTACCAATCGACTGAACAAGTGAATGTACTCTGACATCTACTCTAGACCAAGTACCATGGGCAAAGTAAACAATTCTGTCATGCAGCCATCCCTCACTGTGTGCAAAACAGTCAAGAGTGTAGCACAGGGCCTACATTTCAGCACTGTAAATGACTGAAACCATGGAACCTTGCAGAGGAAAGCAGCTACAGGCCATAACTGATTCTGAACATGGTGCTGGGGAGAAAACCAAATCAAAGCAAAATCTTATCAACAAATCCCCATGGAGCCAGACCATGAGAAAGCACGAACACCATCTGGGCACTGTGGGGAACCAAACCGTCACCATCTGCTCCCTTGGCAAGTTTCAAGTACATTCTCTAGTACTGTAAGGTTCTTATATAGAAGAGACCAGAAAATTTAAGGTTAATTAGATAAGATTAAATAGTTGAAGGACCATAAAAGATAAACTGGATATTAACTGGAATGTGTATGTGCTATTTAGCACCTTGAGATTTTATTTTTCAGGAAATCTTCCTTCAGGTAGCAATTAACATTTTAGAGGTCAAATTCTAATAAGAGTAGAAATGGACAGGGGTTGAGACACACAATCAGTTTGACAGGATAGTCCCACCTAGTATCATCTGGCTTCAAGGAGGCGCTCAAAAGTATCTGCTTCCAGAGAATGTAAAGCTCTTCACCAGTGGCTCTGGCCTGGACCCTGCTGTAAACGACAGGCCTCCCAGCTATTGCTGCCATGGTGTTTTCTAATGACTGATTTACCTGTCCCCCCACAGGACTATGAACTCCTTCCTTCAAACAATGACAATTTGGTAGTACTAAGTCACCAATATATTTTTTCACTTAATCTTTATAATTCTTTAGAGGTAGAAGCTAAATAACACATGCTACTGATGAGAAAACAGTTCACAGAGGTTGGAGGACCTGACCAAGATTATAATGGTCATGTCACTAGCAATGGCAAAGCTGACACATACCTATCTGGCACCATTGTGGCTTTTACATGGCAAAAATCTGTCAGCTCTGAACTCTCAGAGCATAACACATAGGAGACTTTAGCCTCAAGAGCCCCCACCCTTTAAAACCTGTAAAAGCCTAGCAGACCATCACCGGATACACCTACCCAGAACTAGCATGCAGTGAAGCTACAAACACAGTCTTGAGTTCCAGCTAGCTTCTTTGGTCATCAGCTGTGCTAAATTTCACTACCCTTTGGTGTCCTCATCCAAAAAACAGGGAGGAAACCTCATCACTCAGAATCCTCCTGAGGATCTGGTGACACAGTGTAAAGCCCAAGGACAGTGTCTAACAGAGCATCCATTCATTCAAACATTTCATCAACCACCTATTTGACCTTCAGTCTCACAAAGCAACGTAGTAGCAGGCTGAGCCAGCAGTGCTGGAGAAAAGTCATGAAGTGTCCCGGCTTCTGCCTGTCTCGGCCAGGTAAGTAACAGGGAGCCAAGAGTTCAAAAACTTGGATTGTTTCACAAGCAGAATGTTTACCTGAGCCTAAACTGACAGGTTGCTGTCCCCTCTCTTTGCCACATGTTTTCATTGGTACAAAGTTTCTTTCTTTTTCTTAGTGGCTTAAAAAGTCTCTATACTACTTGTTTATCCCATTCCTGAGCCTTAAGTCTTTGATTCTCTAATATTTAGACAAGTCTAGTAAAACCATATGAAACAAACCCACAATCAAGACAGCATTGTCTCCAAGGGTCTCTTACAAGTCACAACTTTGGGAAGTCCAGACATCCCAGGCAGGCAGAGAAAGACATGGCCACTGGTCATCTTTCACATGCACTGCAAAAGGCTCCACACCAGTCTGAATGCTTTCAGGTTGCCAGAAAACAGATTCCCAAACCAAATCTGAAAAGAACTCAGCATTTAGAAGGTCAAGAACAAACAGAAATGCCTCAAGCAATCTCAAGTAGACAGTATGATACAGAGAGGGCCTTTACTGAAGAGGAAAGAAAGAGTTGACCTCCTGTGTGTGGATACAGCCAGAGTCTTCATCAAGGCTGCAAAGGAAGCAAAATAAACTAGTAGGATAAAAAGAAAGCTACTGCATGACCAAAAATTTTGCTCCAGTTTAAAAAAAAAAAAAAAGATTGAGAGACAGAAGAAGAGAAAAAGAAAGCACATACTGAAATGATCTAAAGCTGCCTATAAATATTTGGGAACATCAAAGGCGGTCCTGTTAAATTAAAAATGCTGTCACACAGATAGGAACTAGCCTCTAGCACTGCCAGCTTCAACATGTGAGCCTGTGATCTGAGGAGTGAGGGCTCAGCTCCTCAAGAAATCTGATTCACTAAAGAAAAAAGTGAACAAGCAGTTGAGTTTTAATAAGGGCATTAAATACCTTAGGAATGAGCTAATTAGAGTTTAACTCTTTCAAGATTGTCAGAGCTCTTAAGAATGCTGTAAAGTAAGCTCCCTCAAGAATCTAGTTAAATTGCTCTAGAAACCTGCACCGTAAATTAAGTATTAAAATGGCACCTTAGGACTTCAAAGTTGTTAGCTCCCAACAGGTCAGCTCAGACACGGCACACAGAGGCTATCTGGGAAGCTACAGGAGGGGGGAAATCAAGAACAGTTTTCTGGGGTGGGATAAGGTGTGGCTGCATGCTTGTTTAGAGCCAGTTTTTTTTCTAGTATAGATAGGAACAAACTCACCCTTTAATACCAAGTATATACCCTGTGAGCTTCCCATAACTCAACAGATTGTGAACAGACTCAGTGTGTCAGGTAGAAAGCCCTGTTGCTATCACTCATTTACTCAGACAAACCAGACACAAAATTCTGACTGATTCTCCCAGATACACTCAAGGTCACGAACAGAAGTCACCCAACAGTTTTCCTTGCACGTAGCCTCAATCGAATCCCAAGAAAAAATAGACAAGTTTCCAGTCAGTAAGACTCCATTCTAACAGCAAATCCTTCCTCTGGCCTTAAAAGAATGAGTCAAGTATGGTGAAGGATACCTCTAATCACAGCACTTGGGAGCAGAGGCAAAATGATTAACTGTTTCAGGTCATCCTCAGCTACATAGCAAGTTCAAGGACAGACTGAGCTACAAGAGACCTTGTCATAAAAATACAAACACCCTTCAAGGGGCAATTTTCTATTACCTAGTTTTAAGAATGTGAGAGGAGACAGCCAGTGATGAAAAGCACCTTCTCCATTCAAGGACAGAAATACACTGTCTAGCCTTTGGGGGGCGGGGGGGGGGGGGGACAAAGGAGGATAGACTTTAAAAGCCAACAATGCACTCCAATCATTTGTATTTTTAGAAAAAGCCAATATGTCTAATTTGAGGGGTTAAGATTAATAAAGTACTTGCTCTGGCAAATTTCATGCTGGACTAAATCAAGTGCTGAATTCATTTGTGTCTGCCACGAAACTAGGCCCACAGTGTGGACTCAATATACCACAGCTCTCCCTGTGCTCTGAAGGACAGAATCATCTGCCCCACTTTCCGTCAGTACAGCCTTGACCAAATGCAGACCATAGGACTCAGGAAAAACAGGCAAAACTACCTAGAAGCACACAGGCTGCACCACATTTCCTGTCCTGTATGTGTGTGTGCCAAGAGAGTGTGTTTGCATGAGAGGGTATATGTGAGTGAGTATGCATGAGAGTGAGTGTGAATTCATGTGTGTTGTGTTCCTTCATTAGCAATGGAACTGGTTATCTGGCTAATGTCTGACTTGGACAGAGCAGGGCTGAGTTAGCAATGCTGAGGCAAAACCCCCAGCCTCCCAGGTCACAGAGCTAAGAGATCCTAAGAGTCCCAGAAAACAGCAGCTTGAGCCTCTCACAGTCTCCACAGTCTCCTAAACCACTCTAGGGAAGCCACAGCCTCTAACACTAGAGGACAACAGACAAAGGTGCCAGAAGAATGGTTCTGAGCATAGATTTTGTTATTACTTAAAAAAAAAAAAAAAATCCTGGTGACACAAACCTGCCCTCTCAGCAACTCAAGAGATTAAAAGAGGACTCCAAGTTCAAGACCAGCCTCAGCAACTTATCAAGCAAGATCTTATCACAAAATGAAACTGGGAAAAGGGCTAGAGAATATAATATAGTTCAAGAGTAGAGTGCTTGCCTAGAATGTGCCCCTAGTACTAAACAAAATAGAAAAAAAAATCCCAAAATCTGGTCACTCCTCAATCAGTGCTATCATTTGGGCTTTAGAGTAAAAATGATCAAGCACTGGGAACCACAGCTCAAAGATAAGGTACATGTGGAGACTGTCTCAGAACTATGTCTGGGATTTTCATCCTCACTCACTCTGACCCAACATGCACTGTCAATAACTCAGGTCTTCCTTGAGACAAATCTTGGACGTATAAAGAAGCTGAGCTCCACAAATACAAAGCCCAGCTTCTATCTGTTGTGAGACTCTGTCCTCTGGGTATCTTGATATTAAAGCAGCTGTGATTATCACATGAATCCTTTACAAGGTTGGCCCACCCAACATCCCTTATTAGGAAAAGTTATGAGGCTTGTAAGGTTCATAAAGGACAGGAGGCTTTGGGCCCATCCCTCCCCAAGAATATACAGGCAGTTAATAAATCCAACACACACACACACACACACACACACACACACACACACACCCCAAACCAATAAGCAAACAGAAAAATTCTTCCTTGGTGGTGTAGCTGCCTGTAAGACGCTCATGCTCCTGAAAATAACCTTTTACTCATGCTCACTAAGTAGCTCTGAGATTTTTTTGTTGTTGTTTGTGTGGGTTTTTTTGTTTTGTTTGTTTGTTTGAGACGGGTTTCTCTGTAGCTTTGGAGCCTATCCTGGAACTAGCTTTTGTAGACCAGGCTGGCCTCGAACTCACAGAGATCCACCTGCTTCTGCTTCCTGAGTGCTGGGATTAAAGGCATGCGCCACCACCCCCGGATCACTAAGTAGCTCTGATTAAACTCATTGGTTAACCAAGCTAGAACAGGGAGGAATTGTCTCTTTAAGCCTGTTGTAGCCCTATGTGCAGGTGGTAAATACAAACAGGAAAAGTCAAGCAACATCACAGTAGTAACAGTGTAAGAATGCAGACCCATGCGGTCCGGCCCCAGACAAGACACTGAGCAGCCTCTCTCTCTATCAAAAGAAACAGAACTTTAGCTCTCTACAAAGCTCACAACACGTTATAAGGAATCTGGCAAACACTGGTCCAATATATTAGTGCTGATGATGTTGGTGTCCCTAAGCCCTCAGACACAGTTGACTAACTGGTATAGTTACCAAGAACTAAAGAAAATTTACATACAAACCAGATTATAGTCCAAAACTTAACTTCAAGTGAATTATTAAGAATACGTATTTTCAGTTGGACATAGTGGCACACGCCTTTAATCTCAGCACTCAGGAGGCAGGGGCAGGAGGATTTCTGTGAGTTACAGGATAGACAAAGCTACACAATGAGACCCTATATCAAAAAAACCAAAATAATATACAGTATGTTTCCAACTTCTGAAGATTCCATGCACTAGTCAGCTCATGTTCAAAAAATTGGCACAAAATATTTCAAGAAGCAAAGTAGACGCCAAGACTCTATGTACTAAATCTGACACCCCTTGGTGTCTGTTTCCTCATATTACATACAAGATTCCATGGTTTTCCAGGAAGGAACTTCAGAAATCAGAAGGAGCAAGCCAGACTGCAAAGAGGAAGTGTTGCAGAAGTGACAACAACTCATAGACAGGTACAACACCCGTCACAGGGAAAGGGGCAACTCAAGGGCACCCAGCATGAGCACTGTTTGGGATTTTGCACAGCTGTCCTCATACTAAACCCATAATAGCTTTTTGTAATCTGCAGGGGCACTTTGGGAAGAATGTTTCAGTCTAATGCAGAGTGTCAGAGTAGATTCTGTTGTAGCAAGCAAAGATTGTATGCGGCCAATCCAAGTAATAAAGGAGACTTGGGGAGCAAGGCCTCTACATGCCATACTGCCTAGGCTGTTGAACCTTGACAGGGTGCAAGCCTCCAGTGGCTGACAAGTCTCTTCTAAAGAGGTGCTAGAACTGGCATCAGCAAACCTCATACTTACCTGCACTCTTGGATTCTAGCTAGCTTCCTACGTCTGATCAATTAATTCCCTGTCTGGTACAATGAAGTGCCATACAGAACACTATCTGCATGGCAGTTTATCCCCAATCCTAGCTTTCCCTGCCAACAGTTGAGGGCAGGAAAACGTAAGACTCCATGTGTAGCCAGGTCTGTTAGGAGAGGCCTGCAATCCCAACTACTAGGCAAGTTGAGACAAGAGGATCAACATTCAAGTCCAGCCTAGGCTGCATAGTGACTTCCAGGCCAGAGGGAGATCCTAACTCAAAAGAAACAACAAAAGCATTTCAACTACAGCCATGGTGGTTGCTGATACACAAGAACAGAGAACAGTAAAGTCTTCTGGGGCAGGAGGTAAAGGAAGAAATGAGAATAAGAAGCCTTAGGTGGTGGAGCTTATCTACCCTTTCTCCTGTTCTATTACCTCTCTCACCAATCAGTTATCACTAGGCTAGTGGTACCAGAGGACAAAGGTATTGTAGGAGGCCCAATCTTGACTTGTCCTGTAGTCAGACTGATGAATATCTTAAATATTACCATAGAACCTTCATCCAGCAACTGATGGAAACAGAGGCAGAGACCCACATCAGAGCACTGGACTCAGCTCCCAAAGTCAAGGTGAAGAATGGGAGGAATAAGAATATGAGCAAAGAGGTCAAGATGGGTTCACCCACTGAAACAGTCTACCTGAGCTAATGGGAGTTCACCAACTCCAGCTGGACTGGGAAGGAACAAGCATAGGACCAAACTAGTTCCTCTGAATGTGGTTGACAGTTGTATGGCTTGGGTAGACTGAGGGGCCACTGGCAGTGGCACCAGGATTTATCCCTACTGTGTGTACTGGCTTTTTTCCCTTTGGATGTATACCTTGCTCAGTCTAGATATAGTAGGGAGGGCCTTGGGCCTTCCACAAAGCAATCTGCCTTACCCTATCTGAGGATTGGGTGGGGGTTGGGTGGAAGGGTGTGTGGAGGGAATGGGAGGAGGGGAGGGAGTGGGAACCTAGATTGGTATTTTTTAAAAATCTAATAAATAATAATAATAAAACAGAGTATTTATAATATCATCTGCATTTACCCCAATAGGTAAAGACATACATTAATCAGAAAGTCAATATAGACCATTCTCAGATTTGCAAAAGAACAATTAAAACAAGCTTGCAGCCGGGCGGTGGTGGCGCACGCCTTTAATCCCAGCACTCGGGAGGCAGAGGCAGGCGGATCTCTGTGAGTTCGAAGCCAGCCTGGTCTAGAAGAGCTAGTGCCAGGACAGGAACCAAAAGCTACAGAGAAACCCTGTCTCGAAAATCAAAAAAAAAAAAAAAAAAAAAAAAAACAAGCTTGCAAAAGAAAATTAATTTAATGCTGTCAAATATGCAAAAAGAATTCCAGGGCTTTTCAGGGCTGGAATGATGTCTCATCAGTTAAGAGCACTGGCTGCTCTTCCAGAGGACCTGTGTTCAATTCCCAGCACATGGTAGATCACAACCACCTGTAACTCCAGTTCCAAGAGATCTGACTTTCTCTTCTGACCACCAAGGACAACAGGCACACACACGGTGCACAGACATACACATATGCAAAACATTCAGATACATAAAAAATTAATAATAATTAAATTGAGTTCTAGAGCTTTCTACATCTTTTTGAAAGGAATTATTTTACTTGAAATATCCAGAACTATTTTGCCTCCACACCATGAGCTGTTTTAGAGTCTCCCCTTTCCAAAAAACAAGGTTGGCATGGCAACCAAGGCCAGTCACCATGGTCTCTAACCACATCCGCTGGGGTTTGGCATGCTGAGACATGTGCCAACTCTGTTGTCTGTAGGGCACTCCCGGCCACAGTATATAGCAAACTATAATCAAGTTGGGGAAAAAAAAGCAACTCACATTTGTATAAAATACAGCTCAACATAAATATTCATTAAATGTGAAAACCTATGGTGATGCAATGTTGAGACTGCAAATTTAAATATAAGCATCAGGAAACAAAAACTACCACTGCATCTTCAACCTTCAATCATCCACACTGCACATTCAATATCACAAACCATTCTAGACATTTAAATCTAGTAACACCAGAACTTCAAAATCTTGTATTATCTGTTTACTTAATAACTAGAACAAGGGTGGCATTAACTGATAGGCACTGGAACATAAATGGAGAAAACATGCCATAAAAAAGCAGTCATAAAAATCCTCTCACACATGCAAAATACAGCACACTGTAGATTGTTTCTGGAATATTCCTGAAGATACTGATGTCCATGCAATCCACACAAAAGAGCAAGAGAAACAGACTGCCTCGGAAATACTACTATCACCCTTTGATCAAGGCCCATGACAGAGATTCCAAAGAGGCAAAAACTTTTGCAGGAGCATCCAATATACACTTAAAGATTCACATGTAGTTACTACTGGCACTCAGGAGCAGTTTCCCCAAAGCATGTGCGCGTACACACACACACACACACACATACACACGCACACAAATTGTTTTTAATTTAGTAAGTGGCACTTAAATATCATACAATTTAAATAAAACATATCCTTAAAGTCTAGAGTCAGGCTGAGATGCTTGCTTCAGCAACATGCTCACAACACATGCCCAAGGCAGTCATATTCCAGGCTGGGAGGAGAAAGAGGGAGTCAAAAGACAGCCTTCATGGCAAGGATCACAGAATGCCAACCATGCCCAAAAAGATGAAATTATTTTAAGAGTCTGGTCTACCTAGATTACTTGGAATAACCTGGGACACATCCATGTATGAAAACTGTTTGTGAATAGCTGCTAAATCAGAGACAGTTCTCTGTCACAGGTTGTCTTCCTACACTAACACTCCCTCTATGCTATTCCAAAGTAATAGCTCTAGAAGCATTTCAGTTCAGTAATTACCTTAAAAGTTGTACATGCAGCCAGGCAGTGGTGACACACACCTTTAATCCCAGCACTCAGGAGGCAGAAGCAGGTGGATCTCTGTAAGTTGGCCAGCCTGGTCTACAGAGTGAGTTCCAGGACAGGCTCCAAACCTACAGAGAAACCCTATCTTGAAATAACAAAAATGAAAACAACAAAGAAACAAAGTTGTACATGCAAAGACCTAGAAGGATGGAATGTTCTGGCTCAAAGGCCATGCTGGTGGAGCTAGAAAGAACTTGATGGAAGGTCTACAAGTTTTGGTTCAGATGGGAGCTGGAAGAGGGCAAAAAGAATTGAAGGCAAGATAACAGAGCAAGAATGCTGAAACACAGAACTGTTTTCAGCAAGAGGGCAATGGAAAGGAAAGCACAAGTGGAAGAAGGCCAGGACCCATCCTTCAGAGAACAATCAAAGATCCTGACCAAGGGCTGATGTGATCAGAAGTTACTGCAGTAAGGTAAATGCGGTGGGAAAGGGAAGGTAAGAGTGGGAAGAGACTTAGATATCATAGAGCAAGAAGTAAGGTGGGAGCTGGAGAGATAGCTTAGCAGTTCAGAAATGTACTATTCTTGAAAAGGACCCATATTCAGTTCCCAGCACCCACCTCAGGCAGCTCACCAGTTCCAGGGCATCTGCCTCATATCTAGCCTCCGCAGGCATCTGCACTCAGATGTACACACAAATAAGTAAACATAATTAAAAATAATAAAAGTATCTTTAAAAGAAGGGAAAGCAAGGTCAATAACAGGCAGGGCAGATCAAACACCATACTGAAGGACTCCTTTTGCAGTGACTTAATCCCTAGCTAATTTGATTTACATTTTGAAAATTTTTGCTATTCAAGCTTGCAAAATTCTTTACAAGCCACCAGCTAACTGCTCACCATCTACTCCAAGATTGAGGTACTTTGTGAAAAGATGCCAAGTTTCAGTGATAGTGACAGAGAGGGGACATTCCATAAAGCAGTTAAATACATAATATAAAATGTATTTACAGAAAAATACTCATTAGTTACAAAGAAGTATTTGCTGTCAAGTTCAGACAAGCTTTGGCAACCAAGACCCCCTAAATGGTAGAATTCACTCCCAGAAGAGAAGAAAGATAAAGACAACACAAGTCAAAGTGCACTAGGGACTCTAAAACGCCAGGCACATTAGAGATTTCCCGGAACTGAACCAAAGTAGAATACTGTTCTAAAAGACCACTGTAAGGGGAACACTAAGCCCAGCCTCTCTTGGACCCTTGCTCATAGTTCCCTTATGCTAAAGGAGAAATGAGTGATGAAATTTACAATGCAATATCTAGCGTATCCCTTGTAACTTAAAAAAAAAAAAAGCAAAACCCCATAGTGACTCATGCCTATGATTCCAATACTTGGAAAACTGAAGCAGGAGGATTTCCCTGTTTGAGGTCAGCCTGGGACATTGTAAATTCCAAAGCAACCTGTATTATAGAGTAAAAACTAAACTCAAAAAATAAAAACAAAGGTTGGAGAGTTGATTCAGCAGTTAGGAGCACATGCTCTTACGGAGGACCTGGGTTCAATTCCTAGAACCCACATGGTGTCTGATAGGCATCTATACTAGTCTTGGGGGAACTAACACCCTCTTCTGACATCAGAAGACACTAGGCACCCACCCACATATATACAGGCTCATAAAATAATTTTTTAAAAATTTGCAGAGGATGAGAGAAAATATCCCTACAAACACTCAGATCAAATGGCCCCAAGACAGAACCCCAAAAGTGGGCTGAGAATTTAGCTTATTGGTGGAGCTAAGGTCCTAGGTTCAATCCCCAGTACTGGAAGGGAAGAAAAAAGGGGAGGGAGGAAAGGAAAGGTAGAGGAAGATAATCCAAAACAAATGGTGGGCATCCTATAGTCCCAGTACTTGGGAGGGAGAGGCAAGGTCAGGAATTCAAAGTCTTCCTCTGCTACATAGCAAGTCCCAGTTAAAGGCCAGCCTGGGTTGCATAAAACTGTCTCAAAGGAAAAAAAGAGAAAGAGGGCAGAGAGAAAAGAAAGCCCACGCAAAGAAGCAGCATCTATAATACCAGCAGTAGGGAGGCTGATAGGATCATGAATTTGAGCCCAGCCTCTGCTTTGGGGTGATAGGAGGTGGTCTGAATAAAAAAGAATACTTAGGTCACATTAGAGCTGGTGTGGCCTTCTCCAAGAACGTAGTGTGAGGTTCCTGGGATCCAGTGATGGACATCATCTAACACAGAATGTATGAGGAAGCATATCTTCGAGTCCACCTTCAGAACTTTCAGAGCTGGAAGGGGTTGCAAAGTCCATCACAGGCTGGACAATATCATAGGAATTTGAGCTGGAGAGCTCCTGTCCCACTCAAAGGAAGAGCTATTCCTCTACTCTAGGACTGTGGCCTAGTGTTGCCAGAAGTTTCCATTTCTCAAAAAGAGCTGATCTGCATTTTGTAGACATTAAAGAGGAATCACCTTTCTAGAAGCTTTCAGCCCACGGATCTGCCTTGAGATTCACTGGAGAGTCAGTCTGTCTGATGTTTGGCTCTATCTGCTCACTAATAGCTGACAGTACCAATGAGAATTCAGATTAGTTTGGCCTTCCTTAAACCCAAGCTGTTCAGCCAGGTGGCAGTGGTGCACACCTTTAATCTCAGCACTTGGGAGGCAGAAGCAGGCGGATCTCTGTGAGTTTGGGCCAGCCTGGTCTACAAGAGCTAGTTCCAGGGGCTGGAAAGATGGCTCAGAAGTTAAGAGCACTGGCTGCTCTTCCAGAGGTCTTGAGTTCAATTCCCAGCAACCACATGGTGGCTCACAACCATCTATAATGATATCTGGTGTGCAGGTACAGCTGTATACATAATCAATAAATAAATCTTAAAAAAAAAAAAAAAGAGCTGGGCGGTGGTGGCGCACGCCTTTAATCCCAGCACTTGGGAGGCAGAGGCAGGCGGATCTTTGTGAGTTCGAGACCAGCCTGGTCTACAGAGCTAGTTCCAGGACAGGCTCCAAAACCACAGAGAAACCCTGTCTCGAAAAAACCAAAAAAAAACCAAAAAAAAAAAAAAAACAAAAAAAGCTAGTTCCAGGACAGGCTCCAAACTACAGAGAAACCCTGTATCAAAAAAAGGAAAAAACCCAGGCTGTTCATAAGCAGAGAGTTACTCTGTGATAAACAGGCCTAGCAAAACAACATCCAAGACAATAGCACCACCACCATCTCCAGCATCAAGCTGCAGCATCTTGTGGCATTCTCTGCAGTCTCGCTCAGCCAACTTGGAGTAGACAGGCATCTTGCCCCTGCCCAGAGCAGCGGCACCACCGGCTGCTGCTCCAGAATCAACCTCACAGACACCCACAGGGAAGGCATTCAATGCTACCAACAGCACATCTCTATGCAGAATTAGCGATCATTCAGAACTCCAACAGAGAAAAGAACCAATATTTGCTATTTACTAAATGACAAGAATATACAGATTTCCACCTTACCAAGTTCTGATTTATTTTACACTAACTACTTTCTAAAGAAACAGATATGTACCACAAGGTAAACATTCTCCATGCATGCTGACTGGTGGGTTATAAACTAAAACAAGACTTCTGCAAAGCAATCTGACAATGCCTGTGAGAACCTTGAAGATATTTATACTTAGTGACTATAAAGATGTCCCTGATAGTTCGACCTATAACAACAGAAAATAATAACCTGTGATATAGTTTCTGTAAATGTTTCAAAATATTTAACAATTAAACACTCAAAGTAGACAAAGGATTATCACCACTAGGTTTTTCTAATTTTCTTAAAACCACATTCAGTTCATTGGAAAAGCACAAAGGCTAACAGAGTGATATGTAGATAATAAGATTTTCTTTTTCATAATTTTTCTGTATTATATAAATGCATTTTCTCTGTGTGTGATACATACTTATATATGTTCTTATATTTGTGCAAGTACATGGAGGCCAAAGGTGAACATTGATATGGTGTCTTCCTCAGCTACTCTCCATTTTCTCTGAGACAGGGTTTCATCAATTTAGCAAGGGCTGGCCTGTGAGCTCCAAGGAGCTGCCTATCTCTCTTTGCCAACACTAGGATTCAGACACATACTACTCTACTCAGCTGTGGATGTGGATGCTGGGGATCCAAACTCATGTCTGCATGCTTTCATGACAAACACTTTACCAACTAAGTCATCTTCCAGCCTCATAAAAAAAAAAAATGTGTTTTCACCAGATTTTACATGTACTTAAAATTCAGTCATCTTTACTCTTCCAGTTTCAAAATGCAGCAGCCTCTAGGTGGCCAGAAGTTCCCATTCCAACATTTCCTCATCAAACTTCTAGTATCATCAAAGTTTACTTTCACCAAGTCAACTCTCACAGTCAGTTTCTAAATAACCATATCACCCTGGCTGCTGAACAGAGAAGGGAATTAATATCAACTCTTACAACACATCTTAAGGAGTAATAAAAATAAAAGGCTCTCCTTTGAACCACAATGGGCCAGCTGACCTTAGTCTTTTCACACTATCATAAGTCAACAGAGCTGCTAGAAGTAAGATTTTAAAACATCTAGTTCAGCCTACAAGGGGAACAAAGAGCTTCCACTATGCCTCCTGCCTTTCTGTTTGACAGTTACAAAGGCACGTCTCCACAAAAAGTTTATCAGTTTTAACCTCAGAGATAGGTAAAAAATTAGTTGGAAAAGGTGAGACTGCTCAAATTCACATACTAGCTGTGGCATACAATGGCCTGACCAGCCCAAACTCAGCACCAGGGCCAAATTCCCTCTCCCAGAGGTCCCACAGAATTCTATAGACAGAACATGTTCCAGGGTAAAGTAGTGCTGTCTGCTTGCTATCTAGTCCCCACACTAGGCTGCCTGCAGACAGAAGTGAAGCATTATTTATGTTCCCTGCCATGCCCTCTCCAGGATCTGGTGGACACAAACCACCACTGATTGTCTTGTCAATGGAAAGAGGGGAGACAGTCCAGAGCTTCAACTTTTTAAAAAAAAAAAAAAAATACTTTATTTTTATTTCACATGCTTTGGTGTTTTCCCTGCAAGTATGTCTGTGTGAGGGTGTCAAATCCTCTGAACTAGAGTTACAAACAGTTGTGAGCCACCATGTAGGTGCTGGGAATTGAACCAAGGTCCTCTGGAAGAGCAGCCTGTTCTCTTAACTGCTGAGGTATCTCTCCAGTCCCAAGTTTCATGTTCTTACAATCATTAAATCAACAGGCAATATGCAGTCTGTGAAAAAAAAAAAAAGGCAATGTACATGGGACATAATTTCTCTGAAGAAAGTGGTACAGCACAGGAAGGAGTTGTGTCTCACACCAGAAATCATCCTAAAGGCCAGGCCGCTTCAGCTATTCCAGCTTTGCCAATGGCCCAAAAGAGAACAAGTGCCATCAAGTAATAGCTAGATAGTTCCAGTCACTGTCTTTGTAAACTTGGCAGCCTGGCTCTAGGGGAAAGCAAGCTGAAATGAGCCTTCTGTGATTGTGGAAAGACTGACAAGAGAGAAAGAAATTTCTAGTAGGGTGGAGGTTTTCTCAGTTGAAATTACAAACTCATTTCTCAGTCAATGGCTCTGGGTCTAAACCCAAACCTGAATTCCAACATCAGTTCATATAACCTTATCACAAAAGCGCCATGTAAAGCAACCTCAGGAAAAGAAAATATGTCTCAGCATCAATAAGATCAGTTTGAATCTTACACACCTGCTTAGTGACTGTCACAGGTGACTTTACCACTTTGTTCCTGGCTTCCTAACCTAAAAACTACCATCAGCCTTGTCTATCAAATTAAAACAAAGCACTGTGCCTAGTGCCTTACATGACAAGCATTTGAACATTAGATTTTTTGTTGTTGTTGCTGTTTAGGCTTGGTTTTTTTTTTTTGTGGTTGTCTTTTGTGTATTTCACTATGCTATACAGGCTAGATTGGGACTCCTGGTTCATCTGCTCCTCCTGCCTCAGCTTAAGTATCTGGAATTAGAGATGTTTGACATCCACAATCACAGTGCCAAGTTTTATTAGTAGCTACTTTTTGTAGGTGTGTGCGCACGTTATGTGTGTATGCAAGTACTGGAAGTCAATGTTGGGTACCTTCCTCAACTACTCCGTAGCTTCTTTTTTGAAACAGGGTCTCTCAGTGAACCTAGAGCTTGTTGATTCAGTTAGAATGGCTGACCAGGAACTCAAAAGGATTCATTTAACTCTACCTTTCCAGCACTGAGAGTATCGGCATGCACTACCTGCCTAGTTTTTCACTTGGTACTGGGGATCTGAATTCAGGTCCTCAGGTTTATAATGCAAGTACTTTACCCAATGAGCTATATCCCCAGTCCGAGAGCTACTTCTGTTTATTTGTTTATTTTCCGAGACAGTATTTCTCTGTCTAACAGTTCTGGCTATTCAGGAACTCACTCTGTAGACCAGGCTGGCCTTGAACTCACAGAGATCTACCTGCCTCTGCCTCCTGAGTGCTGGGTATAAGCCACCATGGCCTATCCCTGATTGCTACTTTTAAAAGCTCTGACAGAATACTGGAAGACTCAAAATTTAAATTAATCAGGAGAAAAGCAACCACTTATATTCAATATATAACTCAAGAATGCCTGACTTTCCTTAGTTTAATCATAAGCCATACTTTTGCACACACTCTTCCATGAGACAACTGTCTAACTGCACCAGGGCGAACAGAGAGGCTCCAAGCCTGAGAAGCAAGGAATTAAATGTTAATCATAGCTGGCACTACTCTTACCACATGTCCCAAAACAATGCACTCCATCTTTCTAGCCTTGCATTAAATCTGCTGCACTAAAGTATTACATCTGGTACTTTGCTTTCTTCCATTTCTAGGGATGAAACCCAGGGCCCTTATACATTGAGCTATATTTAAGCACACACATTTGGGTTTTGTTTTTTTTTTTTTGGTTTTTTTTTTTTTTTTGGTTTTTCGAGACAGGGTTTCTCTGTGGCTTTGGAGCCTGTCCTGGAACTAGCTCTGTAGACCAGGCTGGTCTCGAACTCACAGAGATCCACCTGCCTCTGCCTCCCGAGTGCTGGGATTAAAGGCGTGCGCCACCATCGCCCGGCCATTTGGTTCTTTTGATTATAAAGATTAATTTAAATTTTTTTCTGTGAATTACAAATCCATATTCTCCAGACAAGGAATCCACCACAAGCCAGGCTCTTAATAACACAGGTTAATGATTATGAATAACAGATCTTCACAGTTACTCCCACCACCACTAAAGTTTCAAACGCTATTCCATCTGTAACACCTATTCCACATAAGGGATTTCTCAAAGCTCAGTGTTCTACCAGGAAAGACATCTTCAGACTAGATACCATGTTCTGGAATACAAATACCCTATAAAAAGACAATTGGTATTCTAACAGTGGGATGATCAACAAACAGATCTGTCTCCCTGAAGATCTAGGTCCACCAGAAGGCAGGGGCTGCTGCTCTTGCAGCCTTCCAACACCAAAAGCCGTTTTGCTTCACTGTGTAATGAATAGTAGAAGGAAACATGTCTAACTCTTTGCTATCTCAAATCTTTCATTTCCATCTCTTCTTGTACTTCATCTAAATGTAGAAAACTCCTCGCGTGGTTGGTTGCTTTTTTATCTCCCCCAAAGATGATACAGAACTAGCAGGAGAAAGATGCACAAATTCAGTTGAGATATAAATGTCTGTGGGCAGGAGGGGTCAGTTCTGTGTACAAGCCTATCTCAGAGGACTGCAGCACTGTAGTGTTATTCTGAAAAGGATATGGTTTTGACAGACATCTATCAAATAAATGTGCTCAATGGAGGCTTACAAAGTTGCCAGCTTCCCTCCAACTCCTGCCAGTCTGAGTGACCTATTACCTCATTCAACTTTTTTTTTTTAAACATTTATGGGAAGGGTATGTGTGCCACAGAGGTCACAAGACAACTTTCAGGAGTCCGTTCTCTTCTACCATGTGGGTTTTGAGGATCAAATTTAGGACTCAGGCTTGAGAGCAAGTACCTTTATCCATTGAGCAATTTCTCAAGCCCTCCACTCAAATTTTTAGTCACAGACAAGTACTAGAGGAGAGTTTCCCTTTCCTTCTTGGGAAGCTATCAGGAAAATAAACACATCCATTCACAAGAATATATGCATAATTTCAGGGGATCACAGGCCTGAAAGAACTCCAATAGCAAATTATGGGAAGTAGGTTTGTATTAAATGTCAAAATCCTTACAAACCCAGTGTTAGCTATTTGACAAGACAAAGAACAGGTCATGGTTTCAATTCAGGTTTTGCTAGCTGTCACATTAGAGAAACAAACCTGTCTCTCTTGGCCTCAGTTTCTTCCTCTGTAAAACCGAGTAAACACAGTGTCTAATTCTATATGAATGAAAAATAAAATGAACAAGCATAATGTGCTTGGCACAGTACCTTGAACACACAAAATAAGGCTCATCAATGGAGCTAAGACTGCTTCTTCCGCACTCCCATCCCCAGTCAGAATTACTGGGAATTGCCAGGAGATCTCAGGGTATAAAACCAGAGAAGAGATCGTAGGAATTTACTAAACCCGCCCCCCAACAATGAAATGCTTGCTTTTAACCTATAAAGGACCATCTGACAAAATGGTCGGCAGCCCTTTTCTGCGTAAATCCAAGTCAGCTGTCAGCATGCAATTGTTCTATTAGACCAAGTCAATTTTTGGAGGCAGGCCTATTAAGTTAACCTCAAATGGAGATGAAAAGAAAGTGCTTGATCAAATGCTGAACTGTAAAAACACACTGACAGGGAAACAAGGCAGAGGAATTAGCCTCCTACAATTATTCCCTGTGATACCTTTAGTTACCTAGACTATCTAATCACCATGCAGCTCTCCTTTCACTCTTAACAGCTAAAAGAACTTCCTTAGTTCTTCATGTTCTTAGCTTCAAGTCCATCAGACATTTAACTTGGGATCTGGAATAACTGATGTGAAAGTTGCACAGAACCAATCATTCTAATTCCTTCTACAAATTAATTTCTCAATATTTTAATATTTGACTTCAATGGGAGAAATAGGCATTTCCACTTTAAAACAATCTTTTATTTCTAATAATGCAAATTTTCATGTTTATTCAGCCAATCCACATACCACTAGCCAGTGTTTAATCAAGCCCCTATTTAACAACACCAACCACATGGACTGCACAGCCATGTATAAAAGTTTCAGATAATAATTTCATTAACAGCAGCACATTGGTTTAAAGATGAAATACGTACCAGTATGTCTAAAAGCTCTTTAAAGGTCCACAACTCAGAAGCACAGTTAAAGTGTAATTCTTATAGCGATTAGATCTACGATCGGTCCACTTAGATGCAAAGCGGCAAGATAATAAAAGCAATTAATTTCACACCCAAATATCCTGTTCACAGCAGGAGATAACAAAATAGGAAAAAAAAATCAAACACACACAAACAGCCCTTCATACAGACTAATGACCTTGGGATAATTATTTATGCCTAATACATTCGTCCCAACACATTCATCCGAATTACTCACCCTACTCCTACAAAAGCACATACATCCAGGCTTTCTCCCATCCTAATTTATGCAAAAGACTGAACAGGTATCCTAACTAGAAGTCTCTGGGATGGCCAGGCTATGACAAGGTATCTACTGTGTACACACGTATACACACAAACACACACACACTCATTCACACACTTTCACTGGTAAATTGAAAAACAAAATCAGTACCACAAAACACTCCTTATCTTAGAATTTTTAAAGAGAAACTTTGAAACAGCCCCCCCACCCTTCCCAATTAAAAACAAAATTGCTAGAGAATCACACTGGAAATAACCAAAACAATGCAATATGCATTGAAATGAACAAAGACTATGACACACTAGAGGGCAAATCATGAAGTTTTTTAGGTGGTAAAACCAAAGTTGAATGAGTACTTAGGAAACATGATTAATCTGAAATTAAACACTGTCTTCACTTCCACGCTCTTACTACACACTCTCTTGTTATAGTCCCTCTCAGCAGTCCTAAAACCTGACTTTCTGTACAAAACTTATTTCAGGGTGGTACGCAGGAGCTACAACAGTTCATTCAGTCTGGCAGTATTCACAAGATAAAAGCATGCCAGTCTGTGTACACACAGAGAGCTCTCTGAAAGCCACACTGTGCTCGTCTGTGGACACAGAGCTCAACACGTTGATGAGCACAAGAAAGTTATTAAATCTATAGAGTGTACCAAGCACTAACTATTCAGAGAGCTCAGATATGCACATCAATATTACTGCAGTATAAGGGAATTAAGAACACCATCAGTGATTGGTTAACAAGTAAACTTTATTATTAAATACCATTTAAGCCATTTTTTTTCCCTTAGCAATTGTTGACTTAATTTGGGAGGTGCTAGTCTAATAGACTACAAAAGAGTTAGATAAGTACTTCAAAAACTTCAAGAGACCAGAGTCCTGCCAAATTCATACATTATCTCTCTACTAGGCAGGATAAAATAGTTACAAATGGTGTGTTTAAACAGCTAATTTTGTATTAAATGGTGCACCCAAGAATATCTGCAAAGCACAGCACTATGCATAATGGATAGCTCACCAGACAAACTGCCATGGAGAATGGCTCAAGTTTAAACACTGCAGATAAAAATCTGAAACTTCAAAAGTCTCCTTCAAAAAGTGAAGTGCCACATTAAAATATACTCCCCCTCAGCTGCCACCTCCCCCTCAGGCGTAAATCAAACATTTCTAAAGCCACCAGGGCATAGTGAAAGCCTCAAAGAAAGACAAGAGTCACAAGAAGCAAGATTTAAGATTCAAACTATTCTCAAAGCCTGCAACAGCAATGTTTAGGAATCTTCAGCAAAGCATCCTCTCTAAAGCTTGTACGTTAATGACAGTAACAATAACATTATAAGGAAAAAAAAAGAAATCCCATCACATTTAGCAACATCTGTAGTCACAGAAATCGGTCAAGCGTGTTTCGTTTCCTGTAGATGGGAACAGAGCACAGCGCAACAATGTTTTTAAGTACAGGCATAGGGACCTCCTTTAGCTTTGGAAGGACAGACACTTTAAGGAGCCACACTGTATTGGCCTATGTCCTATCAACTCAGAGCTCTGAAGCAGCAGCAGGGAGAGGCAAGGAAATTATGCTGTCTACACTCAAAGCTGCTATGTAGTCAGTCATTCCACACAGTCCCTTTTCTCTTCATAATTCACCCAAGAACAACGCACCAAAGATCCAAACTATAGGCCTTTATAGCCCCCCCGAAATTAAAAGACAAGCCAACGGTATTCAAATCGCCCTCACTAGAGGTGCGCCTGCTAACAGTCCACAAGTGCGCTGGCCCTAGAACAAGTTGATAAAAATCATGGTCAAGGAAGCGGGAAATCTATGCAGCTATCCATCCGCAGAGGCTTCAGTTGAGAGTCGCTCCTCAAAGACTGGGGACAGCTCAAAGCTCTCCATAGCCAGCTTCCTTTGGAACGCAGACCTCTTGCATTTTGGAGTAAGGTGGAGGCCCTGTCAGTGAGCAACCCTGGCTTTGCAGGCCTTTTCGGTATTAGTCCTTGACCCAGGGGCGAGCTTGCGGTCTCTCTCATCCCCCTGTAATCTGAAGCACGCAGCGAAGGCTGCCTTCCACCGCCACTACAGTGCACCCCCAATGCCCACTCGCCAGCCAACTCCGCCTGCTCCCCTTCCTGCTGGTGCCTGTCCAGAGCCCGGCCAGAGAGTCCGCGTCCAGGTAAGACGGGCAGTAGATCCCAGCGGGGGGGGAGAAAAACCACCCGAGGAGGTGCGCCCCGGCAACCTGGCCTCTCCGAAAACAGAGTCAGCATGGCTAGAAAGCAACGCCCGCGACCCTAAGCAGCCGCTCCATCCTTCAACTCGCCTTTGCAAAGTTGGCATTCAACAGGTAGTTGCCGGGACTTTCACCTGAGGGAGAAAACCGTCCCGCCAACTCCAGAGTTGCCGCCCCGGCGCCCATGCCCAGCCCAGAGTCCCCACCCCCACTCCGGCGCGGTGCCCCCACCGGAGGCCGAGCCCCCACGTGCGCTAGCCCCAGCCGCAGTGCCCCGGAGGCCGCGTCCCGCTCGCCAGCCCGCCCGCGAGGGATGCCGCCGGGCTCCGCGCCTCCCCCCGGCCCGCCCGCCCGCTAGCCCGCGGCGGGGTCGGCGGGAGCAGCCCCCGGAGCCATCTTGTGGCGGCGGAGCACGGGGCCCGAGCGGCTACCTGCACGATCTCGCCCTCGGCGCTGAGCATGGCCCCGGCCCGCGAGAAGCGGCCCGTGAGGCCGGTGGTGTGGGTGGTGTAGTCGCCGCTCGGGCTCGACTCGAACAGCACCACCTCCACGAACGCCGTCTCCTTGGCCCGCGCTGCGCCGGGCCCCGCGGCCGCCAGCAGCAGTCCGAGAAGCAGCGGCAGCGGAGGCGGCGGCGGCAGGCGACGACCGCGGGGGCCGCGGCGGAGGCGACGGCGGCGGCGGCCCGGGGCCCCTGGGCGCCCGCCCGAGCGTGGCCTCATGGTCCTGCGGCGGGAGGGCGCGGAGGGCGGGCGCGGCCGGGCATAGTCGCGGGCCGGCGGAGGACCGAGCGCGGGCGGTCGCCTCACAGCACCATCGCGGCAGCAGCGGCGGCTTTGTGGGTCGCAGGCTCTGCTCCGCTCCCCGGGCCGTCGCGCCGCGGCCCTTTCATCTGCTCCACGTGAGGGGTTATCCCCGCCCCCGCAGCGTCGTGACCCGCTCTCCCCTCCCTCCCCGCGCTCGGCCGCAGCCACCTCTGAGGGGAGCCGGTAGGCGGGGCGGGCGCGCCTGCGGCGAGAGGCGGAGCCCCGAGGCCCCGCCCTCCCCGTCCCATCGGCTGAGTCCCTCCCCGACTCTCTGCATGGGCCACGCCCCTTCGCCCTTGCTCCGCCCTGGCCGTCTTTTCGGTCACGCCCCTTCCTCCTCGCTCCTCCCCCTCATCTGTGCTCCGCCCTCCGCGGCAGACATTTCTCCTGGCAGTTGCTGAAATGACCGAGAATAAGGATCTCAACCTGTTCCCGGCTTATCCGCCCGTTCGGCGCGTCCTGCTCTGACGCGGGAGTTAGAGCCATTGGGGCGTGGAAGGATGCTTCATCCACAGTTCCGGCGATGCAAGCCAGCCATCCGCACTCCGTGCTCGCCCCCACCTCCATGGACCGCGAAAGGCCCCTGCGGCCGTCAGGGGCAGTTTGCAACCCGCCGGGACATGTCCAGTTCTTGCGTGGGTGTCGCTTTGAAAGTTACCCTCAACTAAAAGAGTGAGGACAGGTGGCAGAGAACTCGAAGAAGTTATCTGGATTTCAATGGAGTTCATCTTTCTGCAGCCCTGGAGATCATCTCTAACCCCCGCTTCAGAAGTTGTGAAACGTTTGAATCTCACCATGTGCAGAAGGGCGGAAGAGTCCAACACGCTTAATGCACAAACTGCTGGCTGCCAAACATACCAAAGACACGTGCTCCGAGCACAGACGTTCCCAGTCACCCAAAAGATAAACTTTTAATTCCCTTTGCTTTTTTGGAACAGGCATTTTCCTTCCTCAACAAGTCTATGAGAATCAAAACCCTCCTTTAAAAGCCACATTTAATTTCTGCTTCCTCAGTCCATCTTCCCTCCCTGACCTGAATGGCTTTGTTTAAATATTTGGTTAGGGTGATCTGCTTCTACTTGCTACCGCACCCAAAATATTAAGACAAAAAGAAAAGTCATTGAGGGTTTCCTTGAGTAATCAACTCAACGAAATTACAGCTTAAACTAAAAAGGAATGTTTTGCCAGAGTGTGGAATAGAAAATACAATTGAAAAGAAACTCCTAGAACTGTGTTACTATATTTGGACCACCCAACGCTTTGGCACAGAAGGCACCTGACAAAGCAAGAGAGTCGTTAGTTTCCCCGAGCCAAATTCATCAGTACATGGGAGCACTGTCAATACCAAGGATTCTGACTTCACCCACCAAGGCACAACCCAGTCTTTAAGGAGAGGACAATTACTACAGCCCATGCACGACATCGTAATTCTTAAAAGTATGAGGTCATCATCAACTGGTGAAAATGAATAAGCAAATATGGTTTATCCGGACAATGGAATCTTTTTTTTTTTTTAACATGGTAAAGTTTCAATCTTCGATTGTATTTTAAATGACAAAATTAAGGCTACAATGGGATCGTACCAAGAAACAAAATATTGAATATTGAATGAATGAAGCATAAAAGTATACTATAAACGGAGCATATAGTGTTTGATCTGAATGAAATACCACGCATCTAGAGCGATGGAAAGGTTAGTGGTTGCCAGACGCTGAGCTGGAAGTAGGATTGGATAGTATGACTGCTAATGAATTTCTCTTAAGGGTAATGAAAATATTCTGGAATTAGATAATGATTATATGCTTTGTAAATATCTGAAACCCATCAAATTGTACCTTTTCACGGGGTGAATTTTATAGTGTATGAATTACATCTCAATACAGCTGTTAAAATTTAATTAAGTCTTTGCGTGCTTGATGTGGTAGTGCCCTCCTTTAATCCCAGCACTGTGGAATGGAGTCAGGTAGAGTTATGAGTTCAAAGTCAGCCTGGTCCGGAGTGTGTTTCAGGTGAGCCAAGCTACATAGTGAGACCCTTTCTCAAACAAACAAAATGGAGTCGTGAGGCAGGAAAGATGGTTAAGAGAGGAGCCAGGTTCAGTTCCCAGCAACCATGTTAGGCAGCTCACAATCGCCTGTAACTCCAGCTTCTGGGGATCTGGCCCTCTCTTCTGTTCATATGGGGCGTACATTTTTTACACACACACACACACACACACACACACACACACACACAGAGAGAGAGAGAGAGAGAGAGAGAGAGAGAGAGACAGAGACAGAGACAGAGACAGAGAAATGATTTTCAAAATCTTTTAATTCAGTCCATAGTGGCTGGAGATGGCTCAGTGGTTAAAAGCACTTGTTTTCTTGCAGAAGACCCAAGTTTGGTTCCTAGCACCCACATGTTGGCTCACCACCCTCTGTAGGGAAATCCAACACCCTCTTCTGGTTCTAAGGACACTACGTGCATGTGTTGTATGCACAGATATACATGCAGGCTAAACACCCATACACATTAAAATAAATCTCTTCTAAAAAATCAGCTCTTGCCTTTTGGCTCATCGGCCATCAGTGAGGCAACATGGGTCACTAGCAGCTCTACTGGAGTCACCCGCAGAAGTTCGGCCAGGGATCCCGCTCCTGCCACGTCTGCTCAAACAGCCACTGTCTGATCCCGTAATACGGGCTGGACATGTGCCGCCAGTGTTTCCGGCAGTACGTGAAGGACATCGGCTTCATCAAGTTGGACTAAGCGACCTTGAATGGATTCTTCAAGACTCTACCGGGCTGGAGAGATGAAGGCTCAGTGGTTAAGAGCACAGCCTGCTCTTCCAAAGGTCCTGAGTTCAATTCCCAGCAACCACATGGTGGTTCACAACCATCTGTAATGAGAGCTGGTGCCCTCTTCTGGCCTATAGGAATACATGGAAGCCGAACATAAGAATTAAAAAAAAAGTGAAGACCTTCAAAAAATTAGCTCTTGGTGATTTTCCACAGATAAAATACTATGTTGAGTATCTTGTGTTCTTTGAAGTCTCGGTTTGAATCCCATACTCTCACTAAAGGCCTTCTCTGACTATTCTACTTAAACTGCAGCGTTTCCCCTACTCCCAATCTCCCTTGATCTGCTTCTTCTGACCCCATGGCATTTATCACCCAACATACTAAATAATACGGTCATTTAATTTTGTCTGTCCTCTGTGTCTCCAGGCACACATGCCACAGAGAGGAAAGCTATAATGGCAAGGATCATTGTCTTATCTAGGCTGGAGCTATCTGACCCAGAGTAGGCACTCAGTAAATATTTGTTGCATGAACTAATGAGAAAGCGGTTGAGGGATGAGCTCATCAACACATATTCCTCCCATTCTTCAGACACTGAAGGCAGCTTGACAACAGCTGCTAGAAGCACTGGGCTTCATGAGTCCAGAATAAATTCTGAATATGGAGAAGAACAACCATGCTTCTCTCAAAAACTTCAGTGACAGTCAGGCATTGGTGGAGCACACCTTTAATCCCAGCTCTCGGGAGGCAGAAGCAGGTGGATCTCTGAGTTCGAGGCCAGCCTGGTCTACCGAGCGAGTTCCAGGACAGCTAGTGCTACACAGAGAAACAGTGTCTCGAAAAACCAAACAACAAAACAAAATAAAAACTTCAGTGACAATGACAGCACACACAGGGGTCAGAAAAGAAACTCATTGAGGACCAATGGGTGACTCTGGGGGCAGAGGCACTTGCTGCCAAGTCTGGTGACCTGAGTTCATTCCCCAGGACCCATGTGGTGGAGAGAGAGCACCAACTCCCACAGGTTGTTCTGTGAGCACCTGGTCTTAGACGGGCAGCGGTGGCACACACTTTAAGTCCAGCATCCAGGAGACAGAAGCAGGAGGATCTGTGAATTTGAGGCCAGCCTTGTCTACACAGAGAAACCCTGTTTCAAAAACGAAAATGAACAAACAAAAGCAACTGGCTTTTATTTCATATTTGGTTTTCTCAAACAGGGGCTCTCTGTGTAGCCCAAGCTGACCTCAGAGCAGGCTTCCTGCCCCGGCACTGGGATTGCAGGTGTGTGCTACCTACCATACCTGCTGACTTTGATTGTTTAAGTTCTTCTTCAAGAGATGATCAATAAGACACATCCTAGCAAAACAGAAATAACGTGATCCACCTCTCCAAAAGCTGATGTTACTTAGAAACCGAGGTATTTGCCAAGTAATGAAGTTTCCCCAAAATCTGGCAAGCAGAAAAGGGAGAGAGAAACTTCCAGCCTTCCTTCTCAGGCAGAGGCCATGGCAGGACTAGAGGCCCCCGTTCTGCCAGAGGTTCACCAGGACTGACCGAACCCTGAGTGTGTTGAGATCATCACCAGCAGCACCAAGAGAATCTAGAATTTTCTCAACTCTTTCGGTATGCTTCCAACGTCTCCTCGTTCAAGACTCACAGCCCTCACTAAATGAGAAATTGACAGCCCTTGAATGGAGAGGACAGTGCACCGACACAAGGGTGCAAAGGGTGAGGCTCTCATCAAGAGCTGTGCCACACACGCTACTGCTGGGGAGTCGCTGTACAGAACACTGGAACACTGGCAATGTGGGAAAGGCCCCGCAGCCTTCTGCATCCCTTCCCTTACGGAGAAACAGGGCTTTGCTTGTTTGTTTGTTGTTTTTGAAGACAAGATTTCTCTGTAGTTTTGGAGCCTGTCCAGGAACTAGCTCTTGTAGACCAGTCTGGCCTTGAACTCACAGAGATCCACCTGCCTCTGTCTCCTGAGTGCTGGGATTAAAGGTGTGCGCCACCATTGCCCAGCTCTTGTTTTTCTTTTTCAAAAATGGCCTTTGGGGTCTTCCATGTGCACCTGGGATGTGATGTGGCATGGGGAAGAAGTCCAGGGCACCTTTTGGAAACAGCTTTAGGCATCGCCACTTCTCAGAAACATTGTTTGGAACTACTTGTCAATGTGACCTGTGGCCATCATGCATGGTACACCCAGTAAACCATCCTAGGTGTGAGCTGTAATAGAGCTGTTGAAAACATTTTCAGTGTCCATCCATCACAGACAGTGTGCATCTACTTACTCCATAAGGGGACACACATTAAACAACTATTTAAAAAAGGAAATCTGGGGACAAGGCAGCAGAGGATGAGAATGAAAATTAAAGTACAATGACACACAAGTATGAAAATTACATAAACTTATCACTTTGTATGCTAACTCAAAATTTTAAAAAAAGTCTATGAACTTGTATGGAATGATTTAAATATACTCATAAGTGAGAAAAAGTATGCATATGTACACATCCTTGTATTACAATATATATGTATAGAATATGTTTTTATTGCAAAATGTACTTCTAAGTGAAAAGATGCTATAACAGAAAAGGCCATGGATAGGAAAAATAGATGCATGGATGTTTGTATGGAAGGAGGTATAAGAAATAAATGGGGGTTCCAGGTTTGGCTCAGCAGTTAGGAGCACTTGTTCATCTCAAACAGGATCCAGGGTCAGTTCCCAGTGCCCATATGGTGGCTCGTAACCATTCCTAACTCCAGTTCCCAGGGATCCGACACCTTCTTCTTTCCTTGGGCATCAGATGTACACTTAGTGAACAGAAGTACATGTAGCCGAAACACATACACCTAAAAAATAAGCAAATATTTTTAAAGACATATTATTTTTAATTAAGTAAACATCTTTCTCTCTGTGTATGTGTGTGTGTCACATGCCCTTGGAGGGATGTGAGGTGTGTGTGTGTGTGTGTGTATCTGTGTGTGTGTGTGTATCACATGCCCTTGGAGGATGCCCTTGGAGATTCCCTGGAGCTGAATGTACAGGCAGTTGTGGTCCACACAACATGGAAAGAGAACTTGGATCCTCTGCCGTGTAGTATACTCTTTTAGCCACTAAGCCATTTTTCCAGACCCAATAAATCTTTAAGAATAAATAAGTAGCAGGTGTGGTGGCACAGGCTTTTAATCCCAGCACTCAGAAGGCAGAGGCAGGCAGAGTGAGTCCAAGGCCAACATGGTCCACAAAGTGAGTTCAAGGACAGTCAGGGCTACACAGAGAAATCCTGTCTCAACCAAACCAAAAAGAAAAAAGAAAAAGAAAGAAAGAAAGAAAAAGAATAACTAAATAAATGGATTTCCCAGGATGACTAAGACTAAGTTTGTTCCCTGTGCATATATTTATTATCTTCTCAAAATAATAAAAATAAATGAAGAGAGTAATCCACTAAATCAACAAATGATAACATTCCTTTTCTATATGCAAACACATTCATTCAATAAACTTTATTGAATAGCAATAAGGTTTTCCACATGAAGCCATGACACCAGAAGACAAATGGGATTGGCCTATAGTTATGGAAGAAGATGTCACCATTGGGAAAAACTGCGCAGTGGGCACACAGGACTGTCTGCATTTTTTTTTAATTATTTAAAAAATAAAGATTAAATAAGATTAAAGTTGTATTAGGTATTGCCTGTATTCAATTACCTTTCTGCCGCCTTTTTTCTTTTGCCTTCCCTACTTCTGCAAACATTTATTACTATATGAGACAGACAAAGAAGTCAATAAAAGATTTCCATAAAATGTAAGTACACATTAACTATTTTACAAAATGGTTTTAAGACTTTGAATCTTATCCTACTTCTTTTAGGCAATTCAAATTTAAGCTATGCTAGCATTCTTTTGCAGCATTTATATCTATTTCTGGAAACTTCATTTATTGTATTTAAACATCATATAATTCTCTTGAAAGGTACAATAGTAGTTATACAGACAAGTAGCGGCAGTTCTTTCAAACCCCTTAGAAGTGTCTCCTCTGCCTTTGATGTACGCCATCAATCTCTGTCTCCCCCAAGCCTTGAGGCAGAAGGCCAATCTAGGCCCCGACTCATCGGTGGTTTAAACCCTGCTTCAACCTGCCCCTGATTTGCAATGGCCACCCAACCAGGAGTCACAAAACTCAAACAATGCTCCAGGGGCCAGGCAGGGAATGAGAGTGAGTGAAGTAGGCCAGGTGTAAGCAAAAATAACCAGCAAATGCCACAGTAAACGACGGTGGGGCTTCAAACAGAAACTCCCTTGGGAGTGGCGGCCTGGGGAATGAATGTCTGGCCATTTTAAGAAGGTTGCTCCAGTGCCTAGATACTCTGGGGAATGTAAGCTCGGGACACATAGCTCCTCTGATTTATTCAAAAGAAGTTGAGACAGAGAACAAGAAGAAAAAAAGAAAAGCTTTTGTAATCGGCTTTGGAGATTTGTCTTATATATTTGGGCTAAATACATTTACAGGTCATTTTTGGTTCAAAAGACACAGAAATACGGATTGTCTTGAGGAATAAAGTTTGTCTGGGCTGTGCTGATAGAGCAAGAAGCAATTTCTAAAGCTAAGTGTGAACACCACACTAAGTGTGAACACCACACTACCTGTGAACACCACACTACGTATGAACACCACACTACGTGTAAACACCACACTACGTGGGAGGGACAGCTGTGTCCCTGGGCAGCAGTTCTCACCCAGCACGCACAGGTATTTAACGGAAGTGAAAGAGTAATCACAAGCCCACTTGGCCAAGAAAGGCTGATGGTGGATGGGGGTCATTAGACCTTTGAAGAGAGACAAGCCAGGCTGCTTTTCTGTGAGTTGACCTCTATTAGGAGAGAAAGGGAGAAGGAAACCGAGGAAATAAAGGCCGCCTACTTGGTTCTGCCCAGCGAGCATTTGGAGGACAGTGTGGAAATGTGTGTTCCCTTCACCATGCCTAGAATACACCAGCATGCGGGGGAGTGGAATTATCAACTCAGCATCCTGTTCCACCCCTTCCTGGCCTAAACACAAAGCAGTCAAACACAAGACTTAGAAAGTTTATAGGTTGTTGGAAGTAGTGGCTCACGCCTTTAATACTAGCATTTGGGAGGCAGAGGTAGGCGGATATCTGTAAGTTCGAGACCAGTCAGGATTACATAGGAAAACCCTGGATGTGTGTGTCGGGAGTGGGTGGGTGGGGGACGTATGAGTGACATGTGACCACTTAGAGTACTTCACTCCTTTAACCAGATCAGTTGGCTCAACAGTGATAGTGACAAAGCAGAACTAATCAATGCCTTCTCTGAAATTAACTCACTGACAACCTGGTAGACAGAGCTGACTTCTGCTCTGCAATGACAAATTTAAAGATTTCATAAATATAACTGCGTGGCCATTTCCCTCAACCACAAAGAAAATACGGACAGATTTTTTTTTTTTACCAAGAAGAGGATATGAACCTCCAACTGAATTCACTATAATACATTTTTTAAAAATATTTATTTATTTATTATGTATACAATATTCTGTCTGTGTGTATCCCTGCAGGCCAGAAGAGGGCACCAGACCCCATTACAGATGGTTGTGAGCCACTATGTGGTTGCTGGGAATCGAACTCAGGACCTTTGGAAGAGCAGGCAATGCTCTTAACTACTGAGCCATCTCTCCAGCCCACTATAATACATTTTTATAAAGTTAGCAAAGCAACCAGAGGGCTGGGTAGGTGGCACGGAGGAAAAAAAAAAACACTGGCTACTCTTGCAAAGGAGTTGGGTTCAATTCCCAGCACCCACAGGGCTATTCACACCTGTAACTCCAGTTTCAGGGCATCTGAAGCCCTCTTCTGGCCTCCAAAGGCACTGCATGCAGGCAGTGCACAAACATAGATCTAGGCAAAGCACTCAAATACTTTTTTAAAAAAGCAACTAGAAATTTTAAAATAAACCCTGTGCATAACTTTAATCCCAGTGCTTGGGAGGCAGAAGCAGGCGTATCTCTGCGTTTGAGGCCAGCCTGGTCTACATAGTTAGTTCCAGGCAACTAGGGCTACATAGTGAGACTGCCTTTAAACAAAAGTTAAAAAAAAAAAAAAGTCAAAATAAGTAGGTAAGTGAGTCAATGTGGTGTGAGTCTAGAGGCTGTGTTTGTAGCTCAGTTGATAGGAGTAACTTGCCTAGCGCCTCGTAAACCAGGCATGGTGGGGCATGCCTGTAATCCCAGAACTCAGGAGGTAGAGGCAGGAGGATCAGAAGTTCAGCTTTAGTTTCTAGCATCCACTTGCTACCTCATGACAGTCCTTAATTCCAGTTTCAGGGGACCAAACACATCTTTTGACCTCCTCAGGCTCCTGCACGTGTGTGGAACACATGTGCACACTCACACATACACATATTTTTTTTAAAAAAAAAAAAGCAACGGAGGGTAATGAGTATTGCTTTTAATTTTTTGTGCAAAGAGAAAATAATTGAATGTGTATTTTAATGTGCATGAATATATATATCAAAATTGAAGTATGAGAAGTCTAGGAAAGAGGCAGAACATATTGAAACCTGTTCATTTAGGGTGACAGAAATCCAATTTAGATTGCTTCTCCCCCCAAAAGAGGG
This sequence comes from Microtus oregoni, assembly GCF_018167655.1. NCBI lineage: Eukaryota > Metazoa > Chordata > Mammalia > Rodentia > Cricetidae > Microtus > Microtus oregoni. Next base: position 123,627 of record NW_024543223.1, on the reverse strand, counting down.
AGGGGGTTAATGATTGGTATAAAAGCCCAAGGTTCAGTCGGGCTGTGGTAGTACACCCATTTAATTCCAGCACTCAGGAGGAAGAGGCAGGTAGATCTCTGAGTTCAAGGCCAGCCTGGTCTAAAAAGTGAGCTTCAGGACAGCCAGGGCTACACAAAGAAACCCTGTCTCAAGAAACAAAAAAATTAAACAAACAGACAAACAACAACAACAAAAACCCAGCAGGGTTGAGGGTCTCAAAGGCTGCTATCAGGTACCACTTTTCTCAAGCTCGCGGTCCTTACCTCTGTGACGTCATTTTACTACAGGAGTCGCCTCTCTTTGGAGCAAGTCTCCCACGTTGCCCTGGGTGCCCAGGGAAAGAGCTACTTTCCTCTTGGGACCCGCCCAAGACATTGGTTGACTGTCATTGGGCAGACTTAATTGACGTCACCACGGCCGGCGGGAAGGTATCTGCTGATTGTCTAGATTGGATTTAACAGCCTTTTTCTGGTACTTAGGGGACTGACCAGGAGTGCAAGGGCTGATCCTGGCTGATTGCCCCTCCTTAGGAAACGTGGGACAGCGGTGCTAAGGCAACAACAGTTCCGGGAGTCGACTCCCCTAACGGTTCCTTGCTCCCCACCCCAGAGTGGGCAGGTGCCTGAGTTCCGGCTCTAGCCCCCTGAGCCGCTTCTGACCTGCTGTGTTTCCCCCTCCCAGGCCACTTTTCCTGAGGACAAGGACTGTGCCTTTTGCTTCCGTAGCTAATCCCTGGCAAACTGCCTCAGATACAGTTGGCACACAATAAATATTTGCTAAATGAATGACCGACTCTTGAGTGTATGACAAAATAAAAGTCTAACAGTCCAATTTTTCCTTGATTGGATCCCAGAACATCCTTCTGGTCTTTTTTGCACCCCCCTGCACCCCTCTCAAGCACACAGCAGCTCCCTCAATTGCAGCAGGCATTCTCCCCCATTTTCATTCTACGATTTCCTCTGCAAGACGGTCCTCCGGGTGCCCCAGAGACTCCCGATGGAAAGAAAGATCTGTAAAGGTTGGCGAACCAGTTTTGTGATCATAAGACCCTGCAGTTGAGATTCAACTCAAAACCGCTGACCAGTTTGCTCAGTGTCTTCGCTCTGCTTTCAACTTGTCCAGCCGCACCTGACGCTGTTTGCATGAAGTGACCTCGCCTCCCTGCCTTGCTGTAGTTGGTTCCCCAACGGAGGGAATCGGAGCGAGTGGGAGATGCATGCAAATTTGTGTGGGGGCCAGGAAGGCTGAGGAGGCAGTTTCCTCCATGTGAGAAGATAACAGCTTGTGTTTATTGAGTATTTATTGTGTGCCAGGCACTAGGCCAAACGCTTGGCACAGGTTCCCTCCTTTGATCTCTACCCGAGGCATGTAGTATTCCCACTTTATAGTTAGAGAAGAAGGGGAAGTGGGCTCCACTGAAGTTACAGAGGGACATGGAGCTGAAGCCAAGACTGCACCCAGATCTGACGCCGGAACCCTTGCTCTTAACCCCCAAGTAGAAGGATGAATATAAAGAACGCTCAGTGAGAAGTGGTGTTGGGAGGCTACGGGGTCCCAGGAAAGCCAGTGAGGGCTGGAGAGAGGGCTCTTCCAGAGGACCTGAGTTCAGTTCCCCACTGCAGGCAGCTTACAACCACTTGCAATTCTAATTCCAGGGGATCTGACACCTCCTTCTGGCCTCCCTAGGTACTGTACCCACAAGTTCATGTTACACTGTAAAACTCAAAAGCAATAGAAAATAAATGCCTGAAAAAGACAGTTGTTGCCTTGCCTTCCAGAGCTTTGCTGACTCTGTCCGTTATTTGGGAGAGCCTTCCCTGCTGGTATGTTCCTATACACCTTCTCTAACTAGTTCTCCCCCTTTTACTAAGGGGAAAGTCACAGGTTCAAAGTGCCTCAGAAATTAAAGAAACGCCTGCTTTTTCCCTCCGTGACTGACAAGCTGTGTGACCAAGGCAAGTTGTTCGCCCTCTCTGATCTTGGATTTCTTTGCCAGGAAAATGTAGTTGATCCTTGCCTTACATCAGAGGGTCATCCTGAGGATTACGTGAGATGCTGGATGGGCTGCGACTTGCAGCTGGGTACTCACGATGAGAGCTCTGAGCACAGGGTAGATTCTAACCTGCTGTGTGCTCTGTTCCCACAGAACCTGGCACTGAGACGCCACTGTGGAAGGTGCTCGGCAGCTCCGTGCTCTGGCTCAGGGAAGGGTGAGTAGCTGCCACTACTGATAAGCGTCCTTCCCCGTCTCATGGCCGTAAGCCCTTGGTGTGGGAGATGTGGTTTATACCCCTGCTTGTTTCTTCCACGAGTTAATGATTTACTGCCAGTGTTTAATTTTGTTTAAACAGACACGACCCCGTTGGTACCCATGGCTCTTTCCCGGGCCAAAGTGGCTCAGAGATCAAAGACACCCAAAGACACGGGAGCCCTCCCACTGCCGTCTCCCGGAATTGTCCTTTAGCCCGCTGGCACCTACTCTTGCCCTGTTGCCCCTTGACCTTGCATGTAGCCATGCTCTGGTTAGCCCTTCTCTTGGAGACTAGTAGGCTTCCCTTGGGGCCACCAGGAAACCAGGCACCCTCCAGCTCTTTGGGTTTTTTTTTTTTTTTTTTTTTTTTTTGAGACAGGGTTTCTCTATGTAGCCCTGGCTGTCCTGGAATTCACTCTGTAGACCAGGCTGGCCTTGAACTCACAGAAACTCACAGAAATCCACCTGCCTCTGCCTCGTGAGTGCGGGGATTAAAGGCATGCACCACCACGGCCCAGCCTTGGTTCCTCTGTCTTTATTCCCTCCCCACCCCCGTTTTGGCTTCCAGAAGAACACTGCACTACCAAGAGCTCACCCCAAGGCAGCCTAATGTCTCTGATTCTTTGCTGCCCTGTGTTCCCAGACCTCCCAGGCCTCCCTGGCCTCCCTCCTCATTCTCTCATGGATAAGACATCTGGAGGTGCTTGGTAAATTTGTTCATTCTTTTGAGGACACTGAGAGCCGAAGCTGTTTACAGCTTGGCCCTGTCACTCATTCAACTCTTTAGCTCCCACACTCTACTCCTCTCGGCAGAGAATTTGAACAGCTTCATCCCACTGCCCTCTTTGTCTTCTCCAGCCTTCTCGATTGGGCTCCCTAGTCACAGGTTTTAAATCCAGGCACCTGCCTTTCTTCTTTCCTTTCTCTCTCTCGTTCTTCTTTCCTGTCATCATCTTCTTTCTATTCTTTTCCCTTTTTGTTTTTTTTAACACAGTTTCTCACGATACGTTCCATGTTAGACTTGAACCCTTGATCCTCCTGCCTCTGCTTCTTGAGTTCTAGGGTTCCAGATCTGTACCATCCCACCCAGCTACCTGGAATAATTTCCTAGGGCTATGTTGGAACATTGTCACAAATTTGGTGGCTTTAAGCAATAGAATTTTATTCTCTCACAGTTTGGAGGATGGAGGATTTAAATGAAGGTATCACCAGGGCTACATTTCCTTCAAAGAAGGGAAGGCCACATCTTTCTTTCTCTGAGCTTGTAGTGGCTGCCAGGGGTCCTTAATTTGTCACTCCATCACTCTGGTATTCTCCTGTCCTCAGATGGGTTTTTCCATCACTCTTGTCTTAGAGTTTCTGCTGCTGTGCAGAGACACCATGACCACAGCAACTCTTATAAAGAAAAACATTTCAATGGGGCGGCTTACATTCTCAGAGGTTTAGTCCATTAGCGTTATGGCAGGACATGGTGATATACAGACAGACACGGTGCTGAAGAAGGAACTGAGTGTTCTACATCTGGATCTGTAGGCAACAGGAAGTGAACTGTGTCGTGGGCATAGCTTGAGCATAGGAGGAAATTTCTCAAAGCCCACCTCCACAGTAACACACTTCCTCCAACAAGACCACACCTACGTCATCAAAACCACACCTCCTAATAATGCCTTTCCCTATGGGGGCTGTTGTCTCTCAAACCACAACACCTCTATGCATCCTTTTCTCTTCTGTCCCTTATAAGGACTTTTAACTTTATGCTCAAGATCCAGCCAGGAAATCCAGGATGAGGTTAGATAAGCGAGATCCTTATCTTAATGATTTGTGCAAAAACCCGTTTTGAGAATCGATTGTGTTTACTTATTCTAATTGGGTGCATATTTTGGAACTACACTGGGCTTTTTAGTAGCCGAAAATGGACCACTGCTATGACAGACCTGACCAAATGGTTTTGGGGAGGATTGTGGATGTGTTTGGAATCCTGCTCTGGAAAAAACACTGAGTGCTCTCAGAGATTTAATAGACTGTTCTGTGGGGGCTATGGAAAGAATTGCAGGTAATGGAGACCTGGCTTGTAATGTTTCAGAAACAAATATTCTATTAGGGTCTTTGTGTGCTATATCAAAATAATAATAATAATATGTGGTTTGGGTTAGCTGGGACCGCAAAATCAGTTGTGATTAACAAGAGACCAGCGTCACTGAAGCAAAACCTTTGTTTACTGGGACAATGGCTGGTTAGTTGGAACTGAGAAGCCAGCTGTGGTTAAGAAGAGCTCGCCATCATCACCGAGGTGAAATCCTCTGGGAGTATTTTCTCAGGGCCAGCACACTGCAGCTGTGGTCCAGGATAGCCAAGGCCAGATGTCAAGCTGATGGCCAAACTTCATATTCTGTAAGAGTCTACATGGTAATGGTTTTGAGGCATAAGAGGTGAGCCATGGAGAACAGCTGAGGTTTGTCACCGTGAGAGCCCAGGGGAGGCCAGCAGTGAAAGTGTAGCCTCGGTGGCAGTAACCTGAAGGTTAAGGGGTCATGGAGAGAAGCTGAGGCTTGGTACCATGTGGCAGCATTGGAGTCTCTCCTGCAGAGAAGCCAGGAAACCATTGGTGAAGGTGCAACCTCACTTAGGCTACCCCGCACACTGGAGGCTTCGGGACTCTGGTAACCACCATGGATGGTGGCAGGTGTGCAATAGGCTCTCTTGAGCCTATGACAGATGGTGGACACTGCAGAGCCCAGAAGATAACCAATGAGTCCCAGATGTTGGACACTGGATGTTTATACTGTTGAATTTTGGTTTTGCTTTGATCTGATTTTAACTATGCTCTGGTTCTTCTCTGTTGGAATAAGAAAGTGTTTAGCTTGTTTTTGATTTGCAGGAGCCCAGAGTTAAGAGACTTTGAGCATTTTAAAGAAAATAATCAAAAAAATTTTTTTTTCCTTGAGACAGGGTTTCTATGTGTCCCTGACTTAGTTTTCTAGACCAGTCTGGCCTAGAACTCACAGAGATTCACCTGCCTCTGCCTCCTGAGTGCTGGAATTAAAACTGTGCGCTACCTCAAAGTGGAAGAAAAAATTGAACTTTTAGACCATTGGAATTTTTAAAGACTATGGTACTTTTTTGTAAATAGATTTATTTATTGTGTATACAGTGTTCTGGTATACAGTGTTCTGCCTGCACACCAGAAGAGGGAACTACATTTTACTGTAGATGGTTGTGAGTCACCATGTGGTTGCTGGGAATTGAACTCAGGACCTCTGGAAGTCCGGTCAGTGCTCTTAACTGCTGAGCCATCTCTCCAGTTGCAAGATTACGGTGCTTTTAAGGTTGTATTTCTAATATTAACATAAGGCAAGAAAAACAGGTTATGAATAGTAGTGGTGTACTTGTCAAGTTGACAAAAAGTTAATTGTTGGCAAATTTTTTTCAACTTAACATAAACTAGAATCCCCTAAGAGGAGGGAGGATCTATAGAGGGATTTTGTCTGTCAGACTGAACCGTGGGCAGGTCGCGGGGCACGTTTCTGGTTAATGATTGATGGGGGAGGGTCCAGTGCACTGTGGGCGGTGCCACCCCTGGGCGAGTGGTCCTGGGGTAAGTAAGGAATCAGGTTGAGCAAGCCTCATGGCTCCTGACTTGCTCCTGCTCAACTCCTGCTCAAGTTCCTGCTCTGTTCCCCCAGTGAGCAGCTGTGACAGGGATGTGTGAGCCGAATAAATCCTTTCCTTCCCAGCCTGCTTTTCGTCATGGTATTTATTGCAGCAAAATAAGAAAGCACACTAAGAACTGGGGGTGGTGGCGCATGCCTTTAATACCAGCACTTGGCAGAGACTATTGATCTCTGTGAGTTCGAGACCAGGCTGGCCTCCAATGCAAGTTCGAGGACAGCTGTTACACAGAAAAACCCTTTCTTGAAAAAGAAAGAAAAAGGAGAAGAAGGAGAAGAAGAAGAAAAGAAAGAAAACTAAAGACCTATATTTGAAAAAAACTTCAAGGAAAGAAATGGAAGCAAATACTCTTTTGATTTGGTTGGCAAAATGTGTATGTGTGTGTGTGTGTGTTGCTGGGCACTGAACACAGCATAAGGTTTACTGCCAAGCATAACTCTGAAAAGTTTTTTTTGGATATTGTGTAAATGTATCTATGTGTGTTTGTGTGTGTTGTATGTTCATGTGTGTACAGGTATACCTGTGGGGGGTAAACATATACATGTATGCATATGCATACAGAAACCAGAGGACACCTGCCATTCCTCAGCTATGGTTTACCTTTTGGGGGGATAGATTCTCACGTTCATCTGGAGCTGCCAAGTAGACTAGACTGCCTAGCCCAGGGATCTGCCTGTCTCTGCCTGCCAAATGCTTAGATTACAGGAGTGCCACCATGCCCAACTTTTTTACATGGCTTCTGAGGCACCAATCTCAGCTTCTGATGCTTGCAAGGCAAGCCCTTAACTGCTGACCTACCTCAGTTTCCTACAGAGTTCTTAATTAAGTCCTACCATCAAAGAAACAGAGGTAGATTCAATTTAAAATCTTTTGTTAAGGGGATGGAGAGATGGCTCAGCAGTTAAAGGCACTCGCTGTTCTTGCAGAGAAGCTGGTTATGCTTCCCAGCACCCACATCAGGTGGCTTATTACTATCTGACTCCAGATCTAGGGGATCTAACACCTCTGGCCCCCAAGGTCACCTGTGCTTATCCCAATACAGACATACACCTACATATAACTTAAAAAACAATAAAAATCAATCTTTAAAATCTTTTGTTAAACAAATGACATCATTAAACAAGCCACAGATAGGAAGATTTTTGGCAACATGTAATCAATGAAAGTCAGTGTTTGGGAACCCATAAAATCTTCCGTAAATATGCTGGCTAGTGGCGGCACATGCCTTTAATCTCAGCATTAGGGAGGCTGAGGCAGGAGAATCTCTGAGTTCAAGGCCAGTTTGGTCTACAGAGAAACAGCCAGGAAACTAGCAAGAATTGAAAAATCTGACTATAAGGGCTGAGCATGGTAGTGCTTGTCTTCAATCTCAGCAGAGGCAGGTAGATCTCTGAGTTCAAGGTCAGTCTGTCTAACAAGTACCAGGCTAATCAGGATTACACAGTGAGATCCTGTCTCCAAAATATAAAGAAAATCAAGTCTGACAGGCGCTGGTGTGGTATGGAACTGGGATTTGGAGAGCAATTTCATAGGACAGATTGAACCGAAAATTTGAAATGCTCGAAAACCAAGTTTGAAATGATGCTGTGAGCAGTAAATTCTATACCTGGCCTCACTGACAGGTTGTGGCCCTGACACACCTTGCATAGAATCTATGCCAGGTTGTGTAAGCAAGCTGTAGACATGCCTATATGTGATATTCATGACATGAGTCAACTTTTTTTTTTTTTTTTGGTTTTTTCGAGACAGGGTTTCTCTGTGGTTTTGGAGCCTGTCCTGGAACTAGCTCTTGTAGACCAGGCTGGTCTCGAACTCACAGAGATCCGCCTGCCTCTGCCTCCCAAGTGCTGGGACTAAAGGCGTGCGCCACCACCGCCCGGCATGAGTCAACTTTTATGTTTAAAATCCAGTCTCATCCTCAAGGTCTCTCTCTCTCTCTGATCCTGTGTGTGTGTGTGTGTGTGTGTGTGTGTGTGTGTGTGGTATACATGGGCACAACATGTCTGGGGCCCACAAAAGTCAGAAGAGGGCAATGGATTCTCTGCAACTGGGGTTGCAGACAGTTGTGAGCTGCCATATCGGTGCTGGGAATTGAACCTGAGTCCTCTGGAAGAGCAGAAAGTGCTTTTAACTGTCTCTCCAGCCCTATGCATCCCTGGCTTTTCTACAGGGGATGTGATCTGAACTCAGAGCCATCTCAAAGCCTTTTCAGTGTCTTTACGTATTATTTTGGACTGGCCTTAAATATTTCAAGCCAGCCTTGAACTTTCTGCCTCCACCACTTGTTTTTGTTTTTGTTTTTGGCTGTTGTTGTTTGTTGTTTTGTTTTTCAAGACTGGGTTTCTCTGTGTAGCTCTCCCTGGCTGTCCTGGAATACGATTTGTAGACCAGGCTGGCCTAGAACTCAGAGATCTGCCTGCCTCTGCCTCCCCAGTGCTGGGATTAAAGGCGTGCACCACCGCCGCCCAGACATGCTTGCACCTCTTGAGTGCTGGAATCACAGGAGTGTATCACCACATATAGAGTATGTGGTGTCAGAGGTCAAATCAGGGCTTTACAGATGCTGGGAAAGTACTCTAACAACTGAGCTGTGCCCCAGCCCACAAATATTCCGGTCAACACATGAGTAACTGAAAGCATTTATAGCCCCAAGCATTTTGTATAAGGCATGCTCAAGCTGCACCTGGCACCCCCAGCAGTGATGCAGAACCCCAACAGCTCTCAGTTGTCTCTCTTCCTGCGTGTGACTGAGGAGATTCTTGCTCATGCACACAGGGAAGCATGTGGGAAATGTTGAGAGGAGGGACACTGTAATAGGGAGGAAAACTGGAGAGTGGATGAGCTATGCCGGCAAATGGCTGCATACGGTGCGTTCATTGTGAGATGGCAAAGAGCCAGGGAGCTGAATGAGCTGCAGCTGCAGGCAGCAACTTAGTAGACTCATAAATGTGATATAAAAAGTCCAAGAGCACATGATATCTGATTTCATTTAAATAAGCTGTACAAACACACAAAACAATACCATGTCTTGTTAGGATGGGCATATAGACATCATAAAATTATGAAGTCTTTATTACGGGAGTAATTCATCAGGCTGAGGGAGAAGGAGAAACGTGGTCAGGACGGGGGCACAGAGATGGCACAGCCTGGAGGATTTGTCATCGCTATTTAGAAATGGGGCTACGTCTCCCAGGCTGACCTCCAGGTAGGCAGAAGTGGCCCATTTGCCTTTGGTTACCAAATAGGTGGTACCAAGTGTCCCACGAAAGGCCATAAGTCCTGTGTATAGCTGTGAGTTGGTGTTATGTCATTTTATGTGTGCAAGTGTCTTGTCTGTCTGTTGTCTGTGCACCACTTTTGTGCCTGCTGCCTAGAGAGTTCAGGAGAGGGCGTCAAGTCCCCTGGAGCTGGAATTTTAGATGGTTGCGAGCTGTGGCTGCCAAGAATCAAATCTAGGTCTTCTGCAAGAGCAACAAGTGTTCTTAGTGCTGAGCCACCTCTCCAGGCCTCGCGCTGAATTCTAGCAAAGTGAACACACCTGCGCACTGAGAGCCTAGCACATGGAGCTGGATCTCCTTCTGCCCCTGGGAACCCTCCTGACGCTTCCTCTCGGACCCTGCCTTTGCCCTCAGAGAAGCCAGCACCATCAGTCAGCATGAGTGAAACAAGCTTGCTTGTGAACTTAATACAAATGAAATTAAAAGGCATGAAGTACTTTGAGTGTGTGTGTTTATTTATTTGTTTGTGTTTTTGTTTGTTTGGTTTGGTTTTTCGAGACAGGGTTTCTCTGTAGCTTTGGAGTCTGTCCTGGAACTAGCTCTGTAGACCAAGCTGGTCTCCAACTCACAGAGATCAGTCTTTCTCTGTCTCCTGAGTGCTGGGATTAAAGGTGTGTTCCACCACCGCCTGGCTTGTTTGTTGTTTTTAAAACAAGGTATTGTCATATTGCCTTGGCTGGTGGCAAACTCACAGAGATTATTTCTGCTTTCCAAGTGCTGGGTTTAAAGGCATGTACCACTATGCCTGGTAAAGTGTGTGTTTTAAGTGTTTAACTATTCGATTGTTTTATACTTTAAAATATTTTATTTATTGATTGATTGGTTGATTTGGGTTTTTGTGCCTGTGGGTGCAGTACCTGAGTAAGCCAGAAGAGGGCAATGGTGTCATCGGGAGCAATCCAGGTGATGACTGCTGAGCCATCTTTCCGATGACTTTAAGTTTGCATTTTTAGTTTAACATTACACTTATGAGATTTACCCAATTGTACCAAATCATTTTAATTACTTAATTCTCACTGCTAGATAGACTCCCACAGAATGACTATACCCTAACTTATTAGCCATTATACCGGCGATGGTTTGGGGCTCAGTGGCAGAGGGCTTGCTTAGCATAGCATAGCCTAAATTTGATTTTCAATAGCACAGAAAAAGGGAGAAAAGGGGCATGGGGAGATATCTCAGTAGGTGAAGCTCTTACCATAGAAGCGTGAGGACGTCAGTTCTTTTGACTACTCAGAGGCCATGTGAAGCTAGATGTGGGTATTGATAAATAAAAGCAATTTGGGTACCTTTTAGCAGGCCCTGCCAAGGTATGCCACGACCCAGGTTAACCAAATGTGTTGGTTCTACTGCCCTCTTGTGTTAGAATCAAGAACAGCATGTGATGCCGTTTTCCAGTGGTAAATTGGCTTCTGAGCCACTGTGTCCCTGTATATAGTAATTGAGAAAGAGAAGAAGCGGGGGACACCAGGGCACAGGCAACTCAGTAGGAAAGTGAGACTAGAAGCAAGTCCTTAACTTTGATACTTTTAGTTCCAAGATGTGGAGAGAGAAAGGAAGAAACATACATCCCCCACCCCCACCCCCCCCACCCCGCATTTGAGAGAGCATCCTGTGAGCCTATTTTGTACCCCATTTTCCTTAGGGGAAGCAATGAGAAATCTAACACCAAACATGCTCTAAAACACACAGCAAAATGCACACTAAAAGTCTACCGTGGAGGACGCTGGAGAGATGTCTCAGTGATTAGGAGCACTGGCTGCTCTTCTAGAGGACCCTGGTTCAATTCCCAGCACCCACATGGAAGCTCACAACTGTCTATAACTCCAGTTCCAGGGTTATACAACGCTCTCATGTGAACATACATGCAGGCAAAACACCAATGTACATAAACCATAAAAAGAAAGTCTGTTTGGAGATTAGGAGATGTGACTCTGTGGGATGCTTGACTATGAAGCTGTAGGATCAGTCTCTTCAGTAAACGAACAAAATCAAAACCTCCAATTGTTCTTTTTTTTTAGAATGTGTTTAAAGACACAGACTGTATGTGATACGCCAAGTACCCATGATAAAATTGGAAGAGATTTAAAGTGTCTTCCACTGTAAAGAAATGACTGTGGCTGGGCAGTGGTGCTGCACCCCATTAATCCCAGCACGTGGGAGCCAGAGGCAGGTAGATCTCTGAGTTCAAGGTTAGTCTGGTCTACAGAGTGAGTTTCAGGACAGCCAGGGATGCACAGAAAAACTCTGTCCAAAAAAAAAAAAAAATCCAAAGGGGAAAAAAGAAAAGAAATGACAATGTGGCCAACAGTAGTGGTGCATGCCTATAATCCCAGCACTCGGGAGGCAGAGACAGGTGGATCTCTGTGAGTTCGAGACCAGCCTAGTCTACAGAGCTAGTTCCAGGACAGGAACAAAAACCACAGAGAAACAAAAAGAAAAGAAAAAGAAAAGGCAATGTGGGCTGATTAGACGACTCAGCGGATAAAGGCCCTTTGGGGCAAGCTTAACTCCCTGAGTTTGACCCCTGGTACTCACGAGATAGAAGGAGAGAACCAACCCCTACAAGTTGTCTGTCCTCTGACCTCCTCATCCATGCTGTGGTACATGAATGTCCGTACTCTCCCATACATGTCACAGACACACTAATAATAAATAAAAATAAAATTAAAATGGTTGTTAAAAGGCATGACAGATGTTCGAGAGTACAGGCTGGGTAGTTTGGGCCTGCTTTCAGCGTTCCGCAGTTGCAAGGGGTGAGCTCTGCAGCTTGCCTGCCACGCTCCAGGGGCTGGATTCCATCTTCCGCGCCAACAAACAGAACGTTACACAGTGTGCACATACCCAAATGTCAAAAGGCTTCCTTAAAGATGTACAATTTAGATGTTTCATGAATCAGTTAAAATGGATTTAGATTAAGCAATGGTAACAATGATGCTGACAGTCCTCAGCCGCTGTGTGCCCGTCCCACTTGCCTGACACGGGACTGGTGAGGCTTGTCTAACACAACGGCCTCCATGCCCTCCTTTCCTTCGTTCACTCCACAAACATCCAGCAACCTCCGTGCCAGTTAACTTCCTTGGTGCTGAGGCTGCTACTGTGGCCAAAACAGATTCTAATCAGGGAGACGAAACGGGTGACAAACACATTAATAACCAATACAGGGTATTCTGTCCCAAATACCCATGTCCTCTGAAAACTCATAACTGAGGCTCAAACCCCAAATGTGAACAATTAGAGATGGGATTATAAAGATGCATGATGTCATAAGATGCCATTCCCTTTAATGAAGAGATACCAAGCCAAGGGGGTGGCAGAAACCCAGTGTTGTAGGATAATCTTTTTTTTCTTTTTTCTTTCTTTCTTTCTTTCTTTCTTTCTTTCTTTTCAAAACAGGGTTTCACTGTTTAACTCTGGTAGACCAGGCTGGCCTCAAACTCACAGAGATTCTCCTGCCTCTGCTTCCCGAATGCTGGGATTAAAGGCATGCACCATCACTGCCTGGCAGGATAATCCTTTGTACCACGTAAAGATGTACCTCTCCCTAAGGCATATTCTGATTGGTTTGACAAAGAGTTGAATAGATAATTGCTAGGCAGAAGTGAATAGGCGGGACTTCTGGGGAGAGAGAGGAACTCTGGGAAGAAAAGAGGTGGGAGCCGCCAGCGAGACAGGGAAGGGGGCAGACATACATTATGGAGGGAAGAAAAGGTTATTCAGCTATAAGAGCTGGTTGGGACAAGCCTAAGTTAAGGTCAAACTTCACAATTAGTAATAAGTCTCCGTGTCATAATTTGGGGGCTGACAGTCCAAAGAAAGTCCAACAAGAAAACCCAACTACAACCCAGCACCCAGGAGTCAGAAGCAGGAGGACCAACGCCAGCCTGATCTGCTAATGAGACCCTGTCTTAAAAAGAGAAGATGGACCATATGGCTTGGGTTGTATTTATTGTTGAACTTAGCGACGCCGAAACAAACAAAAGCAGAGAGATCCCAGAGAACTCAATGTTGGACATCTTCATCCTCCATTCTTACTGTGAGTGCAAAGAGGTTCTGTGATTACACAGGAAGAAGGCGACCTTCTGGAAGCCACAGAAGAGCCTTCAGCAGATGCCGGATGACGGTAGAGCCTGGGACTTCCGACACCATTATAGAGCAGGGTCCTCAACCTTCCCAATGCTGCGACCCCTTAATACAGTTCCTCACGTTGTGCTGACGCCATGCAGCAAATTATTTTTGTTGCTACTTCATAACTGTAATTTTGCTACTGTTATCAATCAGAATGTAAACATCTGTGTTTTCTGATGGTCTTAGGGGACCCCTGTGAAAGGGCTGTTTGAACCCCAAGGGGTTGAGACCCACAGGTTGCGAACTGCTGGTATATTTTCATCTCTGTGTGTGCTGTATGAAAATGTGCACACTCCAGAGTGCACATAAGGAGGTCATGTGGATTGCTGGAGACAGGGTGTCCTGAAGTTTGCCACGGAGCTTACCCTGTTAGCTTCCCCAAGAGTTCCCTGGGAGGGCTGGAGAGATGGCTCAGTGGTTAGGAGCATTGCCTGCTCTTCCAAAGGTCCTGAGTTCGGTTCCCAGCAACCACATGGTGGCTCACAACCATCTGTGGTGAGGTCTGGTGCCCTCTTCTGGACTGTAGACATATACACAGACTTACTATTGTATACATAATAAATAATTAGAAAAAAAAAGAGTTCCCTGGGAGCTTCTGACCCCACCTCCCATCTCAGCAGAGATGGCAGCATTATACTGTCATTGCTGACTTTATGTGGATTCTGGAGATGCTTTGGTAATGACGCTGTGGTGGCAAACGCTTTTCCCACTGGCCAGCTCCTCAGCCCCACATCTGTGCGTCTGTGTTTTGGCAGCTGGAGTTGGCTAACACGGATAGTCCTGGTTACTGTGAAGAGAAGGAGGCCAGTGCTGGGCATTGAAGAGACGGACCCGGTACTGTGTTCTCAAAAAGACCCTCTGCTGCAGTGAGTACCGTGTAACTCCAGGATGCTTGCACAGAGTCCCACCATGTGACACACACCCCGACCATGCTGAGGAATGTCTCAGCACCCCAGCAGCCTCCCCCTGCCCCTGCCACTGCAGCTCCCTAAGAGTGAACATTATTCTGACTTCTGTCAGCACAACTTGATTTAGGCTATTGAACTTCATAATGACAACCTTGTGGCATACTGATGGGCATTTGGGTCCAATGTGAGGGTATTCTTTACAAAGTTGCAAAGAACATCTTTTTTCTTTTTTCGGGGGTGGGTGTGTCTCACTATGTAGTCATACCTCGCCTAGAATGTATGGTGTAGATCAAGCTGGCTTCCAATGCTCAGAGATATGCCTCCCTCTTCTATTTCTGCTGGGATTAAAAGTATGTGCCACCAAGTCTAGCTTAGAAGGTTCTTGAATATGTCTTGTGGTCTAACATTCACTCTGGCAGGGCTATGCCCAGCAGTGGACTTTCAGGGCACAGGGCATCCTCATGTTAAGTCTAGTGCCCTCTGCTGTCTTTTCGCGGTGCCTGAGGCAGGGCATCCAGTGAGGAAAACAGGCTATAAAGAGGCATTGGGAACCTGGGTGTAACCACATTCTTGCAACCCAGCACGGGGGAGGCAGAAGCAGATGGATATTGAATTTGAAGCTAGCCTGGGCTACATACCAAAACCCTATCTGGAAAAAAGGTAACGTCAAACTGACAGATGTGCCAATATGACTACTGAGTGAAGTGTGACCAGCAGGGCTGAGGATCCAGATTTGTTTTGTTTTTGAGACAGAGTCTTACTATGGTGGGATTACAGGGGTAATTGAATTTATCGCGTGTATGTGTACATGTGTGTGCATGTGTGTATGTGTGTTCATCTGAACACTCTTGAATGAATGCTTGTGTTGCTAGACACTGAACCCACAACCTTATGCATAAGAAGGATGTAGTCTCTCAACACCAAATCTCCAGTCTGTTTGAACTGGGCCTCGTAACATACACCTGCAATCCCGGGACTCCAAATGTGCAGGTAGGCGACTCAAGTTCAGTCCCATCCTTCACTACCTAGTAAATCTGAAGCTGGTCATTGCTAATGAGATCTTTTGTTTTGTTTGTTTTTGCAAGACAAGGTTTCTCTGTGTAGCAGTCCTGGCTGTCCTGGAACTCACTCTGGAGATCAGATTGGCCTCAGATTCACAGAGATTCACGTACTCTGCCACCTGGGTGCATTAAAGGGATTAAAGGCGCGTGCACCACCACCACCTGAAGAAAGATGCTAAAAAGAAATCCCACAGTAGCTCAGAATTGAGCGTAATAAAGGGTTATTTATTTAGGGGTAGACTCACAGATTACAGTCCTCTGCAAGTGTGGGGAACAGGAACCGAATCATGCCACCAGAAGAGAGCCAGAGCTGCACTTTACATCGGCATTTATAGTATAAGAGGCCACGCCCAAGTGGACAGGCAATTTAAAGGCTACTGGCAGTAGGAATTCCTACAGCACCTCCCCCTTTTGTTTAAATAAGAAAGTTCTAAGCCTAGATACAAAATTATATACAATAAGAACAAATGTCAGGTATAAAAATTAGAATTACAACCAACATAAACAATATTGAACAAGAAACGTAATAAATGTTGCAATAATTATCTTATCATAAGGAGTTTAAATCTTGTATTATAAATAACTTGGCCAAGTCATGAGAGGAAAGTAACTACAACTATCTAGTTTTCAACCCAATCGAAGACCTGAGAAGGGAAATAATATTACTTGAGTAAGCAGGAAGTGCAATCAATTAACTTCCAAAATGTGCGACAAATGACAGAGACAACCAGCTACCTGGGCAATCACCCAAAGTCTCATTTGCAACGTTGGAACAACCAACTTTGGCTAAGGCCTAGAGTAACTGACAGACCATTTTCAGAGGCAGGAAATTTTTCAAAACTCTCTTACCCTGTCTTGGCAAGATTTGACATTCTTTTTTTCTTGTATCCTGCCTGTCCTATCCAGACATTGTGTATTTTGTCAGTGGTCTATAGTGGTCTATGCATAGGCAGTTCCTTGCTCAAAGGCCAGTTTTGCCAAGAAAAAACAAACTCTAAGTGGAGTATCTTTGGTGCTCAACATTCTCTCGGGAATAAATCGGTGCTGCCAGGAGCAATCATGTCTCACATCAAACAGAACCCTAAATTATTTAAATGCCATAATCTACAGCTCTTTGAAGTGGTTGAAGATTATCTGTCTATGCAGAATACAATCTCTATGTATCCAAAGAACCTGATTAGTCTAACTATAAGTATGACAAACATGGATGACTATTGAGCTATAATTCTTAATACCTATATAGCTCAAAGACTAGAATTAATAATAATATTATTATACAATAAACAACTGCAACAAGTGAGGACAATGACCTCAAAATGTAAACAATGTATAAGTATCTTGATCAGAGGTAGAAATGTATATTGCAATATGATAAATATATCCTAAAATTGTATCAATATACAAAATGTCTTAAGCAGAGGTAGAAGCATACATCCATATGACAAAATAACTTTGCCTAGGTGTGCAAATATTATAGACAAAAGTAGAAACATATTTAATAAAATTTAAGTTTGTATCAATATACAAGAATCTATACCAATGTAAATTGCCTATAAATAATAGCTCACAAGTATTCACTCCATTACTCACTATTGTATGAGTAAGCTCACACTAATCTATTATCCCATTCAATTTCCCCTTTTTTTCAAAGAGATCCCTGAGTCTACATAATTTCCCCCTAACCCCCAACCCTATAACACTTATAATCAACCCCTAAATGATGTCCCTAACCTTGAGAACAAACTTTGTTGGGAGAGAGGATGTCGTCTTCTAGAATTACTTCCAGCTGTCATGGGGCGATGTTCTTTCTATGGGATCCTGTGAAAGTAAAATGATGGTTAAGTTCCAAGATTACTGTCTGGTATAATTGCAAATAGTCTCTGAGTAATGGGTAGGGCTTTCTTGAGGTTCCTATTTGGAGTTCTGGCCAGAACGTTGTAAAAAAGTGCACCATAAAGGCACATGTACCACCACCACCACCACCCAAAAAGATTTTTTTAAAAAGTGCTTTTAGTGAATACTATGGTATAGTTGCATTTTTCTTTGGGCTCCCAGTTCACAAATAATGACATAAAGACTTATTATTAATTATGAAAGCTTGGCCTTAGCTTAGGCTTGTCCCACTAGCTCTTATGATTTCAATGAAACCATCTATATTAACCTATGTTCTGTCTGTATTCCGCATTGCTCGTTACCTCATCTCTCTGTTCTACCCATGCTGCATCCTCTGTGGCTGACTGGCAACTCTGCTGCCTTTTTCCCAGAGTTCTTTCTCTGCCCAGAAGTTCCACCTATACCTCCTGCCTAGCTATTGGTTGTTCAGCTTTTTATAACACCAAACACAGCAATACATCTTCATACAGTGTACAAATATCCCACAACACTACAGGATGTGGGGAGAAAGTCAGGAGAATTTCCCTTTTAAAAGATCCACATACATTGTTCAGCTTGAAGAGCAGCAGTTCCTGCCTAAAGCCCAGGGCCCAGGTTCCCTAGAAGGCTCCAGCAGTGTCTGGGATCCCGCTTGGTGCAAATTCAGCCCCCACCTCTAATTTCAGAGTCTTTCCAGGCCCCTGAGCCATGTGTAGTGGCCCAGCTTAAAATACCTTTCTTGCTAAGGCTTCCTACCAGCTATGGATTGGTTTGGCCTCCAACCGAAAACCCAGTCAAATAATGGTCTGGCCCTTCTCATATAATAAAAACCAGAACTGGGCATCCCATGGCTTGTGCACTGTGGTTGTGTGCTGCCAGCAGACCCTACTTTTCATCTCGTCCTCCCCACAGGGGGCAGTGCCCACTGTCACTCTTGACTCATCCCTTCAGAGTCACAAAACGGCTGCTCCATCTCTAGGATCCATTCTGCATTCCAGACAAGGGGCAAGTTAAAGATCAAATGATTTGCTAGGGGTAGGTAGATGGCTCAGCGGTAAAGGTAATTGCTGCTAAGTCCGATGAGCTGAGTTTGATCCCTGGAACCCACCAGCTTCTACAGGTTGTCTTCTGATCTACCCTTGCTCTCTCAAAATAAAAAAATGTAAAAATATTTTAGACGAGGAAACTATTTAAAACAGTATTCATCATAGCGACTTTAGAAAATAAAGAAAAAAGTTCCATAAGACAAGCCCCATGATTATCTTAAAAAGATTTACTAGTAAGAAAATCCATTCTAAAAGTCCTTTTCTAGTGTTGGCGAGAAGGCTCAGGTAAAGACAGTGGATGCCAAGCCTGAGGATCTGAGTTCAGTTCTCCCGAGGTATAAGTTGTCCTCCTCCACAATACTCTGTTGCAGGTATGCACTCACACACATGCCCATAAAAAAATGTAATTAAGACGTCATTTTTGTTTTTGTTTAAGACAGGGTTTCACTGTAGTTTTAGAGCCTGTCCTGGATCTAGCTCTTGTAGACCAGGCTGGCTTCGAACTCACAGAGATCCACCTGCCTCTGCCTCCCGAGTGCTGGGATTAAAGGTGTGCGCCACCATTGCCTGGGAAGAAGTCATTTTTTATGCATGCACACGTGGTATGCGTGCTCAGAGATGCCCATGTGCACACACAACCTGGGTGTTGTTCCTCAGGAGCCGCCCACCTCCTTTGAGACAGGTCTACCACTGGCTTGGAGCTCCCCACTTAAATTTCATTGGTTGACTAATGTGCAGGCTCCTCCTACTCAGCGCTGGATTAGAAGCAGGAGCTACCAGACGTGTTGTTTTGTTTTTGTTTTGTTTCGCTGTGTGTGTGTGTGTGTGTGTGTGTGTGTGTGTGTGTGTGTGTAGTCCTGGCTGTCCTGGAGTCCTGGATCTGTAGACCAGGCTGACCTTGAACTCAGAGATCCTCCCACCTCTGCGTCTGGAGTGCTGGGATTAAAGGTGTGTGGCACCACTGCCTGATTTAGGCCCAGCATTTTTACGTGGATTCCGGGGATTGAATTTAGGTTGTAATTCTTGCAAGAAAACTCTTTAACAACCAGGTTATCTTTTTTATTTATGACAGTGTTCCACAGAGCCCGAGGCCAGCCAAGGATTGGAATGCAGCATGGACGAACTCTGAAGCTCCTGTTGAGCATGTTCGAGGGCCCGGGTACCATGCCAGCACCAAAACCAGAGGCACAGCTGGAGAGATGGCTCAGCAGTTAAGAACACTTGCTACTCTTGCAGAGGACCTGGGTTCGATTCCCAATACCCACTGTAGCTCCAGTTCCGTGGCATCTGGTGCCCTCTTCTGGTTCCCATGAGCACTGTACGCATGTGGTGGGCAGACACAACAGAAGAAGCCTTTATTGGCCTTTATTTATATTTGTGAAGTGATAGTTGATTTATAGTTGATGACATATTCGCCTCCTAAAGTCTCTTAAGCACTATCAGGAGGAGTTAAGAGCTAGGCCGCTCTCTGAAGTTAAAACAGTGTCTTTTGGAAACAACTGAAAACCTTTCCAATCGCTAGTGTCAATGATTAGGGAAGGTTCTCTAGAGGTACAGAGCCATAGAATGAATACTCATATATTAAATAATTTATTAAATCCACTTAATATTAAAAATACCAACAATAATAGCCAACTCGCTCTGGAGAGGCTGAGAACCTGGTAATTGCTCAGTTCACATGGTTGGGACCTCAGCAGGCCCAACCTGGCCCCCCAAACCTGGAGGGTTCCCAGAGAGCCTGGAAAGGCTGGTTCTGATGTCAGCGGCGGAAGCTGCAACAACAGGGTAAATCAACTCAGCGGCAAGAGGGAAGACCTGACCTTCCTGCTGCTATGACCTCCTTGCGGGAGCTGCTTCCAGAAGGTGTTGCTCACACTTGGGCGGGTCTTCCCACATCCATTAAAGGCAACCAGGACAATTAATTTACAGCTACCTACTCAGCTGCTTCTGATCTGTGGCAAGCTGGCTTTAAAGCCGACGAGTATGGCTTCTCTGAGATCTATGGGACAATGAGAAACCAGACACAGCCTCAGCCAGCCTAGAAAGACAGTAGAGAGAATCTTGAACAGGCTCTCCAGCTTTCAGTGACTGAGAAACTTGGTCAATAACTGAATTTATCAGGCTGTTCTTGGAGCAGGCGTAGTGGCACATGTTTTTAATCCCAATACTCAGTAGGCAGAGAAAGGCAGATCTCCAAAAGTTCAAAGCCACCTTGATCTCCGTGATGAGTTCTAGGGCAGCCAGGGCTACACACTGAGAACTAAACCAAATAAATGAATGAATGAATGAATGAATGAATAAATAAATAATATTTTTCTTGACTGTTGGGTGGAAAGTGGTTTCAGAAACAATTAAGTTCAGCTGTCCGAAGATGTATGAGGTGTTTGTTATCTGGGGCTCGCCACGCCAATACCAGGAACCCCGGGGGCAGCCTGGGAACGGATGGACTGTTGCTGTTTTTCTGATTCTGTGCTTTAGTCCTCAAATTGCTTACAGAGTAAGTTAGGTATTTGGGGGGTACTTAAAATTGTTAAAAGTTAGAAAAGCCCCGAACTGCCAGTTGACGGACGAATGGATGAATGAATACAGAACGAAACTGTAGAAGAGCACGTCCCAGAAGTCCAGAGGCTGAGGAGAGAGGACAGAGAGTTCAAGGCCAGCCAGGGCCACGTAGTCAGATTGTCTAACTAAAACAGGAACAAAACAAAAGTAAAAGAAAGAAAGAGGGAAAAGAAAAAGAGGAAAAGGAAAAAAAAGAAAGAAACAAAGAAATCATTCCATCAACACACACAAAAAAAGTACTGGTAATTCTAGTACCTGGGGAGTAGAGGCATGAGAATCAGGAGTTCAAGGTCATCCTCAGCAATATCTGGAGTTTGCGACCAGTTTAAACTACATGACATCCTGTTTAAAAAAAAGTTGGTGTGGTACATACATTTACATTATATGTATTCTACCATGATTTAAATATTTTTTTGAGAAAAAGTTTTTTTTTTTTCCTGGAAACTTTAAAATGTAAGGTGCTGCCAGTTTCAGGAAATCATAGATTTCTGAACCTCATAAAACAAAAATAAATTTCATTTATTTATTAGTCTTTGGAGACTGGATCTCACTGTGTATCCCTGGCTGACCTTGAACTTGCAGAGATTTCCCCCTGCCTCTGCCTCCAGAATGCTGGAGTTAAAGGCACTTACTACAAACACCCCAAAAAATGGTTCTTAAAAAAACTTGCCTAGTGTGTGTGTGTATGTGAGTGTGTATGTGTATGTATATTGTGAGAGACTGTATGTGTGAATGTGTGTGTATGCATGTGTGAGTGTGAATGTGTGTCTGTGTATGCGAGAGTGTGTATGTGAGAGTGTGTGTGCATGTGTTTATTGTGTGCATGTGCACATGTGTGTGTGGTGTGTGTATGTGAATGTGTGCACCCGTGCTAACCTATGAACTTCTGGATGAAATTCCTTCCTCCACCTTCCATCTCATGTTTCAGGCATGCTGCTACATGATGTGGATTCCAGGACCAAACTCGGCATCAGTCTTGGTGGCAAGCATCCTTACCTACCAAGGCATCTCACTGGCCATGAGAGAATAACTTATAAAGCTGCCTCAAACATGACAGCGAGTACCGAAGTGTCTGCTGGTTGTTGGAGGCCTTGGAGACGAAGGACAAGCAAAAGACCACTTTGGCTGGGTGTGTGGATTTGAGGTACTGCAGGATACGCATCCATTTCTAGACGTATCCGATAACACTAGACACCTAACGCGACTCTCGTCTCAGGAGGGAATACCTTGCTTCTCTACTTCTGTCTCTCTGCTCCTGGCCTTGCAATGTAAATCCTGAAGACCTTCCATGCTAGGCATTCCTGGTAGGGAGGAAGGTTTCATTCGTAGCCCTGAGACTATTTTCAGGGTGGTGGTTCTGTCCCCAAACTTTTAGGCAGGTTTTTTCTCTTTGCCACCTTGCTTAAATCAACCACATCGTTTCTCTCAGATCGACCCTCCGCTTGAGCTCACTAAAAGTCACCTATGCCCGTGCGGTTTAAGGCTACCGAGCTCCTGGCACCCCACCACAGTGTCACTCTCTTCTAAAGAGCCACTGTGGGTCTCACCCAGTTCTGATGTCGCTGAAGGAGGTGGAATGACCTTGTTGCTTCTGCACCACTGCAGTCAATTCAGTTGGACGGCTCAGGACCACTCCATTGACAAGACCCCTGGCTCGGGTCATTTGCCAGCTGTGTTCAAAAACGGTAACAGCCATTGATAGGAAACTCTATCTGCGTGATAGCAAGGAATCCTCTTAAACCCAAAGCCATGGGGATATTTGTAAAATTAATCTCAAAAATTTCACCATAAGGCTGGAGAAATGGCTCAGCAGTTAAGAGCACTTGCAGAGGACCCAGACTCAATTCCCCACCCCCACCCCACCCAAATGTGGCTCACGACTTCCGCTCCAGTTCTGGGGATCACACGCCCTCTCCTGGCCTCCTTGGGCACTGCATGCGTGTGGTGTCCATATATGCAGATAACCGCCTCCCCAAAAAATAATTTTAAAAAATTCTACCAAGTATGCCAGTGATGTGGCTTCCTAAGAGTGCTGACAGCACAAGCCTGGTGGCTTGAGTTTGGTCCCTAGAACTCACATAGAAGAGTCAGGTGTAATATGCACATCTGTAATCCCAGCAGGATGAGACACAGAGGTGGAAGGATCAGCGGCTAACTCACGGGACAGCTGAGACGAAACAACCAGAAAGTCACCACCTAAACAAGATTAAAGAAGAGAACTGACTCCTTAGAGCTGTTCTCTGAGCTGGGCAGTGCCCTTAGTGGTGGCGCATGCCTTTAACCCCAGCACTCAGGAGGCAGATCTCTGAGTTCTAGGACAGCCATGGCTATACAGAGAAACACTGTCTCAAAAAAACAAAAACACAAAACAAAAACAAAGCTAAAAGGAAGGAAGGAAAAGGAAAGGTGTTCTCTGACCTCCGCACATGCTGGGGCACACATACACCTACATTCATATTTGTACAGACACTACCACACAAACACAGAAAAACAAGCAAATAAGAAGTTTTAGAAAGATTCATGGACTGGAGAGGCAGCTCAGTGGTTGAGAGCACATACTGGTTTTACAGAGTTCCCTTTCCAGTACCCATGTTGGCTGGCTCACAACCACCCACAGCTCCAGCCACAAGAGATTCAATACCTCTGGTCTTCATAGGCATCCATATTTACGTCCACATACCTACACATCGGCACATATGTATACACATAATTAAAAATTAAACATTTTCACAAATGGCCCAAGTTATTGGATGGGTGCAAGTCAACCATTTTGGGAAGCATTGTATATGCAGTGAGAACAAGTGGCCACTAGGTGGCTCTGCAGCTCTTTGCGGTACCGCTTTGCAGCAATGATTTCCAGGGAGCCAAACCACAAACGAAAACTGAAAAAAATTCAGAGCAATGAAGGATACTTAAAAAGCTGAAGATGCCCAGTTGCAAAAGCAATTCAGAGACCATTTCCGTCTCTGAGTAGTCACAGATGCTCGTTCCTGAGCAAATATTCTTGCTCGGCAAATTGATCTTAGACACACAGCCTCTCTGCAGTCCTCTTTCTGTGTGTTTCCAAACATTATGGACTATGAACTCTTAAAATCTAAGGTCAGCGAGGTTTAAGTTCTACATTTATACGAGTATTTTCTCCCAAGTGAACCAGAAGGAAGAAATGGGCATTGCATAGATACAGTACGGAGAGCAGCCACAGACGTCTGGGCTCGAGCAGACCGCAGCTGCGGGTTAAGGAGAGAGGGGCACTCAAGTCTGAAGGCTGGATGGATCAAGGACAGCGGGTTTTGAGCAAGAGTCACAGTGGAGGCCAGGGACAGACAA
Source organism: Microtus oregoni (assembly GCF_018167655.1). NCBI lineage: Eukaryota > Metazoa > Chordata > Mammalia > Rodentia > Cricetidae > Microtus > Microtus oregoni. The sequence continues at coordinate 99,504 of NW_024543223.1, read as the reverse complement.
GCGACGGGGCTCAAAGATCAGGAGCATTTTAGAAGTTACTACCTCCAGGTACTTAGAATTCGTCATCTCAAACCTCAAAGAGCGGTAGGAAAAGATACTAGCCCCAGGTTCTTGCCTCCACCAGGAGGTGCAGGAATTAGAGACTTGGGGTGGGGGTGGGGGTGGGGGGAGAGATGACCCAGTGCTCTCATTTCCCCTGCCTCCTCCCTCTGGGTACACTGAGCCCTAAAATTAAACCAAATCTTCCTCAACAGGAGCTAGGCATGCAGACTCGTTCAGTAGGCATGCAATTTGATTATTTTAATTCTAGGCTTCCATTTTCAAACTGTATTTTGTTTTTATTTAAGAAACACATACCTATAATTTGTTTTATTCGTCAAGGCAGGTTTTCCAAGCTTACAGCAAAACCCAGCTTGTTGTTCTAGAGTGGAAAGCCCAGGGACAGTCTGCAGCACTGAACAACACAGCAAACCCAGCTTGCCTACTCCCTTCCCTCAGGCTTTACATCAAAAAGAAAATGTGTATGAGTGCTTGCCTGCATGTATGTGTGTGCCTCACATGTGTGCCTGGTGCCATGGAGGCCGGAATATAGGCACTGAGTCCTCTGGATCTGAAGTTAACAAGCAGTTGTGATTTGTTATGTAGGTGCTGGGAACTGAACCTGGGTCCTCCACAAGAGCAGTCTCGTCCTGTTCTCTCAGCCACTGAGCCATCTCTCTAGCTCCATCCCTCCCCTTAGTCTTACTCCACAGAAGCAATTTTCTTGCTCTTATTTTATGCATTTAAATAAGCTTATATGCTATAAAATAATACATTGCTATCCATTCACTAAAGAAGTTTAATTAATTAGTTTATTTATTCAGTATCTCATTCTGTAATCAAAACTAAACTAAAATTTGTGGCAATCCTCCTGCCTCAGCCTCCTGAGTGTTAATATTACAAGAGCCAGCCATCATATTCAGTTTATTGCTTTATTTTAATGTATCAAGTTTGGACTTGATTGGCTTCTAGATGATCAGTGTTAAACCATTCCCACTGCCTTTTATCCTCCCAATGTATTTTGGGTCCAACTATTTATTGCATTTATTTATTAATCTGTGTGTATGTGATCACTCGCGGTGCTTAGAGGGCTTTTGAGATTGGTTCTCTCCTTCTGTCATGTATCTTGGGGCCTGAGCTCAGGCTGTCAGGCTTGGCAGCCAGCACCCTGGTTCATATGCTACCTCTTTCAGGAAGTCAGCTCTGCATGTGCCTTATTGTGAATCTCTGTTCATAGCTGTGACATGCAGCCTGTGATGGAAATTCATTCTATAACTTTCTGTTTTTATGTGATTAATAACTGCTTTTCTTTCTTTCTCTTCTTTCTTCTTCCTTTCTTTCTTTTTTGAGATAAGGTTTCACCAGGTAGCCTGTCTTGGAACTTCCTAAGTAGACCAGGCTGGCCTCAAACTCATAGGGACACCCCCGCCTTTGCTTTTAAGTGCTGGGATTAAAGGCGTGGGCCACCACCACACCGGACTTTCTACTATTTTTTACTCAGTGTTTCTGAGGATCTTCTTTGTTGTTGCTGTGGATGGAACCCAGGTTCTTGTGAACGCGAAGCATATGCTCTCCCTGCCAGGCACACTCCCAGAAATGATGGTGTGTGTTTAATTATAGTCCCCCTTCTCCAATCTACACTGCCTGTTCTCTTGACTGTTGCACAGCCTCCCTGGAATGATCTGCCTGGATCTTATGTCTTTATCTCTTGTCATTTTATAAAAAGATTTACTTATTTTTACGTGAATTGGTGTGTGCCTGCATGCATGTCTGTATGAGGGTGCTGGATCCCCTGCAGCTGGAGTTACAGACAGCTGTGAGTTGCCATGTGGTGCTGGGAATTGAAAGTGGGTCGGCAAAAGTATTCAGTGCTCTTAACTAAACACTGAGCCATCGCTCCACCCTGAAACATACATTTTAAAAACAGCTTTACTTAAATGTAATCAGCACACCATGCAATTAGTCCATTTACAGTGTTGTTTTATGGCTTTTCATAAGCTCACAAAGTTTTGAAACTCCCCACACAATTGATTCCTTTAGAACACTTTAGTCCCCCCAAAAGGAGCCTCCACATCCCCAGCCATCACACTCATCCCAGCCTCGGTAACTAACCTTCTCTGTCTCTATGGATTGGTTCTTAGAGATTTCTCATAAAAGGGAACTCATATAACATGTGGTTCTCTTCAGTGGCCTCTTTCCCTTGCATGGAGTTTTCTTCTCACTCCCACTGGGAATTGACCGGGATTATTTATATCATAACACATATCAGTATCATATCCTATATCTTGTTTTTTTAAAAAACATCTTTTGAGGCAGAGTCTCATTTATCCCAGGTTGGCCTCAAAGTCCCCATGTGGTCCAGGATGATCCTGAACCTTCTGGTTCTCTTGCCACCGTTTCCTCTTGGCTGGGATCACAGGCTTGCGCCACCATGCCCAGGTTGTGCGGCACTAGCAATCAAGTCTAGAGTTTCGTTTGTCAGGCAAGTATTCTACCAACCGAGCTACATCCCCTGCCCAAAATATGAATAACATAAAATTTCCACATCCTGACCATTAAAACATTTTTATTGCATTGATTTATTTGTTCATTTCTTCATTGAAGGGCATGAGTGCCACAGTATGTGTATGAAGGTCAGAGGAAAACTTGTAGGTGTCGATTCTCTCCTTCTACCATGGGGGTCCTGGGAATCGAACTCAGGCGGTCAGACTTGGCAGCAGATGCCCTTACTCACTGAGCTATTTCACACGCCCCGTTGTTATCATTCAAAGATGAATCTAAACATGATGCAAATCTCTGTAAGTGTGGCCAGCAGCTAACTGGATTCGTGTCGGGCAGGCCATCTACAATCTCTTTCCGTTATGCAAAGTGAAAACTGTATACATCACACAAAACCCTTTCTCCCTTTGCACAGCCTGCCAACCATCATTTACGTATGGTTGTGTTTGTGGCGGGGCATGTGCTCTTGTGTGCACACATGGGGAGGTGGGAGGTTGATGTGTAGTGTCTTCCTCAGCGCTCATTGATTTTTGAGACGGGGTCTCTCACTGAACCCGATGTTCCCTAATTTGGTCAGGTTTACTAACCAGCAAGCCCCAGGCATCAACTGCGCCTATAGCCCCAGCGCTGGAATAACACCGTGGTCAGGTTTCTGCATGGGTGCTGGGGATCCAAACTCAGGTCCTTATTCTTGCTTGGCAAGTACTCTATCAATTGAATCGTATCCCTATCCTCCAAATCTACTTCTACCTTTTAAAGATTTGTTATTATTTATATGTATGCATGTGTGTATGTCAGAGAGACAGAGAGAGGGAGAGAGAGAGAAAAAAAGAGAGAGATTCTTTGGTATATATACTAATTTTTTTTCGAGACAGAGTTTCTCTGTATAACAATCCTAGTCCTGGAACTAGTTCTTATAGAGCAGGCTGGCCTCGAACTCACAGAGATCCTCTGCCTCCTGAGTGCTGGGATTAAAGGCGTGTTCCACTACCACCCAGCCTCATATTTTTCTTTTATTGCTAAATAATGCACCATTGCACAGACATAGCATGCCAATCAGTTGATGGGCTTTGGATTGCTTCTTCTTGCTGGCTGCTTTGCCTAACATCCCACAGTCATCTGGATAGTGTTTCTGTGCAGACATGGGTCCATACATCTTGGGTGGTATGGAGACTCTGTATTTTGAGGAACAACCAGACCATTTTCCCAAAGCAGACGGACTATTTTAAATTCCCAGAAGAGGTACAAAGGTTCATTAGTCTGCACCTCCCAACACTTGTTACTTGTGTTTTCTTGACAGACAAGTGATGACCTAATAGTGTCATCTTGAGATGTATCCAGTTGTGTTTGGTTTTGTTTTTTGTCTTTAGACAGGGCCTCCATAGCCAGACTGACCTCAAACTTCTGATTTTCCTTCTTCAGCCTCCCAAGTGCTAGAATTACATGGGCTGCCATCCTAACTTCTCTTTGTGCTTTTGGTTTACATGGTTTTGTTTATTTATTTATTTTCAAGATAGGGTTTCTCTGTACCTTTGGAGCTTGTCCTGGAACTAGTTTTTGTAGACCAGGCTGACCTCAAACTCTCAGAGATCAGCTTGCCTCTGCTTCCCAAGTGCTGGGATTAAAGAAGTGTGGCTTACATTGTTTTAATAACTATGGACTAAGGTGTCTTTTTTATCTTCTTTCTTCTTTTTTGTGTCAATTATACATTTGAAAAATTATAAAGGGGCTAGAGAGATGACTCAGTGATTAAGAGCACCGGCTGCTCTTGCAGAATCCACCTGGCTGCTCACAACCATCTGTAACTCCAGTACCAAGGGATCTGACACCCTCTTCTGACTTCTACAGGCACTGCATGCATGTGGTACACATTTACACATGAAGGCAGAAGAGCCACACACATAAAATAAATAAATATGAATTTGACAATGTTTGTGTGTGTGAGTGAGTGTGTTTATGAATGTGAGTGTGGGTACCCTAACCCTAACCCTAACCCTAATGACAAATCAGAAGAGAATATTGGATCCCCTAGAGCTGGAGCTATAGACAGCTGTGATCGTACAGTGTGGGTCCTGGGAATGGAACTCTGGTCCTTCAGAAGAGTGGGGAGTTCTCTTAACTGAGCCATTGCCAGTACCACAGTTGTTTTGAGAGATGTCTATTTAGATTGTTGTCAAGTTTAAGTGGGCTATTCATATCATTGAGTTTGTAAAGTGGTATATGGTTTAAATGTATATACCTGTGTCCAACTCCTCTCTATATAGCCCTGACTGTACCACGATGGCCTGGAACTCACAGAGATCCACTTGGCTCTGCTTCCTGAGTGCTGGGATTAAAGATGTGCACCACCACACCTCGGTGTTCTTGTTGTTTTATTTGCTGGTACTTTTCTTTGTCTCTAAAAATCTATTATTTGCTCAATTTCTGCTACCACGATTCTTATTATCAAGAATTCTTTTTGGGACCCAGTCCTCTCATAGTATCCTGCTATGTCTCTTGGGGAAACTCCATATTTTGGAATGTTTGTCATTATTGTTGTGTGGTTTTCTCATGTTCCTGGCTGGCCTGTTTATTTGCTTTTGTCTTGAGTGAGGGTTTCGTGTTCCCCAGGTTACTCTTGAACTGCCACGCAGCCAAGGGTGATCTTTTTTTTTTTTTTTTTTTTTTTTTTGGTTTTTCGAGACAGGGTTTCTCTGTAGCTTTGGTGCCTGCCCTGGAACCAGCTTTTGTAGACCAGGCAGGCCTTGAACTCCCAGAGATCCGCCTGCCTCTGCCTCCACGTCCTTAGTGCTGGGATTCCAGGCACACCTGGTTTATGCAGTGCCGAGGACCCATCTAGGGTGAAGGGCTTGCCAGATAAGCACTTGACCAGCTGACCTACATCCCCAGCTCCATCCATTTGTCCTTAGTTCCAAGTGTTATCTTCATCTTCTTCCATATCTGGGGCCCTGCTATGATTCAGGTATGGAGTGTCCCCCAAGGAACACATGTTGAAGGTTTGGTCCCCAGCTTGGTGCTATTGGGAAGTGGTGTCGCTTTTAGGGGTTGGAGGTCTTTAGGTCCTTGGGGATGTGCTGTAGAAAAGGGCACTGGGACCTGAACCCTTCATCCTCTTCCGCTTCCCTGCCATGAGATGAACAGTCTGATTCTCATATTCCACAGCGCTACCGTAGGCCCTGCAACAGCTGGTGCCGTGGACAGGAACCTTCATACTGTGAACCAAGTAGCTTCTCCTCTTTACAAGCTGATGATGGCTGGTATTTGATATGGTGATGGCAAATGGACTAACACGGGTCCCTAAATTGGGAGTCTCTTTGGTTTGATTTTCTAGATGTCCAATTTTTGCTTCATAGGTGATGTTTCTAGGGGTAAGGTGACAGGTTGCCATCTCTCTTTTCACCAGATGTGCCATCCCATTGTGTCCCTTGGCGATGACCAGACATCTGTGGTACCTTGAGCCAGGTCCTAATGAGCATAGCTCCCCAATTCCCGGCTGAGCTTGAACTTGCATGTACAAGGCAATATGTGGAATTTCCTTGGAATTCAAATGTAACTGGATAGCCTGCCTTTTGTTTGACAATCTTCCACAGCCTGCCTGTCTTCTTCCTTCACTCCTCCCGGCCTTCCTGCCTGTGTGTCTTTCTCCCACTCTCCCTCCTTCCTTTCCTCTTTTTACAGGAGCAGGGATGGAACCCAGGGCCTTGTGCATGCTAGACAAATGCTCCGCCACCGAGCTATGCCCCCAGCCACAGGTTTTCTTATCACTTTCATCGTCAAAATCCTGGTGCTGGCCCCTAGGCATCAACTCCATTCTTGTCCTGCTAAGGAGCGCTGTGATAGCTTCTTAATACCAGCAGGAAGTCCTTCTTGGAGGAGTTAACCTTCCCAAAGGTGCCCAAGTAACAAGCAGCTGGGGCAGACGGGTGCATCAAGAATGGAAGAAAGCCCAAGGTAGAATAAAAATGCAGGGCATCACCTGGAAACCACAGCCTGGGACCACTTCATCAAGGCCCTGGCCAGGGTGGGTGACACGCACCAGCAGGCTCTTCTGATCCCAAATACATGAATTTCTCCCAAAGAAATTTGTTGTGGGATGGTCTTTCTGTAGACTGTAAATATGTGTTGGTCTCATTGGTTGATAAATAAAGATGCTTTGACCTATACCAAGAAAGGATATAGCCAGGTAGGAAATTCAAGCACAAATACAGGAGAAGAGGGGTAGAGTTGGGGAGGTGACAGCAGTTGCTGGAGGAGTAAGATACTAGAGTGGGGCATGTGGCGATACACAGATTATTAGAAATGGAATTTATATGTAAAAGCTAGCCAGTAATAAGCTTGAGCCATCAGTCAACCAATTATAATTAGTATTAAACTTCTGAGTGATTATTTGTAAGTGGCTGCTGGGACCAAACGGGAGAGAGAAAAGTCTCTGGCTACAGACATGGATGTAGAAAAGCCTACGTCATGAGTCACGATGCCCCTTCCTCTCCACCTTCATACAAGTGAAGCATCAGAAAACAGTTCACCCGAGGCACACATTTAAATACGGACAGCCTGTATGCATTGAAATGTCACAAGGCAGGAGAAGGGGAAACCGAAGGCATGCTCTGAGGTTAAGAGTATGTATAGCCCTTCTAAAGGACAATGTTGAGCAGCTCAAAACTGCCTGCTAACCCAGCTCCAGAGAACCAAAGACCATCTCTCCTAGCCTCATTGGGCGCCAGCATACATGTGGCGCACACACACACACACACACACACACACACACTCAATAACTTTTTAAGAATAAATGTTGTTGAGTGGTGGCACACGCCTTTAATCCCAGCATTTGGGAGGCAGAGGCAGGTGGATCTCTGAGTTCGAGACCAGCCTGGTAGCCCTTATTGGCCTGGAAATCACCATATAGACCAGGCTGGTTTTGAATCGTGACAATCTTCCTACCTCTCAGGCGCCGGGATTGCGGGTGTGAGCTACCATGCCTGATTAAAAAAAAATATTTATTTCATTTATGTATGTGTGTTCATGTGTGTAAATACAGGTGTGTACATGCCACAGCATAGGTATGAAGGTCAGTAGACAAATTTAAGGGGGGGGCTGGAGGGATGGCTCACATGTTACCAGCACTGGCTGCTCTTCTAGAGGACCTGGGTTCAATTCCAGCACTTCCCAGCACCCACATGAGGGCACCTATAACTCCAGTCCCGGAGGATCTGATGCTGTCTCTGGATTCCTTGGGCACAGCACACACACACACGGTGCAAAGACACATATTCAGACAAAACACTTACACATACAAAATAAAAATAAATAAAATCTCAAAAAAAGAGACAACCTTAGATGTCAGCCTCACTTTCCGCCTTGTTTGGCACAGGGTCTCCTGTTTGTTCATCATGAGCACTCCAGGCCAGTTGGCCCAAACGCATCTCAGGATTCTTCAGATTAGAGCTAACGCAGCTGGCTTTATGTGGTGGTGTAGGGATGCGAACTCAGAACCTCATGCTTACGGGGCAAGTGCTTTACCATTCATTGGGAATTCTCCTCAGTCCTTAAAAAATGTTTTAAGAGGGGGAAAGAAAATCTAAGGCCCAGCAGGGTAGCACGCCCCTTTAGTCTCAGCACTCAGGAGGCAGACGCAGGTGAATCTCTTGACTTTGAGGTCAGTCTGGTCTATGTAGTGAGTTTCAGTTCAGACAGGGCTGCAGTGAGACCTGTCTTAAAACAAAACAAAACAAATCCCACCAAACCACATAAACAAATAAGAGTCCACAGGCTGACATGTTGACATAGACCTCTAATCCCAGCGCCTGGGAAACAGAAGCAGGGGGATTGCTGCAAGTGTGAGACCAGCCAGGGCTGCACAGCATGATCCTGGCTCAGAAGCAAAACAGCAAAATCGGTGAATATCTATAAATGAAATAATGTAATAATTATAAATAGAAACAGGTAACCTGAGTCCAGGATAACTTATCAAACCAAACATTGCCTTTTCCTAGGATACTTACTTTTTATTTGTTCTGTTTGTTTGTTTATGACATGTTATCTTGGGCTGAGAGAGGGTTCAGCAGTAAGAACACATACCACTCCTGTAGAGGACCTGAGCTCCTAGCACACACATGGGGCAGTTCACAACTGTTCATAACAACAACTTCAGGGATTGGATGCCTCAGGTCCCTGAGGGCACCCACACTTATGTCCCCATACAGACAGATACATATGCATACACATAAAAAAAACAAAAACAAAATATTAAAAAAAAAAAGACAGGGCATCCCGAAGCTCAGACTAACCTTGAGTTTGCTATGTTGCTGAGGCTGACTTTGAACTCCTGATCCTCCTGCCTCTACCTCACAGGTACTGGAATTACAGGCATGTGCAACCACACTTGACTCTTCTATTTTTTCCCAACTTAATATTTTTTATTAATTGTCTTGGAATTTCATAGAATGCACCCCATCACATGCTTCCCATTCCTCGCACCATTGCACGCCACTGCCCCGACCCACAGGAGAAAAACCCTGAAAAACGAAACACCAAGTCCAGTTTGTGTTGTGAGTATCCTCACTGAAGCATGGTCAAACTTCCAGTGCCCAGTCCCTTAAAGAAAACCGAATTCCAGGCCATCCCCTTGTCATCCCTCGTGCCCCCTCCCCTACCTGCGCACCCTGCTGGGAGCCATCAACCGAGCTACACCTCAGCATCTTTATCATGTTTTTTTTTTTTTTTTGGTTTTTCAAGTCAGGGTTTCTCTGTGGTTTTGGAGCCTGTCCTGGAACTAGCTCTTATAGACCAGGCTGGTCTCAAACTCAGAGATCCGCCTGCCTCTGCCTCCCGAGTGCTGGGATTAAAGGCGTGTGCCACCACCGTCCGGTTTATCGTGGGTTTTAAGGACTCGCTTCAATAGCTTCTTGTCTTCTCTCTCTCTCTCTCTCTCTCTCTCTCTCTCTCTCTCGGTCTCTCTCTCCCTCCCTTCCTCCCTCCCTCTCTCCCCTTTTCCTCTCCCTCTCCTCTCTCTCTCTCTCTCTCTCCCCTCTCTCCTCTCCCCTTCTCTCTCCCCTTTTCCTCTCCCTCTCCTCTCTCTCTCTCTCTCTCTCTCTCTCTCTCTCGGTCTCTCTCTCCCTCCCTTCCTCCCTCCCTCTCTCCCCTTTTCCTCTCCCTCTCCTCTCTCTCTCTCTCTCTCTCTCTCTCTCTCCTCTCCCCTTCTCTCTCCCCTTTTCCTCTCCCTCTCCTCTCTCTCTCTCTCTCTCCCCTCTCTCCTCTCCCCTTCTCTCTCTTTCTCTCTCTCTCCCTCTCTCCTCTTTTTCCTCTGTCTCTCCCCTATCTCTCTCTCTCCTCTCCCCCTTCTCTCTCTCTTTTCCTCTCTCTTTTCCCCCCCCTCTCTCTCTCCTCTCTCTCTTTCTCCTCTCTCTCCTTTCTCCTCTCTCTTTCTCCTGTCTCTCTCCTATCTCTCTCTCCTCTCCACCTCTCTCTCTCCTCTCACCCTCCTCTCTCTCTCTCTCTCTCTCTCTCTCCCTCTCTCCTTTCTCTCTCTCTCTCCTCTCTCTTTCTCCTCTGTCTCTTTCTCTCCTCTCCCCCTCTCTCTCCTCTCCCCCCTCTCCTTTCCCCCTTCTCTCTCCCTCTCTCCTTTCCCTCTTTTTCTTTCTTTCTTTCTTTCTTTCTTTCTTTCTTCTCTCTCTCTCTCTCTCTCTCGGTCTCTCTCTCCCTCCCTTCCTCCCTCCCTATCTCCCCTTTTCCTCTCCCTCTCCTCTCTCTCTCTCTCTCCTCTCTCTCTCTCTCTCTCTCTCTCTCTCTCTTCTCTCTCTCAGGGCTGGGGAGGTTGTCTCTCATTCTCAGTTATGAGTCTGCAGTCACAGATCCCACTGCAAACGAAGCTTCCTTGCCCATAGCAGCCAGCAGCAGCATGGACCACTGACATCAACACGGGCCACTGCCACAGCACAGATCACAGACAACAGCATGTCCTCAGATGCACAGACATCAACATGACCTCTGTTGGCAACACGAACCACGGACATCAACACAGCCCCCAGCAGCATCATGGGCCACAAGCATCAATATGGCCTCTGGCAGCGGTGTGAGTGGTGGCAGCGGTGTGAGTGGTAGCAGCGGTGTGAGTGGTGGCAGTGGTGTGAGTGGTGGCAGTGGTGGTGTGAGTGGTGGCAGTGGTGTGATTGGTGGCAGCGGTGTGAGTGAGTGGTGGCAGCGGTGTGAGTGGTGGCAGTGGTGGTGTGAGTGGTGGCAGCGGTGTGAATGGTGGCAGCAGTGTGAGTGGTGGCAGCTGTGTGAGTGGCGGCAGCGGTGTGAGTGGCGGCAGTGGTGTGAGTGGCGGCAGCGGTGTGAGTGGTGGCAGCGGTGTGAGTGGTGGCAGCGGTGTGAGTGGTGGCAGCAGTGTGAGTGGCGGCAGTGGTGTGAGTGGTGGCAGCGGTGTGAGTGGTGGCAGCAATGGCTCCAGTGTGGGTTGAGGGACAGCGGTGGCCTAACAGGTGAGACATGCCTGATGGTGGCCTGAGGACCCGCCATGTTCATTAACAGCATACTTCTTTGTCTATCACTCCTCTGCCTGTCCCCCAGCTGGTTCTGCTTTGTTCCACCGTGGGTGACTCTCCTTCCTACCATCTCCCCCCCCCCCCCCGCCTCAATTCCATGAAACCTCTGTGCTTGACTTTATATTTACTTTCTAAAATAGCCTGAGACAAGGTTTTACTATCTAAAATATTTTGAGGCAGGGTCTTACTATCCTGCCCAGGCTGTTCTTGAACTCATAGGCAAGCACTCTCCTGCCTCAGCCTCCCAAGAAACTGAGACAGCAGATGAGTGATTCTGCATTTTTATCCTTTTAAAAACTTTTTGGTGAGTGTCTTGTTACCTTCCTGTTGCTGTGAAGGGACATTACCACCAAACCAACTCAGAGAAAAACATTTAATTTGGGGCTTGTGGTTTCAGAGTGAGTCCATGACCATCATGATGGGGAGCATGGCAGCAGGCAGGCAGCAGGCAGGCAGGCAGGAAAGCAGGCAGGCAGGCAGCAGGCAGGCAGGCAGGCAGCAGGCAGGCAGGCAGCAGGCAGGCAGCAGGCAGGCAGGCAGGCAGGCAGCAGGCAGGCAGCAGGCAGGCAGGCAGCAGGCAGGCAGGCAGCAGGCAGGCAGCAGGCAGGCAGGCAGCAGGCAGGCAGGCAGCAGGCAGGCAGGCAGCAGGCAGGCAGGCAGGCAGGCAGGCAGCAGGCAGCAGGCAGGCAGCAGGCAGGCAGCAGGCAGGCAGGCAGGCAGCAGGCAGGCAGGCAGGCAGCAGGCAGGCAGGCAGGCAGGCAGCAGGCAGGCAGGCAGCATGCAGCAGCAGGCAGGCAGCAGGCAGGCAGCATGCAGCAGCAGGCAGGCAGCAGGCAGGCAGGCAGGCAGGCAGCAGGCAGCAGGCAGGCAGCAGGCAGGCAGCATGCAGCAGCAGGCAGGCAGCATGCAGCAGCAGGCAGGCAGCATGCAGCAGCAGGCAGGCAGCAGGCAGGCAGCAGGCAGGCAGCAGGCAGGCAGGCAGCATGCAGCAGCAGGCAGGCAGCATGCAGCAGCAGGCAGGCAGCATGCAGCAGCAGGCAGGCAGCAGGCAGGCAGCAGGCAGGCAGCAGGCAGCAGGCAGGCAGCAGGCAGGCAGCAGGCAGGCAGCAGGCAGGCAGGCAGCATGCAGCAGCAGGCAGGCAGCAGGCAGGCAGCAGGCAGGCAGGCAGGCAGGCAGGCAGGAAAGCAGGCAGGCAGGCAGGCAGGAAAGCAGGCAGGCAGGCAGGCAGCAGGCAGGCAGGAAAGCAGGCAGGCAGGCAGGCAGCAGGCAGGCAGCAGGCAGGCAGCAGGCAGGCAGGCAGGCAGGCAGGCAGGCAGGAAAGCAGGCAGGCAGGCAGGCAGGAAAGCAGGCAGGCAGGCAGGAAAGCAGGCAGGCAGGCAGGCAGGCAGCAGGCAGGCAGGAAAGCAGGCAGGCAGGCAGGCAGCAGGCAGGCAGGCAGCAGGCAGGCAGGCAGCAGGCAGGCAGGCAGGCAGGCAGGCAGGAAAGCAGGCAGGCAGGCAGCAGGCAGGCAGGAAAGCAGGCAGGCAGGCAGCAGGCAGCAGGCAGGCAGCAGGCAGCAGGCAGGCAGCAGGCAGGCAGGCAGGCAGGCAGGAAAGCAGGCAGGCAGGAAAGCAGGCAGGCAGGCAGCAGGCAGGCAGCAGGCAGCAGGCAGGCAGCAGGCAGGCAGCAGGCAGGCAGCAGGCAGGCAGGCAGGCAGGAAAGCAGGCAGGCAGGCAGCAGGCAGCAGGCAGGCAGCAGGCAGCAGGCAGGCAGCAGGCAGGCAGGCAGGCAGGAAAGCAGGCAGGCAGGCAGGCAGGCAGGCAGGCAGGCAGGAAAGCAGGCAGGCAGCAGGCAGGCAGGCAGCAGGCAGGCAGGCAGCAGGCAGGCAGCAGGCAGGCAGGCAGGCAGGCAGGCAGGCAGGGCAAGCCACTGTGGTTGTAGTTGAGTGCTCACATCTTGATCCACACACATTAGGCAGAGAAAGAGAGACAATGGGAATGACATGGCCTTTTAAAACCTCAAATTTTTGAAACCCCATTGACACACCTCCCCAACAAGGCCACACCTCTCCCAACAGGCCACACCTCCTCCAACAAGGCCACACCTCCAATTCCTCCTCAAACAGTTTCACTAACTGGAGACCAAGCCTCCAAATGTATACACTATGGCAGCCGGTGTTCTCACTCAGCTCACATAGCCATAGGACCCTCAGAACTTCACAGTTACTCGGGGTCTGCATCACTGTCCAGAGCTGCGGGACACTGCCATCACCCAGGAAGTCCTTGTTCTTCGTTCCTCTTTCTAAAGACTCATCTCCTTCTGGCCGTTCTCACCACAGAGGGAGGAGTACAGCCCATTCTTGAACAGCAGGCACACGGACTCACAGGCTAGGCTGTTTCACATCTGCCTTTTTTCCTGTGAGGTCATGTTTGCCTTTTAATTGAGCTGAACTCCACACGACATAAAAGTAATTGTTAGCCAGGTGTGGCCATCCACACTTGTGATATCCCTGCTGGGGAAGCAGGAGCCTAGAGGATCTCTAGGTTATAGCCTGGGCTACGTAATGAGATTCTATCTCTCTCAGGGCTAGGAATGTAGCTCCATGGTAGACTTAGTACACACAAGGCCCTGGATTTGATCTCCAGTACCACCACTGCCACCAAAAAAAAAGAAGTGTGCAGGTAATGGCATTTAGCTTACAATGTTGGGTGATTAGCACCTCTGTCTAGCTTGAAAAATATCCACACACCCCTGCTAGGAAAGATTTCTCATAGGTGGTCCCAAGATTAGACTGGACACTTGCAATGGACCCAACAGGTCTAATGAGTACATATTTTAGCTGGAGTAGTTGACTCTCTTTGGTTGCAGGAGGCTGGGTGAATAAGCAGCTAATAAGGCTGCAAACAACGAGCTGAGCAATAACCAATTGAGTGAACAAACTGACCGGGTGGTGGGCAGTCACTCATCGTTTTCTCAGCTCTGGTTTTTTCTCCTCTCCTCTCCTCTCCTCTCCTCTCCTCTCCTCTCCTCTCCTTTCCTCTCCTCTCCTCTCCTCTCCTCTCCTCCTGTCCCCTCTCTCCTCTCCTCTCCATCTCTCTGTCCTTCCCTCCTTCCTTCCATCCTTTGCAGTTTTGGGGATGGAACGCCACCCCACTCCTTCCCAGAACATGCCTCCATTTTTTTTTTCTATGAAAACTGCCTGACTGAGCAGTGGGCTGGGATTCTCAGAACCTGCTTCGATTCCAGGAACTATCCGCTCCATTCTGTTTTGTGCTTGCTCAAATAAACTGAATTCTCTTTAGCACTCCCTCAGGAGACACCCCATCTGTTACCTGGGTCTTCGCCCTCACCCCTGCCTGACACCTGGCAACCCCGATCCTGCTTTCAGCCTAACCTTTCCTTTGTCAGGGTCTGTCAGTTTTCTGTCTGATACAAGCTACACAAGAAGAGAAGAAAGATTTAGAGCTTCAGGGCTCCCAGGAAGTAGAGTCAGACAAGAAAAACAACACGAAGTCAAGGGAAACCTGGTCAGATGGTTGGCGCACCCCAGAAGGAAACATTCCTAAAGTCAACTGCACTGAGCCTCTCTTCATCAAGAGTGCAAGGTTCCTCCTTGCTCCAGGCTTGAAGGCTGCCCTGGTGCCATTGATGACAGCTCTGTTTATTTTCTTATCAGCCAAGTAAAAGTCAGAGGCCAGGTTGAAAGCGAAGTCACCACAGCTGGCAGTGACATGAAGACCAAAGTAAATGTCAATATCCTGGAGACAGGGAGGGTGTTTCAAGTGCAGGAAGGCCGCGGGGAGCGTGGCCATCTGCCGAACAGCATCTACCCGAGATTAATCTAAACGACCATAGGATGTGCTGCTATTACATTTTTAGGGTTTTTGGTTTGTTTGTATTGCATTGTTTTTAGAACGACGGTCTCACATAGCCCAGGCTGGCCTCTAGCAGAGGATGGCCTTGAACCTATGATCTCTTGACTCCACTTCCCAAGTGCCTGGAGGGTGTTCACCATCACACTGGGTGTCATTTGGTGTTGGGGATCGAACCTAGGACTTTGTGCAGGCTAGTCAAGCACTCTACCAACTGAGCCCCAACTCAGCTCAGGCCCCAGCCCTCATCATAGCCAAACGGAAGGGAGAGAGAAGAGAGGGGGGGGGGTTTGGGTGTATCTGTGTGTGCAGTCTGGTATGTGCAGGTGCAGGGGGGCAGAGGGTCAATCTCCGGTCTCTTTCTCTGTCACGTTAGATTTCTGCTAGACTGTCAGGTAAAGTGCTTCAGGAAGGCCTGAGTTTGAATCTCAGAACCTGTCTACAGCAGGACACACGGCTCAAGTCTGTGGCCCCAGTGCCTCTGTGTAGACCAGAAAGAACAGTGCTTGGCCATCTTCTAAACACCTGTGTGTAGTGGGGGCAGTTGCAGTCTCAAGGGTCCCTCCACGCCTACACTCCATGCTTTCACCCCTGAGGGTGGGGGAAAGGAAGGGAGCTGGAGTGCCTCCCGGCCTGCTATAAGAGGACCAGAACCAGAGCCAGAGGGATGCATGCCTAGAACCGCTGAGATTCATTCTAAATAATCAGCTCAGGCAATTTCTTGTAAGGTCAGGGAGTCTGAAGAGGGGCAGAAGATCAGCAAGGTAAAGCCAGGCCCTGGATGGATGCCAGCATTGCCGTCTCCTGCTCCTTCCCTTCTTCCCCACCTCTTCCTCCTCTTCTTCCCCCTCCCTTTCTTAGTTCTACCCCAGGAAAAGGTTTTTCCTGGCTGACAGAGGCATGCTTAGGTCACCCGTTTACTTGAGTTGACTGATGGTAGGTGGGAGTTATATCCACAAGATAGTTCACAGCAACATCTAGGTTAATGTTCAGTGGACAGCATTACAGACACCAGGCTGGTTCCCAAAACAGGAAGCAAAGCACTTGGAGGGGTTATGTGAACTGCCTGACATTATTCTGAACGTTCACACTATACAACAAATGTCAGCATACTCCATGTGTCTTGCTGGGAGTGGGTCTCTGAGGCAGGCACTGAAGTCTCAGTGCAGGTTCCGGATGTTCAACTCATGCTGTGTCAACATCCTCCTGCGAGGCTCCTCCTGCACTGTGTGCCATGTGCATGCAGTACCCTTGGAGACCAGAAGAGGGAGATGGGCTTTTGGGGACCGGAATTAGATGGAGCCGTGTGAGTTCTGGATTCAAACCTGGGTCCTCTGGAAGGGCTGTCTCTCCATCCCTGACTGTGCACTCCTTAAGACAAGTCTACAAGTCTTGCATCCCATGTCAGGCACTCAGCAAACATTTAAAGAGTTAGAAGTTCTCTTAAGTAGGGGGCAGGGCAGGGATTGAACCCGGGGCCTCATTCACACTGCTCCTGAACTACACCTCAGCCCTTGAAATCACAGATAACTCTTAAGATGGACCGAGTGTTCTCAACATCCTTCTCCTGAATAAAGCTTCACGTTCTTATTGTTGTTTTGAAACAGGTCTCAAAGAAACCAGGCTAGTTTCCAACTCAACCACAAAACCAAGGATGACCTTGAATTTATAATCCTCCTGCCTCAGCAGGAGGTAGGTTTTCCTACCTCCAAAGTGTTGGGATTACTGGTGTGTGCCATAACACCTAGTTTTTTCTCCCCTTGAAAGAGTCTCCCTATATAATCCAAGCTATCCTGTCCAGGATGGTCTTGAATTCATAGTGTTCCTCCTGTCTCAGCCTCCCAAGTGTCATGATTGCAAGCTTAAGCCATGTCCCTGTGTCCCTGGCTCTAAGATTTAACTTTGAAATATTATTATTACTATTATTATTATTACTTTGGTTTTCCAAGACAGGGTCTCTTTGTAGTTTTGGACCCTGTCCAGGAACTAGCTCTTGTAGATCAGGCTGGCCTTGAACTCACAGAGATCTGATTGCCTCTGCCTCCCTAGTGCTGGGATTAAAGGTGTGGACTACTACTGCCTGGCTCCATGAGTGCTTTGAACTCTATTTGGCAATCCCAGGCAAGTCCCTCTCTCAGTCCCCGATGAAGAAAACAGAGGTCTTGAAAAACTGAGACAATCCTGGGTCACAGTTTGTAGGTCCTGAAGGTGCTTGAACCCAGCAGCTACATTCTACCTGGGATCTAATGATCGATCCCTCTTCCACATTCAGTCATGGCTGTGGCTTCTGTAGCCTGAGAACTCACCTGTCATCCAGCTGGCACCTCCGCTTTGGAGCTGAGCAGCACACAGGGTGTTGTTAGTAATAGCAGAACTAGGGGTGTAGCTCAGTTGGTAGAGTGTTTGCCTAGCATATAGGATGTACTGAGTGATCCCCAACACTACGTCAACCAGATAATCCCCAATACTGCGTCAGCCAGATAATCCCCAACACTGTGTCAACCAGGTAATCCCCAACACTACGTCAACCAGGTAATCCCAGCCGTGGTCCTGCAATCCCAGCCCAACCTGTGCTACATGAGAACCTTTTTTGCTTTATTTATTTGAGACAGGGTTTCTCTGTGTAATTTTGGACTTCGTGTCTTGGAACTCACTCTGTAGACCAGACTGGCCTCAAACTCACAGAGATCCACTTGCCTTTGCCTCCCGAGTACTGGGATTAAAGGCGTGTGCCACCAGGTCTGAGAGCCTTGTTTTTAAAGCAGCCTTGGACCCTCATGAACTTTCAGACCTTGGGCACACTCTCCTGGTCAGCTCTCCAAGCCAGGCAAAGCCTGGGAGCTGGGAAGCCCTACTGTGGCCTCCGTGTGCTGTTTGCTCAGTGGGGTGTGGACTCTGCCTGCTCTGAACTTGTGTTTACTCGGCAAATGTCACCTGGGTCCCACCAGCCTATCTTTGCACCAAAGAATGGGAACCAAGACTGAAAGGAGCTTGTTTCAGACACCCTCCCCAGTTTTCAGTTTCTAATAGTGTGCAAAGCAGGGGCTGGTGAAATAGCCCAGTTCTGGACTGCCTGCCTGCTGAGCATGCAGGGGCCCTAGTTGGCTCCATTCCTAGAACAAAAAGCCGAGGTCATTCAGAGGTCATTGAGAAGTGCTGCCACCCAAAGAGCAGTGGGACAGGCCCTGGTCCCCTCCCTGCCCACGTGAACTGCAGGATTCTGCACAGAATCCCGTTGTTGGGACCCAGGTCTGGATCCCTGTTCCTTCGTGGACAGCCGGGGTGACTGTGTTCAGCCTCTCAGAACTCATCTTTCTGAAAGGCCCAGGCTGGCAATGCCCCCAAGGGACAGGGCATTTGGCTAGCACGTGCATGGCATGACCTTGCAGGAATGGTCACAGTGCGTGGCTTGTGCCCATATTTCTTAGCTATTGTTCTTAATGCTGACCTATTTCACACAGCCTCCTGTGTGTTTCTGCGCAAATGAAGACACTTTAGAGTAAAGCGAGCAGAAACGGGGCTTTGCGTACTTTGCCCCTGTTTCCTACTGGGCCTCCTCTTCCTGGAAAAAGCTTCCAAGAAATTCTAGCCATGGGAAGAAAGCAAACAAGGGAGATAGATACTAATCTGTAAAAACAACAGATTCCCTCTTTCTCGGGCAGCAGGGAACAAATCCACTCCTTGGTAACTCACCCCCTGTTCAATGTCCAACCCGGGCTTCCTGTTCTGAACTGGTAAACAAGGTCCCTTACTGGAAGCCAGGCTCCCGGGCCTCTGCGATTTCGTCAGCTGCTCACTCTCCCAGGAGAACCAGTGACACCTGTCAAGCCTGCAGCCAAGTCCAGAGGGCAAGCTGCGTATTTCAAGGTCCACCTGGCCGCTTCCCTTTTGCGTTTGTGGTTCAAGTGTGGCACATTTAAAGACACCTGTACCGGTGCCAAGCCAAATGCGGCTTGGAAAGAAGACGGGAGACTGAAGGTTAGCAGGCTGGCTGTGCAGGGGGGCTGCCACCCCTCGGAGTCGCTGGACAAGCCTAGGCAGCTCAGTGATTAGAGCAAGCCCCTCGCTACTCACAGCTCTCTTTATGCCTTTATTCCGATCTGTCCACGTTTGGAACCTTGAGAGAGTGAGATTAGGAAAGGGTTCAGAGACAGGAATTAAAATACACATACGGAAAAGGGATCTTCTTGTGCTCTCTCGGGGACAGTGGCAGGTGTTCAGGTTTACCTCTGTCACGCTTTTGTCAGTTTCAAGCCACTTTTAGGACCGGATAAACATGACTTCCTTATTGAGATGGTGTCTCAGGTGCCAGGTGGCCTCCAGCTTCATTAGCAGGGAGAAGCAGAGCAGGAGAAAAGCTAAGCTAAACTCTATGCAAACCCCTACCCACCCTTCAAAGCCCATTCGAATATGCCCTTCTTTATGAAGCCTTCCTTGATAGCTCGGGAATTTGGACCTTGTTCTCAGCCTTCTCGAGGGGCCCTTCACAATCATGCTGCAGGAGAACTGGTCGGTGTCACACACTCGTGATCCCAGTTACTGTGGAGGCTGAGCCAGGGGGATCACAAGTCCAAGACCTGGTTGGACTATAGAATGAGTCCAAGGCTAGCTTGAGGAGCTTAGCTGAGATTCTTTTTTGAAAGAGTGTTGGTGGTGTGCATGTGTATGTGTGTGTTGGTGGTGTGTGTGTGTATGTGTGTGTGTGTTCGTGGTGTGTGTGTACACGAATGCTGGTGGTATGTTTGTGTATGTGTGTGTATTAGTGGTGTGTGTGTTGGTGTGTGTGTATGTGTGTTGGTGGTGTATGTGTATGTGTGAGTTGGTGGTATATGTGTACGTGTGTGTGTTGGTAGTGTGTGTACGTGTGTGTGGTGGTGGTGTATGTGTATGTGTGTGTGGTGTGTGTGTGTGTTGGTGGTATATGTGTATGTGTGTGTGTGCAGGTGATATGTATGTACATGTGTGTATTGGTGTGTGTGTTTGTAGTGTTTGTGAGGGTTTGAGGGTGAAGGTAGTGTGTGTATGTGTTGGTGGTGGAGGGTAAGGGTGTATGTATGTGGTGGTGGTGTGTGTGTACATGTGTGTGTGTGTTGGTGGTATGTGTGTATGTGTGTGTGTGTTGGTGGTGTGTGAGGGTTTGAGGGTGAAGATGGTGTGTGTTTGTGTTGGTGGTAGAGGGTAAGGGTCTGTGTGTGTGTGTTGGGGTGTGGGGTTGAGGTGATGCGTGTGTGTTGGGGTAGGTTGGTGTGTCTCTCAGTGTGCCTAGTCCACACGAGGCCTTGGGATCGATCTTCAGCACACAAACCATAAAAAGAGGCAGGTGTGGTTGCAGCTGTTCCCTTACTGCTGGAAGGGAAAGCCACATCGCAGACCGCAGACCGTCGGCTGCTGAGGGACATGACCATTGTATATGTGTCAAGAATGAGTCACAGGGCTAGAGGAATTCTCACTCATCCCTCCACTAGCTGCTTGGCCTGTGTCTGTAAGGAGCTGCCCTTGGCTCAAGGTCTAAGACTCCGAATAGTGGGTTCTAAACCCTGCCTGCGTGACCACCCTGTGCTGACTCTGTGAGAGGGCA
Source organism: Microtus oregoni (assembly GCF_018167655.1). Classification (NCBI taxonomy): domain Eukaryota; kingdom Metazoa; phylum Chordata; class Mammalia; order Rodentia; family Cricetidae; genus Microtus; species Microtus oregoni. The sequence continues at coordinate 78,993 of NW_024543223.1, read as the reverse complement.
GCCTCACAAAGGGTTTGTTCCAGTTGCTAACATCTCTTTCTTTTATTTGTTCTTGGATTGCTTTGTTCTGCTTTTGGACAGGGTCTCATCTATTTTAGGTTCCCTTCAAACTTCCTCTGTAGCTAAGGATGACTTGGCAGTGGGATCCTTCTGCCTCCACTGCCCAAGCTGGAATTAAAGTGGTGTGCCACTGTGCCCGTGTGTGCCTGTGTGCGCCACTGTGCCCGTGTGTGCCTGTGTGTGCCACTGTGCCTGTGTGCACCACTGTGCGTGCCACTGTGCCTGTGTGCACCACTGTGCCCGTGTGTGCCTGTGTGTGCCACTGTGTCTGTATACACCCCTGTGCCTGTGTGTGCCACTGTGTCTGTATACACCCCTGTGCCTGTGTGTGCCACTGTGTCTGTATACACCCCTGTGCCTGTGTGCGCCACTGTGTCTGTATACACCACTGTGCCTGTGTGTACTTCCTTCTTTCCTTTCTTTTGAGACAGGATCTCCAGGGTCTCACTCTGTAGGCTAGACTGGCCTGACTCACAGAGGTTCTCATGCCTCAGCCTCTTGAATGCTGGGCTTACAGGTATGAAGCACCAGGCCAAGTTTGTTTGTTTTTATTCTTATTTATTTTGGAGTGCTAGTGTTAAGGCCACAGTTTCAAGTGTTCTAGGCACAAGGTCACATTTTATGTGTATTAGGTGTTTTGTCATGGGAAGTTTCGGGGCCCCCTGAAACTGGAGCTACAGACTGTGAACTGTGTTGCAAGCTGCCATGTGGGTGCTGGGACTTGAACCTGGGTCCTCTGGAAGAGCAGCCAGTGCTCTTAACTGTTGAGCCATTTCTCCAGGCCCCCAAGGTCACATTTTAATTTTAACTTTTTAAGGCGAGGGCTTCACTGTGTGGCACAGGTCGGCCTTCAGTGATCAGTCTCCCTTCCTTAACTTAGATCCCAGAGGTGGGATGATGGGGCTACACCACCTTGCCCACCCGGAGGTCACATTACAACGTACAGCTCCTGTCTTCTTCATCCCCAGACCTCAGCACCCGGGGATTTTGGCACAGAGCAGTTGTCAGAAGCCACCCACGATCAGCCGTGGTGCAATCCCAGGCCTTGCCCAGAACCTCCCAGAAGGCCATGATCTGTGTGCTCAGCAAGTGTCTGTAGTCCTCTGCTGGACATTTTGTTTGAGGTCACACTAACGGGGCAAATAAATGGCATCCCAGGAACAGGAGTGTCCCCCACAAAGGGCGAGCCGGCATTTGAGTCCCGCACACTGTGGGGGCGGCAGCTAGAGAAAAGCCGCCTGGTGCTTACCGCATCTGTGCTGTGGCCAACAACCAAAGTCAGAACATTGGCTGCTCTTCTTAGAGGACCCAGGTCCAATTCTCAGCACGCTAACAAACATCTGTAATTCTGGATCTAGAGGATCTGACTCCCCTTCTGGCCTCCTTGGGCACAAGTGACACACAGGCATGCAGGCAGGCAGAACACACATATACATACATAAAATAAAAATAAATTTAAAGGCCCTATAGTTATGTTTCTCTATTTAAAGAGGCAGATTCAGGAGGGAGAGCTGGCTCACCGGCTAGGAGCACTGCCATTCTTGCAGAGGACCTGCATGGCGGCTCACAAAACATCCCTAACGCCAGTTTCAGGAGCTCAGACACATTTTCGGGTCTCCTTGGGCTCCTGCACACTCTTGGTGCACAGGCATACACTCAGGCACACACATACACAAGAAATCAATCTTAAAGAGGCAGGGTGAGGGGCCGGGGGCGGATCTACATAGGTGGTGCTGTTCTAGGACGGGCAGGCCAGCATTTGATGCACAGCACTGTCCACGGTGGTCGAGCAAGTTTTTCATTTCAGCAATCAGGAGGTAGGGACAGGAGGCCCAGAAACTCAAGATTATCTTCAGTGCATACTGCATTTCAGGCCAGCCTGGGCTACACGAGACCATCTCAAAAGGCAGGGGCAAGAAGGTAGCTTAGTAGTAAAACGTTTGCTTTGCAAGCAACCATGAATAAAGTTGGGAATGCTGGCACAAGCTTGTATTCCCAAGGCTGGGGAGGCAGAGACAGGCAGAATTCTGGGCTGCCTGGCTAGCTAGCCTGGTCTAATTGTCAAGCTCCGGGTCCCAGTGAGAGATCTTGTCTCATAAAAGAAGGGGTGGGGTGCCCTGGAGAGAGGGCTTAAGAGCACTTGTTGCTCTTCCAGAGGACCCAGTTTGATTCTCAGCACCTACACTAACAACAACTGTCTGTGCTTCTGGCCTCCATGGGTATTGCATGCGTATGGTACACAGACATACAGGCATAAAATACATAAAGATAAATGAATAGGGAAATATTTGGAAAGACTTGGCTATGGGCTGTTCCCTCGGCCTTCTGGGAAGTGCTGTATTTCTTGGCTAACATCTGTCTGCAGGACAGGTATGCAGAGGAGTGGAGGCACAGCTGGAGCACAATGTTCTACCTCGCATGTACCAGGCCCTGATTCCATCTTTGGCCTCTGTCCAAGGGCTAGAAAGAGAGAGGAAACCAAATATTGGGAGAGGAAAGGAAGGCCAGGACGAAGGGGAGACGGAGAAGAGGTGGGAATACCTGTCGGCAGCAGCTGGTAATAACAATAGTCTACATTAGTCCGTGTGTTCTCTGACACACCCTGGCCTGAATGCATTCGCTTAAGCAATCTTGCTTTAGAGACAAGGAAACCAAGGCTCAGAGAGATTAAGGAACTTGTCCAAGCTTACTCAACCCATATATGTGGGAGACCCGACAATCCGCCCCATGTCTCCATTTCACAAGCCGATACCCCAGTCACAGCTCGGGGTGACTGCTCCTGGGAGTGGAAGCTCAGTGGTTTCTCTCTCCGTGCCCTCTGAAGTAAGTGGAATTCCACCTCCTCCTCCAGGATTAAAGCTTCTCTGTCTTCTCTTGTCTCCTTTAATCACCAAACCAGAGTTTGTTGTTTTCAAAGTCTAGAGTCCCTAGAACATTCTCAAGAAGTCTAGACCCCAGTGGGACCCTGACATCACCCAAAGGCAGCAGCATCTTTGTCTCTGAAGGTGAACTTGAATCAGTTTAGCTGTCCACATAATACTGTTTATTGGGATCCATTTTCAAACATCCTGACCGGTATACGTACGTACACACACACACACACACACACACACACACACACACATACACACACACACACAGCAGCAGCAGCAGCAGCAGCAGCAGCAGCAGCAGCAGCAGCAAAGCAGTGGGAACTGACCCCCAGTCTGGAAAAAGCTCATGCCTGCAATGCCAGTGCTCTGGAGATGGTGAGAGGTCAGGTTGGATGGCAAAGGGAGAGACTGTGTCAACTCTTGGAGGAGGCTGCTTGTTGGTTCCTGGCCGCTTAGTCCCAAAATAATCACACAGAAAGTGTATTAATTAAATCACTGCTTGGCCCATTAGCTATAGCTTCTTATTGGCTAACTCTTACATATTAATTTAACCCATTTCTATTAATCTGTGTATCACCACGTGGCTGTGGCTTACCAGCTAAAGTTCTATCTGTCTCTGGTGGGGCTACATGGCTTCTCTCTGACTCTGCCCTTCTTTCTCCCAGCATTCAGTTTAGTTTTCCCTGCCTAGCTCTGTTCCCCTATAGCTCTGCTATAGGCCCAAAGCAGTTCCTTTATTAACCAATGGCATTCACAACATACAAAGGGGAATCCCACATCAGTCAACAAACAAAACAAGACTCTGGAGCAAAAAGAGGATGTTGGGAACAATGGCTCAAATCTACCTCCGGACTAGTTCAATGAGTAGCAGTGTCCTGTTGGTTTCTTAGTTTAGGATGAATGGATCAAAATAATGTCAGCTGATAGCAGTAAGGGAAATTGAGGCTAAAGAACAACTTTTAGACATAAGAGTTTAATGCTAGCATGGGAAGCACACCAAGACCCTGTCTCAAAAACTTAAAAAGTTGCCAGGTGTGGCTGCACACACCTTCAATTCTGGCACTTGGAAGGCAGAGGCAGGTGGGATTAAAGGCGTGTGCCACCACCGCCCGGCTTGAAAGATTTTTTTGAGATTCCAAGTTTCTTTCTTTGACTCATGGTTGTGGATCAAGATATGAGCTCTCAGCTACTTCTCCAGAATCATGCCTGTGGCTGCTTCCATGCTCCCCGCCATGATGGTTGCGCACTCTAACCCCCTGTAGGCTCTTTCTATATACAAGTTTCCTTGGTCATGGTGTTTTGTCATGACAATAGGAAAGTAACGAAGACACCCACTGCCACTGTTTCCCTCCAATTTCACGTGCTCTTCCTGTTTTCTCCAGTATCACTGGGTGTACTTGGTACTGACAGTAAGTGTTTGGGTGTAGGGCCATCTACCGGAGTATGGGTAGCCTCTCAGGGCTGCATCTCCAGAGAAAATGGACTCTCCTTCTCCCAATAGTCTTTAATTGCCAATAGCTCCCAAGCTGGGGGTGGGACTTCATGCCTACTGTAACACTCCATGCTGGCATTCTGAATGTCTTGATCTGATGAATGCAGTCACAGCTGCTGTGAGTCCATATGTACCACTGCCCTGCTGTGCCCTTGTGGTCACCCACTGCCTCTGGCTCTCCGTCTTTCCTCCCCTTCTTCCATGATGACCTTGGGAGGACAGGGTATGGTATAGGTGTCTCATTTAGGGCTGGGTATTCTTTAGTCTCTCGTCCTCTGCACATGAACCAGCTGTGGCTCTTAGTGTAATCAACATAGGCTGCAAAAAGACGCTTCTCTGATGAAGATATGTGCTCGCCTATGGGTATAAGGATAAGGCTTTTGGAGCAGATTTACTAGGTGCTATGTCCGTTTAGCAGAATGATGGTGGTTAGGTTCTCCGCAAGGGCCTGTGACCTCTCTACCCACAGGCTCTTGGTTCCAATATCCGTGTCAGGCATGGCTTCCTGCTTGTGGAGTGGATCTTGAATTCCACCAGAAAATTGTTGGTTACTCTCATAACATTCATTGGTGGGCACAGCTTGCCAGGCTGGTCACTATTGCAGTTTGCAGGGTTCCCAGCTGTGTAAGGTGACTTCTCCAGGAGCATGCCCGGCACCTTCCAGTGCTATGAAAGCTAGCCAGTGGGGACGAAGCTTCCAGATCTGTACCAGCTTGATTTCTCCAGAGATAGATTAGCTGGAGTTCTCTAAATAGACTAGGCTGGCCTTGAACTCAGAGGTCATTTACTTCTGCCATCTGAGTGCAGAAGGCCTGATGTGTGTGTGTGTGTGTGTGTGTGTGTGTGTGTGTGTGTGCATACACCATGTAGAACTCAGGGGATAATTAATTTGCTGAAGTTGGTTCTGCCCTTCCACCATGTCTGTGTGGGTCGTGGTTGTAGAACTCAAGTCATAAGGCTTGGGAGAAAGTGCTCCTGCTCACTGAACCATGCTGGCCCACCCTCTGCCTCTTGGCCAGCTTCTCTCCGAACTAGCTTCACAACTGGCTTTTAAGCAAATAAAAATATTAAATTAGATTTATTCATTTTATCTGTATTGTGCCTACAGGTATGTGTGTGCTTTGTCCCCTTGAAGGTCAAAAGAGGACATTAGATTCCTTGACTCTGGAGTTACAGGTGGGATGGTTGGGAACCACCATGTAGATGTGGGAATCCAACCTGTGTTGTCGGCAGGAGCAACAAGCACTCTTAGCCACTGAACCATCTCTCTAGCCTTTTCTGGGTAAAATTCAAATAATATCAAAATAAAAGATTTAAGAAAGGTCCATGGCAGCAGAGTGATTTTATTTCTTCTTAGTGATGGAGGCCCGAGATGATTAAACTTCTTTCAAGCAAGATAAAACTGGTTTCCTCTGATGCTTTTGAACCTCAGAGTCCAGAATACTTAGGGACAATGGATAGGTTGTGATCAATCAATCAATCAATAAAAGTCTGGAGCCATTCTCTGCTGCAGGTGGCTGAGAGTGGCAGATGCGTGACACCATCTTTTCCTTTGCCCTTTCAACCCCTGTACAACTGACTGGGCAAACCAACGGTAGCATTCTGCAAACCCAACCTCCGAAGGAGGGTTGGATTTCTTGGAACCCTTAAATACGCAAGTGAACTTCAGGAAGTAACGCAACTCTTTTTCCAGAAAGAGGCCAGTGATCACAGAATCGAAGGAAACACTTACCACCGTGACCCGGGGACTTCCTGCCCCCACACACAGCATCTCAAAGAAGTTCAAACGGCTCACAAATGGACATCCGTCCGACATACTGGGAGTGTTGCTCAGTGGTGGAGTACTTGCCTTGCCTGGGAGAGACCCTGACTTCTGTCTCCAGCCCTGCAAAGAGAGAAAAAAAGAAATAAAAACAAAGTTGGCAAGAAAGGCAGGGGCTTTGGAGTAGAAGAAACTGCTTGCTCTGGGATCTACCTTCCCCTGTGCCTGAGAGTCAAAGGACTTCAACACAACAGGCCAAACCAAGATTACCACGGAGATAGTAGTGCCTGCTCTCCTAAAGACATCAGACAAGAGTGCTGCAGACCGCAAATGTACAAACGTGCTTGCTCGGGGCCAGAGCGTCCCTTACTTTGAGTTCCTCCATATTAGTATTCCTCTTACCCCCAGATCTAAACAGTTCACCTCATAAGACCAGCTGCCTTAGAATTTCATTTAAAAAAGTCTCTTGGGTTATCAAGGTGGCTCAGCGGTTACCCTATGGTGCTTGTCACCAAGCCTGACCACCTGAGTGTAATCCTGGACCTATACAGGGAAGGGGAAAACTGACTCCGCACTCCTGCCTGGCATGCGTGTGAAAGCGTGCTCGCCAGCTCACACACACCTGAGTAAATACATGTGATACAGTTTTTAAAGAAAAATATTCTTGAAGATAAGAGAAAATAAAAGCTCAAACTGATATATTTTGCTTATCTTTTATTTTCTGAGGCAGGGTCTCACTATTTAGCCCTGGCTGTCCTGGAACTCACTGTCCCGGCTGTCCTTGTACACAGAGATCCGCCTGCCTCTGCCTCCTGAGTGCTGGGATTAAAGGCGTGTGCCAGCACTGCCTGACTTTACTCATCTTTTAAACCTTACTTCATTCAAACTTTGCTTAATTTTTCAATCTTATAAATTACATCGTTTGAGGAATATAGCTCAGGAAATTACAGGCTCGTGTATGTAGGCACTGTGAGAACAACTGAGCCCGCTTTCTCTCGTACCTCGAGCTAGCACTTCCTGCAAGGGTAACATCCAGGTTTTATTTCACAAGAAAAAGGAATTCGTTCTTCATTCTCTCCTGGCTCATTTAAGAGAGTTTGGGTGATTCCCCGTCCCCTATCCCAAACTAGAGGCAGATTTCTAAATCCTAGGGTGACAACCAGGAAGCACTCCACCCAGCTTTCATTGAAGGGTTCAGTTTTGGAGCCAGTGAGGTGGCTCGGAAGGAAAGGGCACTTGCGCCGAACCCTGATGATCTGGATTTGCTCCTTCGAACCCTCCGTGTGGAATGGGAGAACTGACTTCCGCAAGTTGTCCTCTGACCGCCATATGATTGCAATGGTATGGCCGTGTACACGTGTGTGCACATGTTCACACTCTCACACACAGAATAAACACATGCCATTGTTTAAAAGTTCCAGTTTTTCCTTGTGAGACTATAAAAATGTCATCCCAAACATTCAGTTTCCTTTCACTGGTCCTGTTTTTTTTGTTTTGTTTTGTTTTGTTTCTTATGGGTTTTTTTTGGGGGGTGGGGCAGGTTCTCATTTTGAAGCCCAGGCTGGTCTTGAACTTAATTCTATTTCCCCAGCTTCCTAAGTGCTGGGATCAGTGGTACACACCATGATATTCAGGATTTTTCTTTTTAATTGGTGTGTGTGGGTCAGTGCTCAGTGTAGTGTTTTGTTTGTTTTCTGGAAAATGTGACATTAAACACAATCAAAGTGTTCATGAGAACATGGACTCAAGCAGCCCGAATTCTATGCCTGTTCTTCAGAACCATTTCTACACCCAGCTAGCTGGTCTTCAGGGAGATGAAGTATGGGCCCAAGGCAGCCCTTTACCTTCAGCGTGATTATAGTCTGCTCTGGAGGTGCAGACAGGCCGGCCAGAGCTGTGGAACAGCAGGTATGGTCTGGAGGGAGGCCTGGCTTGAGTTCAGAGCTCTGGGTCCCAGTGAGGGGACATGTTGGCAGTGTTGGAAGCCATTTGGCAACGTCCGAAGACAATTTTGGTTGTCATAACTGGGGATGGAGGGCATGCATTTGAGATTTTATAGAAAGAGGCCCCAGGCACACTGCTAAAAACCTTGGGAGGCACAAAACACAGGGTACCTCCTACCTCCTACCACAGAGAATTGTCTAGCTCCAACTGTCGATAATTCTAAGGTAGAAAAACTGACTTCACCAGAAAGAGGAAATGGGATTTGTGAGCAAAATAATAAGGGAAGGAGGGGGTGGAAAGCGGCTCAGCTGCTGAAGCTGTTACCGCGCAAGCATGCGGACCGCAGGTTAGATTGCCAGTGCTCGTGTGAAAAGCTAGGCACACACCTGTGTGCGCCGGGGAGGAGGAGACAGAGGGTCCCTTGGTTTGCTGGTGAGCCAGTCTAGTCACAGCATGTCAGGGAGAGACCCCGAGTCTAACAATAGGGTGGAAAGTGGTAGACAAGACCAGATGCCAGCCCCTGGCCTTCCAACATATAATCCTGTACACGTACTTGAGTGCACTCACCCTCACACACACACTCACACCACACACACACCATACACATACTACCACACATGGATACAACACCACACACACACACCACACACATACATGTATACCACACACACACCACATATATACCATCACACACACATACAAAACACCACACACACATCACACACGCATACACCACACACACACCACACATATACCACCACAAACATATACAACACTGCACACAATAGACCACACACACATGCACACACACATATACACACACACAAAACACCACCAACACACACACTACACACCCAAAACACCACACACACACACACTCACACACACACTCGGGTGTCTTGGAGCATGACAGGGCTGTAGTTGGGACAGGGATGAACGAGAGAAGGCATCAGTAGTCCTAAGGTGATTATCTCTTCCCTTCTCACCCACAAGCGTGACTCTGGCTAGGTGACTCATCTCCTTTCCTGGTGACAGAAAACAGGCTACTGTCCCAGGGCCACCTACTTGCAGTTGCCCTGCTCAGGTACAGTTCCTCACAGTGCTGCTAACCCACCCATGGGAACAACAAAGACACAGTGTTCAGAGAAGCCATGACGGGCAGCGGGAAAAACAAGGGCTGTGTTTTATGACATGTCACAAGAAGCCAGCTGTCCTGGAGTTTAGAGTTCTTACGTAACTGCGGATGTGGGCATATGCGCTCAGTCCGGTGAAGCCGTGAGGCAGCCGGGGACTCTCACATCTTTAACATGGACTTTCTTTTCTCATACTTGGCAAAATGGTTGCTGAACCCTCAATTTATGCAACTAGGTCAACATTCCAGGCAGGCCGGAAAGGGAAAGAGGTAAAGCCAATAGGCAAGAGGTGAAAGGTAAAGTCCTTGCTGCTGAGTAAACTTCCTGGAACCCTCTATGCCTCTGAGCTTCCACTGACACATTGGTTCAGACCGTACTGCTCAGCTATCTTCAGTTCCATGAGAATCTGAAAGTTGAGTGTTTTCAAATACGCTCCTTGGACAAAATAGATTTGGCCAAGTCAGGAAAGTAGAATAGATACCCCCTAGGCTACTGAGAATGTCAGTGTACCATAGAGTGAGCATATCCAGCGGTCAGTGTCCACGATGAGCCGCCTGAGGCTGAATTCTGCCTTCAGGAGAATGAGGTGATGCACAAGACTTCCAGGGCGATTTAAAGAACGTTGTGTCATTGAGAGTATAGCGTAGGCTGGGCGTGGTGGAACATGCCTGAAATCCCAGTTCTGGGAGGCAGAGGCAAAAAGTTTGTCAGTTTGAGGCCAGTGGAACCAGGAGCCTCAAAGAAATGAATGAGAGTAAGGAAAAAGGAAAGAAGGAAGACTCTCTTAGGAAAGATGGGAGTTCTGTCGTCATCCAAAAGGCGAGAGGGAGCTTGGGGGTTGAGTCTGTGCTTAGTATGTGCATGGCCCTGCGTTGGTGCCCAAGCGCCATGAAGATGAAGATGATGATCACTCGAGAAACTATTAATTCCTTGCTGGGTGTGGGGGATTGCAAGCCTGGAGTCCCAACTTCTTAGGAGGCTGAGGCAGAAGTCAGCTTTGAGCACAGCCTAGCAATACAGCAAGCCGTCGTCTCAAAGCAAAACAGCTCCTCCCCCCCAGAACTCAGTGTTAACAACAACAACAATAATGTTATACAATTGTTGTTATTACTATCATTATCATTATTATTGGTTTTCCACAACAAGGCTTCGCTATGTAACAGTACTGGCTGCCCTGGAACTCGCTCTGTATACCAGGCAGGCCTCAAAATCTGCCTGCCTCTGCCTCTTAAATGTTGGGATTAAAGGCGTGCGACACCACCGTCCGACTCTATAATTATATATAAAATATAATAAACTCTCTTCTAAGAAGAAACTATAATTCACCCACTTTTTATTATTTTTCTAACTTTGTTTCACTTATTATGTGTGTGTGTGGAGGGCGGAGGGCGTTTGTTTCATGTGTAAAGGTCAGAGGACAACTTTGTGGAATCAGTTCTTTCCTTTTACTGTGGGTCCCAAGAATCAAACTGGAAACATCAGAAATATATGGCAATCACCCTTATTTACTAAGCTTCTCGCTACTGGTCCTGTGTTATTTCTTTCTAACATAGGGTCTCCTATAGCCCAGATTGGCTTTGAAGTCCTAATATATAGGTAAAGCTGGCCTTGAACTCCTGGTCTCCCTGCCTCCGCCTCCTGATTGCTAGGATCATAGCCACGTGACCACACCGAATTGTTCACATTTTATTCACATTTTTGTTATTTTTATCTTGTGTGTGTGAATATTTTGTTCTCACGCATGTCTGTGCACCACTGGTGTGTCTGCCTGGTACCCGTGAAAGATAGAAGATGGCCTCAGATCCCCTGAAAGTGGCGTTAGAGACAGTTGTGAGCTGCCGTGTGGGTGCTGGGAATCAAATCCAAGTCCTCTGGAAAAACAGCCAGCCAGTGTTCTTAACCACTGAGCCATTGCTCCAGCCCTCACATTTATTTTTAAAATATTGATATATTTGGATTTATGTTTACCAATTTATTTCATTTCTAGTTAATCATTTTTTATGGTTCTTCTCCTTCTCCTCCTCCTCCTCCTCCTCCTTCTTCTTCTCCTTCTTCTTCTAGATTTTTTTGGTGCTGGGAATGGAGCCCAGGCTCTCCTGTGTTGGTGCACCTTTGCCCTGGCTCCCTTTCCTCTGTCTTGTGTGATAGGTTTTGTTGTCCTCTGTCCTTCAGGGTCTCACCTTCTTATTTCTGGCATTTTCTTTCTCATGGAATTTGGCTTCTGCTTTTCTAGTACAGTGTTCTCAAATGCTTTGGTTCTCATAGTCACTAAAACAATGTAGCAATGCCGTATATCCCTGGTGGAGATGCTTCGCAGGGCCCGACCTCCCCTCCAGGGCTAGATGTGTGCTGTCAGAAGGAATCTAGTTCATCAAGAACACTCGCCTGTCACTTTAGCGGGAACCTGTGACTTGGATATCTGCTCACCATCAACATGCCATCAGCTCCTCTCCCTTCACTGTGTCCCCTGTCCAGTCCCTCTGGGCCGTCTCCGTGTCCAGCCCTGCCCCCACCGGTCATGGCTGGCCACCTGACTTGCCTGCACATATCCTGTTAGGTCGGTTTAACCAGGATCTCCTTCACCTTTGAAGTTTCCTCTTAGTAATTTTCCATCCTCTGGCTTCCACCCTGCTCTTTGAGCTGAAAAGCCCCGCTTGGCCATGCTGTGTTTAGAGTTGGACCCAATCTCTCTCCCCAGCTTCAGAATCCATTTCTTAACCCTTACATCGACAGTGAATAAAGTCTGTCTGGATGTCTTTAACAAACAGCCTGGGCACGTTTTCTTTAACACGCCTTTGGATTTTTAACTTGATAACTAAAATGTCATAAATGTAAATATTTACAGAGATGTTGTTTCAATTTTTGAATAAAAAAAATTGGCAGTGCCAGGATTCAAGCTGGAGAGTGAACACACTGAGCACATCATTCTCAGGCCCAGTACAGCAGGTCTTTCCCTCCTCCTCTTGGCCCCCATCCTCCTCCTCCTCTTTCTTTCTTTCTTTCTTTCTTTCTTTTTTGAGACACAGTCTTAGGCTAGCCTCAAACTTACCACCTATCTGAGGATGACCTTGAACTCTCGATCTTCCAGTTTCCACCTTCTAGGTGCTGGGTTTTACTGGCCTGAGCCACCTGGGGCAGCTTATGTGGGACTGAGAATTGAACCTGCTAACTCCCTACTGAACTCTCTCTACCCCCACCCTTTAGCTCAGGGCCTTGAAGGCTGTACAAGTTCTCCATAACTCAGTTTTAGCCCCAAGTTCACTATACAGCTAAAGACATTGACTTTTTTTTTTTTTTTAATTTGAGACGGGGACTCACTCACTATGTAGCCTTGGTTGGTCTCAAGTCGAGATCCTCCTGCCTCTGCTGCCTGAGTGCTGGGGTTAAAGCATGTGCCTCCATGTATGGCTTTACTTATCTTTGAACTTTGCTTAATTGTAAACGTAATTTTGAAACCTAGTGGTGAAGTGCGTTCTTTGAGGAATCCAGCTGAGAAAGGCAAGGCTCATCTACAGAGCCTTGTGAAAACTCCGGAGCAGCCGCACTCGGGCTTCTCAGGGCAAACTTAAGGCCTTCGCCTGGCTCCAGCTCACCCTGAATTCATTTCCACAGCCTTGCCAAGGATTTCCTGGAGTGGGGGTCACGGAGGGCCGGGAGCTCCTCTGCCTGGGAGTGGCTGTGTTGAGCTGTGTCTGCCTGCTATGCTGACAAAAAATGTACTAACAAAACCATGAGGCTCTCTAGCCCTAGTGAGTCAAAAGGATTCCACAGATTTCTAGAGGGCCAGGAGACCTGTGCAGCAGTTACTTTCCTAACTGTAACGGATTAACCATAATTTAGATTCTTTTAATACAGGGTCTTGCTATGTAAACCTAGCTGGCTTAGAACTCACTACGTCAACTAGACTGGCCTCAAATATCCACCTGCCTCTGCCTCCTAAACGCTGAGCAAAGGCAGCACCTCCACACTCAGCTGGTATCTTTTTTTTATGGCTTATTTTTAGGGGCTGGAGAGATAGCTCAGGGGTTAAGAGCCCTCGTTGCTCTTGCAGAAGGCATGAGTTCAGTTCCATCGCCCACATGGTGCTCTAGTTCCAGGGGGCCTGACACCCTCTTCTTAACACACATGTAAGTACCTCTAAAATGGAACGAAAGTATCTGGTTTATTGTTATTTACGCATATGTCTGTGTGTCCGTGTGGGAATGTGCACACGGGTGCTCGTGGAGGCAGAAGAGCCTCGGATCCGCTAAAGCTGCAGCTGTAGGGAGCTGCGATCCACCTGATAGTCTCTGCAAGAGCAGCAAGTGCTTTCCACACTGAGTCATCTCAGCACCCACTGGGACATCTTAATATGAAACTTCAGGGCTGCAGATGTAAGTATAGCATGTGTTTAGCATGTACAATGTCCTGGGTTTACGCTCTAGCAACTAACTCACTAACTAGCTAACTCACTAATGACACCAGTGAGATGACTCAGTGGGGGAGGCACTTGGCTCCAAGTCAGACAGCCTGAGTTCAGTCCCCGGAGTCCACGTCATGGAAGGAGAGCCTCGCTGGCCACACGTTGTCGTCTGAGCTCTGTGTGCATGCTGTGGCATGCTTCGCCCACCCCAGTCTAAATGAATAAAACATAATAAAATTTAAAAACAATTAAAACTTTATTATTCTTTTAAACCTGTTCAATGACATGTAAGTACCGTAGATGGTAAATGAGACTTCATCATCATCCATCTAAAACAGCTGAGGATCTATGGACTGCGACTCAGAGGGCTAAGGGTTTGCTGAGTCTGGTTCCAGAGGTACCCGTAATCCAAGCACTGGGGGTAGGGGTGGGGATGGGGCAGAGACAGGCAGATCTCCACAGCCCAGTGGCCAGCCAGCCTAGGGGAAAAGGTGAGTCCAGGTTCAGTGAGAGACCCTGTCTCAAAAAATAAGGTGACAAGTGACAGAGGAAGGCCCCTGACATCAATCTCTTTTGGGAGCTCTGAACTCCCCCAAATCCTGAATTTCTTGTAAACAACTTGTTTTTCTCTGCTCTGAGACAGCCTGCAGCTGCTCTGAGCACGAGACCCTCAGGAGTTCCTGATGGCAGGGGAGTGGTTTCGGATGCATTTGGCTGAGGTGTGGCTGTCAGTTAAGGATCCCTATATAAGCTGCCCCTGGACACACTAAAGGGGGGCATTCTTGGGGCATTCTGGCATCAAGGATGACCCGTGTCTCTGTCTGTGAGTCTTTGTGTTTCAATCTCTAGCCCCTTGCCCTGTTCACGAACTGTATGGTAGCGCATAGAGCACAGACGGGCGGGGTGCTTTATAAATCTCTACCTTTATATACACGCAAAAGGGCATGTGCACACAAGCACAAGTCCATGTCTAAATTAGTGTGCACGTCTGTGTGAGCTGGGCGGTGGTGGCGCGCGTCTTTAATCCCAGCACTCGGGAGGCAGGGGCAGGCGGATCTCTGTGAGTTCGAGGCCAGCCTGGTCTACAAGAGCTAGTTCCAGGACAGGCCCCAAAGCTACAGAGAAACACTGTCTCGAAAAACAAAAAACAAAACATATGTCTGTGCGTGTGTGGGAGAGAGGGGTCAAGCCTTCTGAGGTTGAAGATTGAACTATCTCTTGATAATAGATCACATAAATGTACAAACATGAGACTTTATTTAGCAAGTAAAGATGTTAAGATTAATGAGAGCTCTCTTTCTCCCTTCCCCCCTTCCTCCCTTCCTTTCCCTACCTCCTCACAGCCCCCCACCCAGTACCCAGGTTGCCTTTGCACTCACATTTTTCCTGCCTTGGTCTCTCAGTCGCTGAGATAACTGGGTCAAGCCACCACACTCAGTTTGAAAGCCATGTGCTCATTGCTGAGAACAGAGTTAAGAACATGAAAGGATGGGGAAGTTGGAGCAATGGCTCACAGTTAAGAGCATGCACCGCGCTTGCAGAGTTTGTTCCCCAGCACTCAGGTCTGGCAGCTCAAGACTGCCTGTAACTCCAGCTCCAGGGGATCCTAAGCCTCTGGCTGCGAGTGCACCAACACTTGCATGCTCGTCGTACCCAAATGCGTTAACATAACTGAAAATAAAAAAGGAAAGCTTTCTAAAAACGGATATGAAGGGAGAGAAGGTAAGAATATACCTTTTGAACCTGGCATAGTGGCGCACACTTTTAATTCCCAGTACTTGGGAGGCAGGGGCAGGCAAATGTCTGTGTCAAGACAGTCAGAACTACATAGAGAGACCCTGTCTCAAAACAAACAAACAAACAAACAAACAAACAGAGTACAGCTTACACCTTTTGGTGTTGGGTTAGAATTGGAGTCATTGGAGTGAACTCAGAGTTTTTAATATGCAGAGCTGATCAACACAGAAGTAAATGTAGCTATCTACACTGACACCATTATAGCTGTTGGCATGCAGATAGTACATGTGCATTTATTTTTAATCTGTCTACTAAGAAAATGTAGAAACAGTGGCATTCCACCAGCACTGTCAAATACATGAATAAACAAAATAAATGATAAAAAAGAAGTAACAAACTCCAGCAACAACAAGTACACTTAGTGCCGGATCTTTGTCACCAAATAAGTCTCCATTAAAAAAAAAAAAAACAGGAAAAAGAACACGTACATTTTGTAGCATGCCTAAGGCATTGGAGTGTGAGGTCATATCCTTTGTTAGAGGGCTGAGGCTTAATCCCCAGCACTGCCAAAAAGAAAAACAGACAAAAAGCCAAAATAGGTATGATGGTACATGCCTGTGGTCCCAGTGGGGGAGAGGCTGAGGCAGGAGAATTGGTACAGGTTTGAGGCCAGCCTGTGCCACACATTGAGCTGCAGGCCAGCCTGGGCTATATAGCAAAATCTTGTCTCATAAAGACAACAAAAGGGCCTGGAGAGATGCGGTGGCAGAGGATCTGAGTTCACTTCCCAGCACCCACACCGCTGCTCACTAACACCCGTAACTGACACTCCCTTTGGCCTCTGCGGTCACCAGACATGCACAAGCTGTACAGATGTACATACGGACAAAGTGCCCATACACAGTAAATAATAAAGTAAGAAAGTAAGGTGGAAGGAGAGGAGGAAAGGCCGATCTCCTGGGCTCAGGAGGAGCTAGCAGTAGAGGTTGTGTCTGGGATGGGCAGAGCCCTATGCTCTGTCCCCAGCGCTTGTGCAGTGGCTGACTACAAGACTGGACTGGGAGCAGCCCTGTGGGCTGGGGACAGCGCGGTGAGGAAGAGCGCTGGCTACTCTTGTAGATGGAGCCTGTGACCCTGATCCAATCACCAGCTCACAACTGTCTCTAACTCCAGTTCCAGGGGACCTGCTGTGTTCTTCTGGCCTTGGAAGGCAGTGGGAACACGTGTAGTGCTTAGACATACACGCAGACAAAACACCCATTTACATAAATAATAAAAACATTTTAAAAAGATTTTCTAAAAAAACCAAAGATACTTAAAAGCATCAAAAAATGGTAAAAAATCCGGGCGGTGGTGGCGCACGCCTTTAATCCCAGCACTCGGGAGGCAGAGGCAGGCGGATCTCTGTGAGTTCGAGACCAGCCTGGTCTACAAGAGCTAGTTCCAGGACAGGCTCCAAAACCACAGAGAAACCCTGTCTCGAAAAACCAAAAAAAAAAAAAAAAAAAAAAAAAGAGTTGTGGCTCAGTAGTAACTGTGTCCAAGACCCTGGGTCTCAGCCCAGCACAGGGCTGGGAGTTAGAATTACAGTAAAAAATAATGTGCCGAGTTAGGTCTGGAAAGATGGGTCAGTGGCCAAGCGCACTTCCCAGGCTTCCAGGGGACATTCAGCTTCCAACACACATGACTGCTCACAACCACCTGCGGCTCCAGCTCTAGGGGATACGGTGCCCTCCTCCAGCCTCCTCTGCACTGTGCACGCACGCTGCACATACTTACAAGCAGGCCCGGCACTCACACACATAAAATAAAAGTAACAGCTGAGAGTGGTGATTCTAATCTCGGCACTTGGGAGGCAGAGGCAGGGGGATTTCTGTGAGTTCGAGGCCAGGTGGGTCTACATAGCCTGTTTCAGGCTGGTCTGGGCTACATAGTGAGACCTTTTCTCAAATAAAATCTGCGAAATAAAAACAAGTTAAAAAAGTTTTTGTAAATTTTAAAATTAAATTAAAAATTTATATAAACCTCATCCACCAAGAAGGGCTTCCAGCCAGGAATGGTGACTTGTGTCTGTAATCCCAGTTCGTGGGAGATCCAATCCTTGTCAGGCTGAGGATCATGACCTGGTCATGTCCTTTGAATGCCTTTTTCCTTAGAAGCCGAGCCACGTGCAAAGCTGACAGTTCAACTTCAGCCTCATGGAGATGGCGGAAGTGCAAGTGATGGGAAGGAATGGCCCCAGGACTGAGGTGGTTTGATTTTTCTGCTCCATCACCAACAGCGAAGTGCTCTGTCTGGAGGGTTGGCTGCCTTAGGATGCTACTCCTCAGAGAGAAGCCTGGCCTCAGCAGGGGACGGAATTCTTCCAGGCGCCTGACTCTTGGGAAGAGTTATCTGCAGGCACACGTGCCTCTGTGCAGAGAGTACATGCGCTCTTGGTTTTGTTTAGTTTAGAAAGAGGCTCTCTGTGTGCTGCACGCTGGCCTGGAGTTCTTGGAGCGAGGGATCTTCTAGTCTCTGTTTCCACAGTAGTCATGCCACCTGGCTGAAACCTTGTTCAAAAAGCACTACATTAAACAGTGAATTATCAAGAAAAGGATAAAATTACAAACAACACATTTATTTATTTATTTGGGATTAACCTTTTCCCCAAATGGGCTTCAACCCTGGTAGATGAGCACGTCCGGACTGGACTCTATCCCCCATCTAGTCCACACTGACTTTTGACTTGCTTGTTTTTTCAAGATGGCGTTCTTTGTGTATCTGTCTTGGCTGTCCTGGAACTTGCTCTGTAGACCAGGCTGACCTGGAACTCACAGAGATCCACCTACCTCTGCCTCCTGAGTGCTGGGATTATAGGCATGCGCCACCATGCTCGGCTTTGATTTATTTTTTTAATTGTGCTAAGATACATAGACAATTTAGCATTTTGAACATCTCTAAACCTACAGTTTGGGGCATTAGCCACTACTTCCCAGGCAGCAGGGAAGAGTTCTCAGAGCAGTCCCATTTCAAGTGCTCTGTGGCCTGTCCACCATCTCCTACAAAATAACCCCTCCCCTGCAGTTTCAAGCCATTGACCCCGCCTCCAGCCTCCCCTGAGATGTGTTTTTTTGACTCCACTGGAGACTTTGTACTTTATCTCGTTTATATCAATTGTGTCTTGGGGATGTTTGAAAACATTAATGGTCTCTGATGCAAGAGTTATCTAGTCAATCTTGCACAGGGGCTATGAAACCATTCAAGTGTTTGTACATAACTGTTGAAGATTTCATGAACAGCAGTCTGCAGTGGGTCAAGTTACTGTTCTCAGTCTGATTGGAAATGTTTGCCAGAAAGATAAGAAGTCTTGAAAAACATTTGAGGGGGTGACAATCAGCATTCCACTTCTACCCCATTAACCAAGACCAGGATGCGAGGCACTGGTTTCCTCCTCTGCCCCACATCTTGTCCTTTGCCCACCTGTAGATTTACTCACTCTGCCCGGAAGGCGTTCACATTCCTCTTGTTTTTCTCTTGTTTCTTCCTCCTTCCCTCCCCTCCTCTTTCTTTCAGTTAATTTTTTCCCCCTGGCGGTGTTAGGAATTGAATGCAGGGTTCCATGATTACTAAGTAAATGCTTGACCACCGAACTACATCCCTAACCCCGCATTTTCTTTTTATGCCCAATGGCTTTTCTTCATTATCGTCATCATCACCGTCACCAGCAACCCCAGTGCGTTTGTGTGTGACTAGGCACGTACAGGATGGCTTGTGTGCTAGAGGTCAACTTTGTGGAGCTGCTTTCACCTTGAGGTGGCTTCCAGGGATCAGCTCAGATCTTCCTTTCAGGAGTAAAGGCCTTGGCTGACTAAGCCATCTCTTTAACTCCCCAATGCTTTGAGTTTCCCTGTTCCTCTGGAATTTCTAAACTAGTACAGAACATTCTCTTGGCATTAATAAATCCTACTAAACAGAAGAGGGGAGGGTATGCCATAGTCACACGACTTTCCTCAGAGCCTCTCACAGATCTGCGAGGTCCTTTCACGCGCATCCCTACCAGGAGCACCTCCAAAGGCTTCTCTGGAAAGAGCCCAGGGCAGCAGTGAGCCTCCTGTCACTGGAGGGAGGCACTTTAGGACCCAGCAGCTCACAGCCCCAGAGATGCAGGTTTCCTGAGCTGGGTGATCACTGGGTTTCCTAATCAGTAAGGACAGAGAAAATGGAAGCCAGAAGGCTCATAGCCTAGTTCTGGGAATAACAGAAACTGTGTTTTCTTTAAAGTGGTGCTACTCAGCATATGGGCCATAACCCCTCAGGGTGTGTGGGTGTCAAATGACCCTTTCACAGGGCGAATATCAGATCTCCTGCAGATCAGCTATTCATTATGATTCATAACAATAGCAAAGTTACAGTTAGGAGGTAGCAATGAAATAATTTGATGGTTAAAGGGTCGCAGCATTAGGAAGGGTTGAGAACCACTGCCTTAAAGGATGGATGAGAGAGACCTTGCTTTGATTTCCTCTCTGGAGGAGTAATTTATTGTGTGGGGGATCTAATCTGACTTCACACCCCTGAGCCTTCCCTCAGCACTCTGAGGTCTGGCATGATTTCCAGTTGCGACTTCCAATCTTACTCACCTTTGCACCCCTAGGGCCAGAGTGTGCCAGGCACTGAGCAGGAAGTAGTGTCTACTTCAAAGGTCTTGCTTTGTAATCCAGAGATCCAGGGAACCTAGCACTTGTTGCCTCCAGGAAATGAGCACACAGCTGTGAGCCATCTTGCGTTTCTCCGTATTTATTAATCTTGAGTCTAAACTGCTCTCTTGCTGCTGCCTGGCAACTCCTCTTCCACAAGAACCTGGCTCTCCTCAAGTTATAGCCACCTGATGGTTCTGGTGGCCAAGAACCAGAGACTAGATAGCCCAGATACCTAGGGTAAAACCAAACACTACTGGTCTAAAAGTGTGTGTGTGGGAGTTTTAGCCATCCAACTGGACTTTCTCACAGGCCAAGGGATACAGGGTAAAGCCTAACTCTGTTTCCACATAGAACATTATATTTTCTCCTCATAAAAACAATACTAATATCGGGGTGGACAGATGGCTCCATGGGTAAGAATGCTTTACTGCACAAACATGAAGTCTGGGGTTTGAATCCCAGCACCCCGGCGAAGAGCCTGGCGTGGAAGACAGGAAGATCATGGAGACTTGATGGCCGGCCAGCAAAGCCCCCATGACAAGCTTCAAGTACATTGTGTGTGTGTGTGTGTGTGTGTGTGTGTGTGTGTAAGCGCGTGCGTGAGCGGGGTGGTGGTGGTGGTGGTGCACTGTCTCAAGAGCACAAGGCTGATGGCAAGAGGAGGACACCTAACATCCCCGTAACCTATCTTCCCAGCCTCACCCCGAACAGAAGAAATACTAACGTCAAGGCTGGGAACACAGTTCAGCGGCATCTCTAACTTCGTAGAGAAAGTGGGGCTGAGCTGGGCGGTGGTGGCGCACGCCTTTAATCCCAGCACTCGGGAGGCAGAGGCAGGCGGATCTCTGTAAGTTCGAGACCAGCCTGGTCTACAAGAGCTAGTTCCAGGACAGGCTCCAAAACCACAGAGAAACCCTGTCTCGAAAAACCAAAAAAAAAAAAAAAAAAAAAAAAGAAAGTGGGGCTGAAGGAATAGCTGAGGGTAGAGCACTAGATTCTGGGGTCAGGCTCCAGCACGGCAAGACAAAGGTAACAACAGCGGTATGAGCTCACATCAGGGGCTTTAGAAATGAAAAAAAAAGAATAAAAAAAAAAAAAGAATCCACATGTATTCCCACTATGCAGACATTTATTTATCAGTCTCTTACTATGTGTAAACAGTGTTCTGGTGTTTTTCTTTTAAAGTTTTGTCTTTTTAAAAAATTATTATTATTATTTAAAATAGCCCCAACTGTCCTCAAACTGGCAACAAAGAGCTGAGATTATGGGCAAGCACCATCACGCCAGACTACATTTAGTTTTGCAATTATCTCATTTCCTAAAAACTCATTTTGCAAATTTCTCCTTGTGTGTGTCCGCTAACTCCAAGCCGGACACGCCACCAGTTCGATTTTCCGCTGCGCTAGCGGTCGACGCGGCGCTGGGGACTAAAAGGTGGTCGGGCAGGGGTAGTGATCTGTGAGACTCAGTCTGGAGATCTGGCCAGCGAGAAAAGCCTGACATTCCCACTGTCACGGGGAGGGGACGCGTTTGCTGAGGACCCCGGCAACCTGGCCTCTGTCGTTCACTGGTCCTCAGGCCCAGCTCGCCAGGCGGAGGACAGCTGTGCAGCCACGCTGGACACCGGCCCCGCCCGCGCTAGGCCCGCCCCTGGGCCCGCAGGACCAATAGGCTCCGGGAATAGCCTCGCGTCTCGCGGCGCGGACCTATCGCAGACGGCCACGACCCTAGAAAGGCTGGGCGCGGCGAGCGGCCACGGGGCGGTGGCTGTGCTGGCGTAGACGCTTCTTGGCCATGGTGGTGGTTGCAGCGGCGCCGAACGCGGCCGCGGCAGCTCCGAAAGTACTGCTCCTATCGGGCCAGCCCGCCGCGGGCGGCCGGGCGCTGCCACTCATGGTGTCGGACTCGCGGGCAGCAGGGTCCGAGGAGAGCGGGGCGCCGCAGGCTCGCAAGCGGCAGCGCCTCACGCATCTGAGCCCGGAGGAGAAGGCGCTGCGGAGGTGGGCCCGGCGGGCGGGCAGCGCCGGGGCGCGGGGTGGGTCGGCCGGGCATGGGACCCGTGTGCTCATCGGGAGGGCTCTGGAGGGTGGCGTAGATTTGTCTCCAGTACCTATTCCTGGAGGGAGGCGCGGAGCCGAGGTGGCAGCCCCTCGAAAGTCTGGAGCTCAGTCTGTGTCGGGGGAGGCTGACACTGGTCAGAACGTGCCTGACGCACAGTCCTCTGCGAATGCTTGCTCTCGGTTGTCGCGGGGCAGGGTCCACTCTGGTTGACACTGCAGCCGCTTGGGAACTCAACACCGAGTCACCAGCCTCCCGCAGCCTTGAGCTTGGGGGAGGGACGGTCGGTAGCGCCCCAGCCGCCTTCACGGATGTCGCCCCAGCACCGAGCCTGTTGGACGGAATTGGAACCAGAAAGCCGCGGGGGAGGAGGGAAGATGCTTATGACGCAACGGGAATGTGTCAGCCCGGTGGTAAAATGAGACCCACACGGGAGAGACTCAAGCAAGCCTTCAAGGCCCACGGACAGAAAGCTGTGGTTTTGTCCTTTTGAGGAGTCTCAATGTGTTTACCACTGTTTAGCCTTATTCTGTTAAGTCAACGAAAGCACCAGCTGGCCACATTTACAAATAAAGATACCAGAAAGCTGGAGATGACTCAGTTCGTTATTCCTTGTTTTCCTTCAGGAAACTGAAAAACAGAGTAGCAGCGCAGACAGCCCGAGATCGAAAGAAAGCCCGGATGAGCGAGCTGGAGCAGCAAGTGGTGGATTTGGAAGAAGAGGTAAAGCGACTTTAGGCCACGCTTGCTGTCTTCCCTTCCACATCAGGCCCTAGGGTTCCCTGCCCATCCTAAGCTGCTTGCAACCCTTTAGAATACAACTCAAAGTGCGATTTAAAGTTTAACTAGCCTTGCAGATAGGTGGTGAAGGCAGACACTCCTGGCAGCTGATACTAGCGATAGACTGCTCAGAGATTAGCCTGGTCAGATAGATCGTGCTTTAACCTTTAGCACTCCTGGCTCTGCCAAAGGCCCACTAGAGCTGCCCTTCCTTCTAGGGTTCTCTTGTTATCTAATCTGAGCAAGGGCTATTGTTCTTTTGAAAGTTTTAATCACCAGCTGGTTCTTAAAAAAATGTGGGTCATATCATTAGGGTTTTTGTTTTTTTAGAACTATCTTGTTAGGTATAGCCCACCACCCCCACTTTATTTTATATTCAGCAGAGTAATAGGTATCATTAGGACATTTTCAGACAGCTTGCTTTAGTTGATTGTTCTTCCCTGCCATTTTCCCCACACGTGTCCTAGGCTGGGTTCTAACTTGCTGTAAAGCCAAGGATGTCGCTGAGTTTCTGTTCCTCCAGCTGACATCTCAGGTGCTGGGATTACAGGCGTGAAGCATCCATGCTAGTTTTATGTAGAAATGGAGGTTGAACCCAGGGCTTCATATGTGGCACAGCAAGCCCTACCAACTGATCTGTACCACTAGCCACCGGTATACAGTAATTATGAACTGCATAAACATAGGATTTATCAGTTTACTGAGGGTACCGACTGTAGCAAATCACATTTTAGTTGCCTCTTCTGGATTTTCTTACAGAACCAAAAACTTCTATTAGAAAATCAGCTTTTACGAGAGAAAACTCATGGCCTTGTGATTGAAAACCAGGAGTTAAGAACTCGCTTGGGAATGGATACACTGGCTTCTGAAGAGACTCCAGAGACGGAGTCCAAGGTAAATCTCCCAGAACTGTTGTGATGTGAGCAGATGGTGTTTGTGTTCTGAACTTTCTGATCAAGTCTTCCTCTCCTCTTTCCTTCCTTTTTGAGAGTTCTGCTTGTATATCCACCTGCATACCAGAAGAGGGCTCACAGGGTTGTGAGCCACCATGTGGTTGCTGGGAATTGAACTCAGGATCTGGAAGAACAGTCTTAACCTCTGAGCCATCTCTCCAGCCCTGTCTTGTTTTTTGAGAGTCTTTGTATGTAACCCAGGTTGGCCTTGGACTCATCCTCTTGCCTTAGTCTCCTTAGTGCTGGGGTTATAGGAATGAGCCACTATAAGTGACCTGTTTCCTGGACTTTTCCTTTTCTTTCTCTTCTCTCTCTCTTTTTTTTTTTTTTTTTTTTGAGATAGGGTTTCATGCAGCCCAGGTTGGCCCCAAATTTGGTATGTAGCTGTTAATCCTCTTGTCTTCACTCTCCAAGGGTTAAAATTACAGGCATATGCTACTTTATTTGGTGTAGTTAATATAGGAATGGTGTTTGTGCACACCTGTGCACATGTACAGAACTGAAAGGGTGCTGGACATCTTTGCCCTGTTACTCTCCACCTTATTCCTTTGAAGCAGATTGAATCTGGAGCTAGGCTGTAGCCCGCAGACCTTGGTGGTCCTCTTGTATAGGGTTATAGGCACAGTTGTCATGCTCCACTTACACTGGTGCTGAACTCTGGTCCACATGTGTGCACAGCAGACAAGCTTATGCTCTGATCACCTCCCAGATCCTTTCTAGAAAGTGTTTTGAAGAGCAGGACTCATAATTGCCTGGTGTGCATTTCCTCACTTTGGTTTTTCCTTCCAGGGAAATGGAGTAAGGCCGGTGGCCGGGTCTGCTGAGTCCGCAGCACTCAGACTACGTGCACCTCTGCAGCAGGTGCAGGCCCAGTTGTCACCTCCCCAGAACATCTTCCCGTGGATTCTGACACTGCTGACTCTTCAGACTCAGAGGTAGAGCTCATTCTGCTATTTGAGATTGGCTCATTTTGTAGTATCCATATGATGTGTGTCTTGCCTACCCAGGCAAATGGAGAAAGAGAAGTTAGTGTTGGTAAGAGTTAGGGGGTGAGCACCAGTCACTTTCCTATCTCCAATAGTTTATGTCATGAAATGGGGAGAAGCTGTCCTGGTGGTGGTGGTAGGGTCCTGTGATCTGAGAGCACAGGCCT
The DNA here is from genome assembly GCF_018167655.1 of Microtus oregoni. Classification (NCBI taxonomy): domain Eukaryota; kingdom Metazoa; phylum Chordata; class Mammalia; order Rodentia; family Cricetidae; genus Microtus; species Microtus oregoni. The sequence continues at coordinate 53,967 of NW_024543223.1, read as the reverse complement.
AGTTGACATTGTGGAACTCGGTCCTAAGTGGTCCTGGAAGACTTCACAGTCATTCTAATAGTGAACTCTTGTTTTACCTCTTGCAGTCTGACATCCTTTTGGGCATTCTGGACAAGCTGGACCCTGTCATGTTTTTCAAGTGTCCATCCCTGGAGTCTGCCAATCTGGAGGAACTCCCAGAGGTCTACCCAGAAGGACCTAGTTCCTTACCAGCCTCCCTTTCTCTGTCAGTGGGGACCTCATCAGCCAAGCTGGAAGCCATTAATGAACTCATTCGTTTTGACCACGTATACACCAAGCCTCTAGTCTTAGAGATCCCCTCTGAGACAGAGAGCCAAACTAATGTGGTAGTGAAAATAGAGGAAGCACCTCCCAGCTCTTCAGAGGAGGATCACCCTGAATTCATTGTCTCAGTGAAGAAAGAACCTTTGGAAGAAGACTTCATTCCAGAGCTGGGCATCTCAGACCTGCTTTCATCCAGTCACTCTCTGAAACCATCGTCCTGCCTGCTGGATGCTTACAGTGACTGTGGCTATGAGGGCTCCCCTTCCCCCTTCAGCGACATGTCTTCTCCTCTTGGTACAGACCATTCTTGGGAGGACACTTTCGCCAACGAACTCTTTCCCCAGCTAATTAGTGTCTGAAGAACCACCCAGCACTGCCCCTTCCCTTCCTCATTACACTGTCTAGGGGATAGCAGAGAAAAAAATTCCTCTAAAGTATTCTTTTAAAACTTCACAGATGACATCCAAGTATTGTTTTTAAACACCCAGCTGTCTAAGGTATTCAAAAATATTGTAATTCAGAACTACAGCTTTTGAGATTCTTGTTTTATCTTAAAGGTGGTGGTTTTGCCTCACAGTAAAAGGAGGGTCATTTGACAGTTATTTCCCAGGCTGGCTTCAAACTATGTAGCTGAGGCTAGGCTGGAATTCTTGATCCTCCTGCCCCCACCTCCCAAGTGCTGGGCTTACACAGGTGTACACCTCCACACCTGTTTTGTGACATGTCCTTTGACCATTTCTCTTCCCCACTCTTGGCTTCCCAGGTTTCTTTAGTGTACTTCTACAAGCAGACAAACACCAACCTGTGGGGCTTGTTTTTCCTTATGTACAGTTCAAGTGAAGATCAAGAATCTTTGTAACATTATAGGAATTTACTATGTAAATGCTTGATGGAATCTTCCTGCTAGTGTAGCTTCTGGAAGGTGCTTTCTCCATTTATTTAAAACTACCCATGCAATTAAAAAAGCAACGCAGCATCCTTGTTCTGTGATTTCTAGGGCTACCATATTTTCTCTTTATTGTTTGCTAGGGGAGAGTCTGAAGTGAGCACAGCACTTTTTAAAGTCACTGAAAGCATTTCCACTTTACCACCTGCTTCAACTCCCGACTGTCATAACTATCTCTTGAGATAGTTTCTTCAGACCGTTGATCACTATCACAGCTACTAAGTGGCAGAGACAGAACCCTAGCCACTGTTTCTGGTCCTCACCCTCTCCACCCCCATGGTGGTAGATGGATAGGTAGTGTACTGGGTATTAAGATCTCTACCTACTAGGCAGGTGTAGCCACTGAGCTAGAGCCCAACCTCCTTAACTACTGTTTGGGCATCAAATATCAAGAAATGCTATGATCAGGGAGTACCAGATTCCCTGACGTCAACTCTTGACGTAACACCTGAGTAACCCAGGGGGACAGATAATTACAACCTGGAAAGAGGGATAGTGTTACTCAAAGACTGAACAAGATTTGAGTTATGTGCACTTCACAGCTGACAGGTGTCATCCTATGCACTGGGAAGTTCAGTTTATCTCATGATGATCCCCTTTGAAAGGTTTCAATCCCTCATGGAATCTTAGTATAGTGGCTTATTTCACAAGACTGGGCTGGGGGTTTAGCTCAGTACAGTGCTTGTGTGGCATGCACAAAGCCTTGGTTCCATCCTTAGCACCAAAGCAAATGAGCAAATCTATTCAGGAAGAAAAGGCTTGAGGATAGATATAAATCAGCTACCAAACTCCAGAGATAATGACATTACCCTTTACTGTGCATTCTGTCCTGGAGAGTCTCACAAGATGGCAAATAACTTCATTTCACCCCCATTTAGTAAATACATCTCTATTAAGGTTACTTGGGGTGATCAGAGTAAACTTACAAATAGAAGGAGGAATTCTGACAGTTCAGTCAGCGGGGTCAAGCAGGCTACAGTTGCAGACATGTCATACATGACAGACAAGGTCATGTGTTGACTCTTAGGAGAGATTTCCACATGCACACTTTGAGGTAAGTCTGGATGGGACTTGGCTGGTGAGCCCGTCACAGCCCAATCTAGTGCTCAGCAAAGCAAGCTCGCTTAGGCTGAGTGCCAGTGTTATGAACATAAGGACTGCCTGCAGTTGTCCCGTGACTGAAAATATTTAAGGTTTATACAGGCAGGTATGTTTGCTTCTACCCACTGGAGCACAAGTATTTGTAGGTTAAGACTCAAGTCATTTACATTTAATGGCATCACATCGACGAAGCTGCTGCTATGCCAACAGGAGAGAATAGAACAAAGATTTCAGGGTTTCATTTCCTGCACAGATGGCCAAAAATGACACGATTAGCTTTGAGAAACACCTGTTTTCAGTACATGTTCATAATGAAACACCAAACTGACTAGATCTAAAAATTAACATTTTTTTCTATGAAACCACATACTCTATTAAAATGTAGTGTTACTCCAAATTTCATACCAAAGGTGCAAGCAAAATCCCTGGGACTCACAAAACAGCTGTGCACCTGCTTCCTTGCTTTTCTATTAGATGAGATGGAGCAAAACAGCAGACACATGGCCTATTCTAGGAGTATTTCAAAGTGCCAGTTCAACTCTTGTCTCCTAGAAACTTAAGAAACTCAATCTTTACTCTTTACTTTAGAGATGGTATCTATGTTTTTGTATACATGTCCATATATAGGTATACATTCCCAAAGGTACGGTGTTGGGTCAGAGGTCAACATCACATATCTGGTGCAATCAGTATCCATCTTGAGACAAGATCTCAAATTGAACCTGGAGCTCACAAATTCAGGTAGACTAGTTGGCCAACAAGCCTCAGGGATCCTCCTATGTCTGCCTTCCCAAGTGCTGGGATGACAGATACGCACCTTCCACCCCTTTAACATGGGTGTTAGGGATCTGAACTCAGGTTATCCTGCTTGCAAGCCAAGTACTTTACTGACTGACCCATCCCACCAGACCCTGTTTGTTTGAGACAGGGTCTCATGCAGCCCAGGCTGAGCTCAAACTCAGTATGGAGCAGACAATGGTTCTATACTTGGCATCTTCCATCATCTACCTCTCCAAATGCTGGGATTAGAGGACTGTATCACCCCATGTTTTACCCTTGAGACTTAAAAATTTTTATTCTTTGACAATCTCCTATTTATGTGTTTTAATCATATTTACCTCATTATCTTCATCTCTCTCCCATTGGACCCCCTCTTCCTAATAATACCCCCTTCTATCTTGTATGAGTATATCCCACTGAGTTTAACTAAGGTTGCTTATATGAGCATGGGTGGAGAGGTTTACTGTAGCATAGGCAACTTACCAGTGGCTACACCTCTGAAGAAAACGACTCTCCCTTCCCTAGCAACTGTTTTGACTTCTGCATTCATGAAGTAGGATGACTGGCTTACCCACCAAACCAATGCTGAAAAGTCAACATCAGTATCTTGCAAGAGTTTGAGTTTCAGCACTGTTCAAAATGCATCTCTAAAATGCCACCACTAGTATGAGGAAGTAGAGGACTAACAGAACCAAACCAACACACCCAAACCTGCACTTCCTCGAGTATCTGTTCATCTTGTACTTAAATCCTGGACCCACTGAGCTGGTTAGATACTGAACAGTCACCATCTATTCTAATCTTGGTTTCCAACCAGTTATGTTAGATAACTTTTACCATGGTTTTCAAAGTTTGATTAAAATAAAACAGTGTCTTGTTTTCTGCAACTGCAACCCAAAGCTAAACTACTTGCCTCACCAGTAAGAGATCCAGTTATCAAAGAATAATTGCAAATATGCAGGCAATACTGCCACCCAGTGACTGTCGGCTCTTAGCTGAGAACAGCATGCACCAACATCACAGACCGCCAAGCCGTTATCTCTAAGGTTCCAAGTCCCTTCAGCTTCACATATGAACACTGAAGGATTAGTCACAAGGACCCCAGCAGTGACCTGCTCAGGCAGAAGCAGGCTGCAGGTATATTTACAAAGGCAAAACAGCCTGTCTATTTTAGAAACTGCTCACTTTTAACCCAACAGTATCTAAGTTCAGGACAAGTGTGAGTTTTTCACTGATAGGAATGCTACCTTAATTAAAATTTAAAGGAAAGCAAGAAAAAATTATTTCATTTCCTTATGTACAAGATTAAAGATACTTTAAAAAGTTCAAAACACTTGAGTTTTATTGAAAACAATAACATACAGAAAAACCAGAGTCTCATTTTTAAAGCAAAATTGACACCATCTTCCAGAATGTTCTTAGTATTGTACCATTCTTGTCACTATTAAAGTTAGGGTCCAGATCCAGAGTAGCAAATGAACCTGCTGGTTAATGTCCCTTGCAGTTACTTAGTCTAAGTCCTTCCAGTCCTACTTGTTTTTAAATTTTATATTTTATCTTTTCAGAATGAGCAGTTTTTGAATGATTTAAATTATGAGAACTGGATTCTCATTATTTCTTCATATTAAGAACAACAAAAACCCAAACTAAGAATCCAAAAAGAAACAAAACAAACCCCAACACACCTGACTCAAACTGGGAGAAACACACATTTGTTCATTGACGCTCACCTGCTTTAGATAATTGCTGACCTTCACACATTAGCATACAGAGCAGTGTTTGATCCATGCTTCAAAAACTATACAAGATGAAAAGACCGTTAATTCCCTAGGAAAACCTTAAGGCAAAGCCAAAGCCTTATGCTAGAAAACAGGACACAGAGGCATTGGGGCCGTGGAAACAGATGAGCCAGCACCACAAGGATGAACAAGACTTTTTGTACAAACATGTGCAAGAAGATAAAGTCCACAAAGGAGCATGAAACATCACTTTCCTGCAGAAATAAGGGTCATGTCAGATAAGGACTCCTGAAAAGTTCTGTTTGTGTCTTCGTTAAAAGCCGCCTCTTCTCTTCAGTGGTTACCAAATGCATCAAAGCCACTTCAGGCCTTTGATGAGAGGTGGCCCTGGTGTCTGTGCCCTCTGGAAAGCTGTCACTTCCTTCCCAATCTAACACGGGCTAACTCCAAACTCTGGGCAGTCCCTACATGCTTCTAAATTGTACTAAGGTAAGATGTCTTAGCATAGAGATTTCTTTAAGGCTATAAAACTTTACACGTTGGTCCCATTAAACAAGTCAAGAGTTTTTCAAATGACATGAGCCAAACATTTGCACATTTCAACAGAAGAAGACAGTTTCGCTCACCTCTGAGTCTGAGGGGGAAGAAACAATTAGCTGGTTTCCACCTGGTTTCAATACTGGTTTGAAGCTGGAGTAATTTTATTGTGTAGACATAAATATTTTTTTGTTTAAATATTAAACATTACACCTTTTCCTGACATCCAGACAGAAAGAGAGAGAGCAAGAATAGGCAAAAGAAACAGTCCACCGGACAGACTTGACTTCTATGCCGTCCACAGGAGGGATTTCAGCATGGGTTGCAAAAATGCCTGGAAGCTAGTTTCTAAAAATTCACCTCTACTCGGCATAAATCTTTTTCTTTTCTTCCCCCTACAAAGGGAGAAGAACCCCAGAAAATGAAAACTGAGGTGCTCTGCTGTGGAAAAGAGCCACCACCTTACACAGACTGCTCTACAGCGCAGAAGGAGCTGCCAAACCTTCATTACATGTCCTGCCATGCTGAAGAGCTCTTCCTGAGAAATTAAAAACTTTAACCCTGGTTATTCCCAAAGAACACCTTGAGCCTGGTTCGGGTACTCAAAGGGTAAAGATTTCCTGCTGGCAGGAAGCCATCTCCTACTAACTTTTAGGCTTACTGTACAATAGCTTAAGCACCGGACAATGAGCTATTAAATCTCCAAGACACTTGCCCATTTATTCTCAGCCAATTCACTGTTTCAAAACCAACATTTAAAAAACTCAACTTGCTAATACAAGTGTAAGCTTCCCTTTCTAAACTCTAGAAGTTACCAACACTGGGTTTAGCTGTCACTGCACGTCCTCATGAAAAGACCTTTCTTTCACTGGCGAGTCACACAAGGGTTACCTCACATTCTTTTAATCAACGACTTAAAGTTAACTGAGGTGTAAACATTACTGAGCAACTGAGCTTATCAGCCATTAGAGGAGACCAAGGGCTACTGCTTGAGTAATAACAGCTATACCGACCTGCCTCCAACACAAGTTTCCTTGTGCCTTCAAGTCCTTTGCAAGAGACCCAAACTACTGCTTTTTCCCCTCCTGCTCCCCAAGCGTACAGTTACCACTACAAGAAGCTCAATATTCTGCTGTCAGGGTACAGTGGCAATTGAGAGCGTTCCTCTGTATAAAATCATCTTAAGAATGAATGGCTTCAACAATGTGACAGATGACTTAAGTCACTGTAACACATTCAGCGTCTATGGTTGTCTTTAAAGAGACTGTAACATTTCTTGGATAAGCCTGTTAGAAAACTGTATTTCCCTTGAGATAAGCTTCCTTGGCAAAAAGTTGAATTCAATAAATGGCTACCCACAATGACAGTCCCACCCCAAATCACAGGTGGAGATATTACACCCGTTTCATAAAACTTTCAGGTCCCTATACTATACAGGCAGGCTCATTACTCAACACAGGAGCCTTCTAGAACTTGCCAAGTCGGAGTAGAAACTGGTCTCTAGAGCTCCATCTCCTCTTCTGTGATAGCAGCTGTCTCCAGAGTGTGGTAAAGCGGTGTGTCTGTGTGCCGAGGTTCTAGCAGCAGTTCAGTTCTCTGTGGAAAGGCAGTGCTGGCAGCTGCACGCTTCGTCTGGCTCTCTCCCACGTAGTTCTTAGGGTTAGAAGATGGCTTTGGCTTCTCAGAAAGGAGTTCAGGGAGAGGTTTCCAGAGCACAAGCTCCATAGAAGGACGGCTCCTGGGAAGTTAAATACAGATGTCTATAAAAAAAACTTTAGGACATGCAAATCTCACTATTCCACACCCTCCAGTTAAGACCTAGTGGTCCTCAAAGTGCTGGCCTGCTGTTCTTTTGTATCTCTATCCACGTAACTACTGCCACAGTCTCACTGTTATTTTCATCCTGATGTCTTTCATCAGTTCTCATTATATACATTTATATCTTTTAATTAAAAATAAGAGTTCACTTCAGCAGCAGATAGACTAACCTTGGAACGGTAGGTGTTAGCATGGTCACTGTACAAGGATACACAAAACGTGAAGCTATCTACATTTTGTTTTGTTTAGCTTTAAAAGAGAGCTAGAGATATTTAGGAGAATTCAAACTGGACTTAAATATGTGTGTGTGTGTGTGTGTGTGTGTGTGCGCGTGTGCGCGCGCGTGCACGCACTAGGCAGTGGTGGCACACACCTTTAATCCCAGCACTTGGGAAGTAGGGGCAGAAGGATCTCTGTGAGTTCAAGGCCAGCTTGGTCTACAGGAGCTAGTTCCAGGACAGGCTCCAAAGCTACAGAGAAACCCTGTTTTGAAAAACTGGAAAAAAAAAAAAAAGTGTGTGTGTGTGTGTGTTGTGTCTGTATGGAAACATGAATGTGTGTGTAGTAGGTGCCCACTGATGTGGGTGCTGTGGGTGTCAGTTATTGAACTCCAGTCCTCTGCAAGAGCAGTACATCCCCTAAGAAGTGAGCATTATTCCCAGGTCCTCAAATACATTCACCATTCCATATGTAATTTTTTCTCTGATGTGCCGGAGATTGAAGGCAGGACCTCACACATGTAAGAGTTCCACTTCTTAGCAACCTCACTAGCCATGCTTATATTTTTAAACCATAAATAGCAATAATATAAAATATCCAGGCAAAAACCAGGACCCCTGAGCTGGGAGCAATGGCGCAAGCCTTTAGTTCCAGCACTCAGGAGGTAGGAGGCAGGCAGACCTCTGAGTTCAAGGCAAGTTGGGTCTACATATCAATGTCTAGGATATCCAGGACTATACAGAGAGACCCTGTCTCAATAACAACAAAAAAAGAAAGAAAAACCGGTCCTTAGATTTAATTTAATGCTGTAACTTGAAGTGGGGTGCTGGCGATGGAGCTAAGGCCCCTCACATGCTAAGGACCACTGAGCTACATCACTAGTCATGATACACAGACTTTTTAATGAGCAGATCTGCATGACTACAGTTTTTTAAGCTTTGAATTGTGGTACTGAGTCTCATGTAAAGTGAGCAACTGTTCTAGTACTACACTACTTCCCTAGCCCTGTGGGTAACTGTCACATATTAAATTATAAATAAAAATGAAATCCTGGACCAGCATATTAATTTTTGAGGCTTTTTGTTTCATATTGTTATGAAGTGGAATGTTTTGCAGTTAAACCAAAACAATTATACGAGATATGCACAAACGTGTACTTCTCCTAGCCACAGCTGCGAGCAGTGCCTGTAATCCCAGCACTTCAGAGAGGTACAGGCAGGAGGGCCAGAAGTTCTAGGCTAGTCTGTGCTACATAAGAACCCATCTGATCTCCAAAGTAGATTTTCTAGGAAAATCATCTGGGGACCAGAAATAAAGAAGAAGAAATGACAAAGAAGACTATTCTCAAAGGCCCAGTTTTGGAAAACTACCATGAGCAGCAGACACTATTTTGAACAGGAGGGCGATGTGACCTGCATACATGTTGGCCACACTATTTAAACACCCTCAGGCCCGAGTAGTTAATTATAAACGTAAGCTAGGGCCTGACTGAAAACCTTCTGGCCCTCCCACCAAGCAGTAGCTGAACGGCTTCCACTCCGTCTATACCCAGCACTATTGAGGTCTGGGTCCCAAGAGCCCTTTTCAGAGCCTAACTTACACTCAGTGAGTACTAAGTCTAGGTTTCCCAGGTGGTACTTCCATGTACTTTTCAGCTTGCCTGTTACCCTGCACAGCAGACAACGAGGACTGAGACCTGCACACTAGGCCGAGCTCTCTCCAGTCTGCCACTTTGCTTGGCAGGCTTGTGTTTGCCACCGTTTCCTTCCTTAGTCTCTCCTGTTAGTCTCTACTCCCCACCCTAAGCCTGTTTTCTCGCCTGCTGCTTCTGTGCTTCTACTCTGGAAACATGACAAACCAGTTAACTGAGCTCATTAAACTATGAGTTTATTTTCTGTTTTTCTTTTTTGTGGCACTAAGGATGGAACCTAGGGCATGGCAAGTACTCCACCAAGAGCCACTTCCCTAATCCCTATTTTATTCATTTATTTATTTATTTTTAGACACAGACCTCTTAGTCTGGCTTTGCACTATCACATTCATCCTAAAACTATGTTTTGTCATTCTTCCCTCCTTTTATTGAGAAAAAATCTCACTACATAGACCTGGCTGGCCTGGAATTCACTATGTAGATCAGAAACTAATATCTCTGCCTCTTTAATGCTGCTGGGGCTACCTGTGTAAGCCACCATGCCTAGCTCAAACCATGCTTTAAATCAAAAGCAAAAGAAGTGGTAGCAGGGAGGCTGCGAATTTGAACCTAGCTTGGGCCACACAGTAACATTTCCACTCCCCAAAACAAAATGAGCTAAATACTCTAAAATGGCCCCAAATGGCTATTCTACGGTTTGTAGGCTTTGAGATAACTAATTTAATTGTTGGACTCATTTGACACATCACTTTGTTTCCTAGGTCTCCATGCTGTGTCTGAGTAACTAAGAAAACCAGATAAACCAGAGGTTTCAAAATGTAGTTCCTAGTCTTCATGTAAGAACTGATGGGCTTTGATACTGACCCTTTCCCAGGTACTGGATCAGTTATTGGAAATGATATGCACCGTAACTTACATGGACTCAATCATCTTCTTTGTGAAGACTTCATCAAATTCCCTCTTCAAACCCGTTTTCATGGTGTCTGAAAGGACAAGACTTGGGAGGTGACTAACATATCTGTCACTTTCAACCTCTTCATCTTCGTCAATTATCCTAAATAATGAAGTAGAAACAGAGAAAGGAAAAAAATTAGTCAAAGTATTATATGTTCTTGCAGTAAATAACCAAAATTTAAAATTCGAAGAGTAAAATCACAGGTGTTATAGTAAGAGATTAAGTGACCGAATGAGGCTACTTTTTCCACCTCGGTGGGAAGAGTTGTTCAGTAATTCATGTAACAAAGTTCTAGAATGAAGTTAAGTTTGAATAATGTGTACTGGAGAACTGCTGAGTTGAGCTGTAAGAGCTTGCTCTACCACCCTGAAGTATTTCTCATACCTTGATCTCTAGAATCATCAAATGATGCCCCTGACTGCTTAAGAGTGCTGGGGCTCAGGAGCCGCAGCAAACCTTGCAACACACACTGTCAGTACCTGTCCTCAATCTCTTGAAGCCTCCTGCGGGCAACTTCACACTGTGCTTCTGTGGTTGTCTGATCCATTTCTTCACAGACAGCATCTAGCATGCTGGGTACGGAAAGGCCACTAGGACACGTGTTTACCCCATGACCTTCTACACCCTGGTGTGTGTCGAGAGCCCATTCATTAGCAACTGTACAGAGTTCAGCTTCAGTCAATCGCTTCTTTCTTAATGGACACCTAGGAGGAAGGTGAAAGCAGTAGGAAGAAAAAGAAGGGAAAAAAGTTAAAAACCCTATTACAGATGAAATTCAGACATTTTTCTAGTCAATTAAAAATAATTCTTTTTTTCTTGAGATAAATTCTCACTATGTGTCCTTGGTTGTCCTCATCCAGAGTTCTCTGCCTGCCTTTGCCTGGAGGGCTGGGATTAAGGATACATGCCCAGTTCCAATTTATTCAGTTTTAAAAAAGATCTATTTATTATGTTTGAGTGTTCTGACAGCATGTATGTGTACCACGTGTGCCTGTGGAGGTCAGAAGAGGTCTCAGATACCCAGAACTGGAATTATGGACTTCTATGAGTGACTATGTGGGTGCTTGGAATTCAACCTGAGGGTCTTCTGCAAGAACAAGTGCTGAGCTGTCTCTGCAGTCCCAATTTATTATTATTATCTTTTTAAATCAAATTCTTAAATATAAATAATGTGGGATTTCCCTTTGTATGCTATGAACATGTTTTATTGCCATTGATTAATAAAGAAGTTTCTTTCGCCTATGGAGGGCAGAATGTAACTAGGCAGTAAACTAAACTGAATGCAGGAAGAAAAATGGTGGAGTCAGGTAGCCTTCCAAAAAGCAAGATGTGAGGTAACAAACCACCAGTCTCGTGGTAAAATATAAAATAGAAATGGGTTAATGTAAGATGTAAGAGCTAGCTAGCTAGAAATACCCCTGAGCTGTTGGTCAGTGTTGTAATTAATATAGTTTTCATGTGATTATTTGGGCCTGGGTGGCCGGGAAACGAGTAATACCTTGTTTAAGGTATGTTCATGCAGCTCATTTAAAAAATGTAATGTATAGTTAATACAAATGAACAGTTGTCTATAACAGTTAAACTTACAGTCATGTTAGTTAGGTTTAACTAGATATAGATATATTTCAGATGGGTAGGTAACCTTCAAATACTTCAAAGACCTACAGAAAGAATATGGCATTTAGGCCAGGCGGTGGTGGCACATGCCTTTAATCCCAGCACTCGGGAGGCAGAGGCAGGCGGATCTCTGTGAGTTCGAGACCAGCCTGGTCTACAAGTGCTAGTTCCAGGACAGGCTCCAAAACCACAGAGAAACCCTGTCTCGAAAAACAAAAACAACAACAACAACAAAAAAAAGAATATGGCATTTAAAAGGTTTTAAAAACCTGAAGACTTTTCCTGACTGTGAGTCTGCTTCTGGCAGCACTAATTACTTCACAGAGGTCGATGGCATTGAAAAAACTCATTATGGAATCTGCCTTCAATGTGACAGTCTAGCCATTTGGGCAAGAAACTGCTCTTGCCTGGACTGCTTTGACAGTATGCTATATGAACTAGACATATAGGACCCACAGAAAAATGACTGCTGAACTTGCCAAAAGACGGTGGGCAGTCTTTCAGGGTTCCTGCTTCATAAAAAAAGAGTCTGCTAGACATTCTGCAGGGTACAGAAGAAAATGACTGACAAACTGCCAATACTGGCAAAGCAGTCTTCCAAATGTCCTGCTTCATGGAAAATCCTGCCAGATACTATAGACAGGTAGGCTGAAGATGGATGCCCCAACGTTACAGAAGAACTTTGAGTGACTGTCCAGGCAGTGAAATATCTCTGTCAATTCTAGAGTTTTGGAAGTTGCTTACAATGCACTTCCTATTTACTTAGGTAATATTATATCCTTCTGGGGTCTTTGATGGAGTTGAAGAGAGTTACAGTTTTTGTTAATTATGCTTTTTTTTGTTTTTGTTGTTGGTTTTTCTTTTTTTTTGAGACCAGGGTTTCTCTGTAGCTTTGGAACCTGTCCTGCAACTAACTCTCGTAGACTAGGCTGGCCTCGAACTCACAGAGATCCACCTGCGTCTGCCTCCCACATGCTGGGATTAAAGGTGTGTGCCACCACTGGCCGGCATTCCTTAGTTATGATAAAAGATAAATTAGATATGAAACTTTAGACTCACAAAGATAAAATAGATGACAGAAAATTTTCTACAAATAGACTAAATATTTTAACTGTAATTCTTGCTTGATATCTGTTTTGTTATATATAATTTTACTATGTTAAAGTTAAAATCTTCCTTTTATTTACACAGAAAAGGGGAGATGATGAAGGATTCCCCTCTGTATGCTATAAATATGTTTTATTACCATTGGTTAATAAAGAAGCTGCTTTGGCCTATGGCAGGGCAGAATATAGCTGGGGGGGGAAACAAAACTGAATGCAGGGAGAATGAAGGTGGAGTCAGGCAGGCACCATGTTGCCTCCCAGAAATCAATGTGAGGTAACAAACCAGGAGCCTCACGGTAAAATATAAAATAACAGAAATGAGTTAAGATATAAGAGCTAGCTAGAAATATGCCTGAGCCATTGGCCAAACAGTGTTGTAATTAATATAGTTTCTGTGTGACTATTTAGGTCTGGGCAGCTGGGAAATAAAAGCGCAGTCTCCATTTACATCTAAAAATCTTTAGTTTTTTTTCTACAGCTAGAATATCATGTCTTTTTTTCCTTCACAGCTTCTCTGAGAAATTTTCTTTTTCTTTTTCCTTTTTTACTAATTTATGCAACACCTCTAAGACTTTAACCTTTTAAAGGAAAAAATCTGTAGGAAAGATCAAGTGGGAAGCAAAGCAACAAAAAAGACAAAGTAGGGCTGGAGAGGTGGCTCAGCAGTCAAGAGCATTATCCAGTGGACACAGGTTCAATTTCCAGTACCCACAAATATCTGTAATTCCAGTTCCAGGGAATTCTACACTCTGTCCTGATCTCTAAAAGCACCAGGCACATACCTGGTTGGTGCACAGACATAAACACAGGCAGAACACCCACACATATTGAAAAGACAAAGCAATTCTGCCCCAGCTACATTTTAACATTGCTGCATCATATTCCCTGACCCACATGAGAAAGCATCTGGCTGTCACCCTATATGTCCTTAAACACATGCATCTACTAAAGTATGCTTCAAGTACCATAAGAACAGACCATTAGCACAAATATCTTGCCTTTGGCTGTCTGTCCCTAACTAATGTCTAGGACAGCCAGAATTACATGAAATTGTCAAGAAAAAAGAAGAAGAAGAAGAAGAAGAAGAAGAAGAAGAAGAAGCAGCAGCAGCAGCAGCAGCAGCAGCAGCAGCAGCAGCAGCTGCTTTAGGCTGGATGTAGTAGAGCATGCCTGTGAAACACCAGCTGAGAAAAAGCATAAATTGAGACAGAAAAGGCAATTTTCCAGAGTAACAATTCATCTACGAAATAGTTCTTTGATTTTTAGGTTATTTCGTGATTGTAGGCTTGCTCTGCTAATAACTGAAGATCAATAGTGGTTAAGATCTAAAGAAAACATGAACTAAAAGGCATCTAGGAGCTGGCTTAAGAGTATGCACCGCAACTGCAAGACCCAAGTTCAGTTCCCAGCACCCGCATCAGGTGGCTCACAACCACCTACAACTTCAGCTCCAGGGACTCTACCACTTCCCGGGCTCCGAGCATCAGCATACATACATGCATGAATGCACACTCACACACAAATAAAAGTGAAACACAACTGAAAGGCTTCTAGATACTGAGAAGAAGAATAAAGGTGGCAAACTCAGCAGTACACATCTGGGTACATACCCTAATGTCTAAGCCATCTCCCTCAAGGCCTCAATCTCTCCATTCACAAATCAAAGGTAGTTAACTTTTTAAACTGATAGTTTCTACCCCCCTCCCTACCCCCTAGGGTTTCTCTGTGTCTCTGGCTATCTTGGAACTCATTCTGCAGACCAGACTAGCTTTAAACACAGAGAGATCTGCCTGCCTCTGCCTCCCAGGCACTGGATTAAAGGTGTGTTAGTTTGTACACGTTAAGCAAACACTAGAATCAATAATTCAACAATCTAGAGCACTACGAAAAAACAAACAACAACAAAAAAGGTTCTTGTGTTTTCTAAAGCAACCCTAAGGGAACAACCCCCCCCCCCCCCCCCCCCGCCAATCTAGGAATTGATTTAAGGCAATGTTTTGGACTGGGGTAAACAGTTCGGAGGGAAGAGTGTTTGTCATGAAAGTATGAGGACCTGAGTTCAATTCCCCAGAACCAACATAAAAAATGTCAAGCATGGTGACTCGTAAAAGTAGCACCAGAGGGGCAGCGAGAACAATCCCCCTGGGATCTGCTTGACCCCCTCACCTCAGCTTAATGGTGAGCTCCAAACCAGTGAGAAACCCTGCTTCAAAAACTAGATGGGCAGTTAGGGAGACAGCTCTGTGGATAAAACACATGCCGGCCAGAATAAAAAAGAGAATATACTTGATGACAGGTAGGTATGGTAGCCCACTGTAATTTAGGGCACAGAAGAGATGGGATTCACAGAGTAAGCAAAATGCAAGTTCTGGGCTCAAGTGAGATATCCTGTCTCAAAATATAACATGAAGTGCAACTGAGGAAGACCCCTGATGTCAACCTTTGGCTTCCACATACTCGAGGGCAGAATGAGACCTTGCCTCAAAACAAATAAAAGGTGAATGATACTTAAGAAACAACATCCAAGATCTACTTCTGCTCCCTGTACCCCAAGTCTACCTTTACTCACTATTCATAAAAATAAACAACCTTCAAGCATTGTTTTTTTTTTAATTATGAGTCTAAGCATCAACAAATCTGGCCAATTCAAAGTTTTTTTAAAATTCTTTTTAAGCCAGAGTCTAAGCAGGCAGCAAGTCAATCTGTTACTGAGGATGGTCTTGAATGTCTAATCCTCCTGCCTCCATCTTCCTCAAAGAGCTGAGATTACTGGCTTTTGTTTATTTTATATAGCGCAGGGCTGGCCTCACACTCCATGATCTCACCCTCAGAATGTTGGAATTACTGGAGTGAGCCATCAATCTCAGAAAAGAATTCGGTTTTTACAAGGGGTGGGGGTAGAACCAAACAGGCAGGTAAATTCTCCAGGACAGGGCTTGGGATAAATGAAGCTCAATGGGGGAGAGCTTAAGGAAAACCAAAGTAAGTAAAGATGCTTGCCCTCAAACTGACAACTCGAATTTGATCCTAGAGCCCACATGGTGGGAGAGAATCAACTTCCAAACGTTGTTCTCTAACATACATACCATGGCATTTGTGCACATATGCAATAATAAAAAATAAGAAAAGAGCCGGGCGGTGGTGGCACATGCCTTTAGTCCCAGCAGCACCCGGGAGGCAGAGGCAGCCTGGTCCACAAGAGCTAGTTCTAGGACAGGCTTCAAAGTTACAGAGAAATCCTGTGTGTGTGTGGGGGGGGGGACAAAACAAACAAACAAAAACAAAGCAAACAAGCAGGTCTTGAGGTGTGGTGACATTTAATCTCAACAGGCAGAGGCAAGCAGATCTCTAAGTCTGAGGTTAGCCTGCTCTACAAAGTGAGTTTCTCACTAGGTGGATTACATAGTGAGGCTGTCTCTAAAATCAAAACCCAACAGGTGGACCTTGTATACACTCATTTGGAATAAGCTGCAAGATAGCAGAGACAAAGGAAGCCCAGCCCCCTAGGCATTGCAGTGTGAAAGGGTAGTTAGCTACAAAAGCTAACAACTGAAACACACATGGTCATAAAGTTTCTGGACTTCTATTTTCCTCAGAAGAAACAGGTTACAAGGTTACCTCTTGTCAAGAACACAAACTCTTTCCAATTTATATCTTTTGATGTTCCCCCACCCCAAATTCTGTGTCTATAATGACACAGTTTAAAATTCAAACATTACATTGGTTACAAAGTGAGTTTTTCTCTACCTGACTGCTACCCAGTTCCTGCCCCTAAAAGGCACACAGTGTCAGTAGTTTAGAAGAGACACATATGCTTCACCTTTTCCACTTAAATTAGGATACGTGTGTTAAGCTAACAGCGATCACAAAGAGGACAAATGGTCCTGAAACTTACTCTTCATCCTCCGCCAATCGCTTGTGTTTCTTTCTACAGTGAATGGAAACACTGCTGGAACAAACAAAAACAAATCAGTCAACTGAGACAGTAACTTAAATATATAAGATTTCTGCATCCCGTCGTTCTCGCTCTACTTATCGGGATCTCCCGCCACAAACTGCATATCCCTTCTCTGTGCCCAAGATCAGTCATGTCTTGCGGAGGACTCTAAATAACCAGACTACGAAATCTGAAGTTGTCACTTCTGTCGGGGTAGTGACAGTTCTGCACTCGCTCCAGGTCCCATTTCTGGGCCGATGAGGAATCGCGGTGTCCCAGAGACTCTCAAAGTTGTCCCGGCCAGCGGCCGTGCGTGTAGAGGGAGCGGCCAGGCCCGAGGACCCTCGGTGGGTCGCCAAGCCGGCGACCCGGGACTCACGGTTAACGTCCCGCGGGGTAACGGGCCCGCCCCACCTGCTCCTCACCGTCCGCGCGCTGCTCTCCCGCCCGGGCCGCTAGGCGCAACGCGGGCGCCCGGCCGCGGGGCCAGGTCGGGGCCGGTGGCTCCTGGCGGGAAGGCCCGGCCCGCGAAGGCCGGCGACGGCTGCAGGAACTCCGCGCTGCCACTCAGAGGGAGGCCGCTGAAGGGCCGGCCGAGCGCCGCCATGGCTTCCAAGACGAGGCTGCGTACGCCACCCCAGTCGCTAGTGTATCCTCAGGTCCCGCAGTGGCGGCCACCGCCGCTGTCCACAAGAACCCGCCTCCGAACCCGCTTCGACCCCCCACGTCACGCCTTCTAGAACCCTCCACTCCGGACCGCCCAGAGACACGTCGGGATTTGTTATGTATAGTGGGCCGCTGTCGTGAGGCATGCCGGGAGTTGTGGTTCTTGAGGACTACAAGTAAGATGGCTGGCGATGTTCTTGGCGGATCGCTGGAGGTCAGGTCGTCCCGCAGGCGCTCAGGGTGACAGAGTCCTAATCCCGACCTTTGAGCTAGGCGTGGTGGTTCATCACTATCCTCCCAGCTCTTACGTCGTGGAGACAGGATGATCTAACATTTGAGGCCAACTTTGACTATGTAGCATGGTCTAGGCTAGCCTGGTTTTTTTGAGACCCGACCCCCCACAAAAAGGGGGGGGGAGTTATATATGCCTCTACTTCCTCTGTAGTAAAGCAGGATAATAAAAGTGTTTTCAGAGTTGAGGTGAGGAGTAAATACGTTTTAAAAAAAAATCTAAAGGTGCAGCAGGGCATAGTGGTACACACAATTTAATCCCAGCAGTTCCAGGGCAGAGGCAGGAGAATCTCTGTGAGTTCGAGGTCATTTTGGTCTACATAGCAAGTTTCAGGTCAGCCTCGGTTACCTAGAGAGACCCTGTATCAAAGCAAAACAAAACAAAATGTCTAATGGTGAGACCTGACCACCGGAGTATTATTCTAGAACCGATGGTGGATGGAAACCAACTCCAAAAAGTTGTTCTTCTACCCGTGGGTCTTGGTGTGCACACCACCCTCAGGTACATACATTTGCTCTCATGTGTGTTAGGAATATTCTTAAGACGAGCCTCTCCACCAACGCAAATAATTCCAATCGACCAAATTAGATAGAATAAAAGATGCCCACTTTTAATGCAGTGCTCCTGGGTGGCACCAGGAAAGCATGGCGAGGGGAAGACGAGGGGAAGAGAGCAGGGAAGGCCAGGTGAAACCTGGAGACCACCTGTTCCATTTCTGGGCAGCAGCCTAAACAGTGGTCCTGACCCTCCCTGGGGAAGGGTCACTGTTTGGCTGGCTTTCCCAGAGGAGGAGTCCAGGCCAAGGAGACTCCCAGGGCAGGGGGCTTGAAATGAAGCTTCCTGCTCCATTGATGCTCAAAGGATAAATGCTAGAGGCTGGGGTCTCACTTTTGACCAAACATCCCAGAGTTCTTGGATATAGACTTGGGTCAAGTCTGGTTACTTCCTGCGGGCATGGGGCGACTTGGGATGGTGAGCTGGGAGTTGGTGGGCTCCTGCTCAGCATGAGGAGTGGCTGGAGCAGCATTCAGTTTACTGTCATCCTGGAATCCTCAGGCAGCTGCTTTTTTTTTTTTTGATTTTTTGAGACAGGGTTTCTCCGTGGCTTTTGGTTCCTGTCCTGGAACTAGCTCTTGTAGACCAGGCTGGTCTCGTACTCACAGAGATCCGCCTGCCTCTGCCTCCCGAGTGCTGGGATTAAAGGCATGCGCCACCACCACCACCCGGCCAGGCAGCTGCTTTTTGAGGGAGATGAGAAGGCAGGAGGCTAGGAGAAAAAAAATATTGAATATGAATATGAATAGGGCTAGCCATGGGAAGTCATTAACTACCAGAAAGAATGGAACAGAGAAGTGCCCTGGTTGTACAGGTGAGGCTCAGGTGTATCAGATACAACCAGATTTTAGTTGGTAGGTGTCCTTGATCCAGGAGAGTTGTACCAATAGTGAAGTCCCAGGAGCTGGTGCAGGTGTTTGGCATTGTCTGGGGAGCACTTTGTAAGTTGGTCTTGGCCCAGACAGAAGGAGTGACTTGTAAAACATGCTTGAAAATGAAGAGTGGTTAAAACACTCTCTGGAGACTGTTAGCCTTTACCAGACCAGATTTTCTTTTGATAATGCAGCAGAACTTTTCCCCAGAACTTGTAGGTATCTGTAAGACAACTGGAACAGATTTACATGTTGCTGTCATAGCAAAAGGCTATTGCTTTAGGTTAAAAGGTATAAACATTTTAGAAGACAATTATAGGGAATTGGAAACTCTGGATTTTTAAGACACACCGGAAACCTGTTAGTCCTGGACTATGAAACCTGTGAAAGAGGCACACCTGTCTGTATTCTAGCAGGAAACTTAACCAATAAAGTAATGAGCTACCAGTACCTAAGTCATCAAATGCCTTTAGACAGATCTGGGAGGGGTGAATGAGCAAAAATGAGACAACTTTTTGGCTGCGCAGGCAACCCCAAATCTCTTCCCAGTCCTTGGAGAACACCAGTCTTAGAAGCAGTGTTTGCCGTTAGCTGCTGAGTACAAGAGGCCCAAAAATTTTCCTGTGTGTGTGTGGGGGGGGTTGGTGGAGGATTTAGTCTACCTGTCTCAGTGGGATGAGAACATTGATTCCATGAGTAGTATCCAGGAAGCTGAAGAGGTGGAAGGCTGCTTTTTGCTGTGTGGTTGGCTTTGCCAAACCCAAAGGCAAGCCTGGAGGCAGAAGGTCTTCTGTAACCATGCATCTTCTTGGAGGAGCTATAGGGTGCTGCGGAAGCTGGCATGTCTCTGAGTTAGAAGCTCCTTTGTTAAATGCCATACTCTCAGATCTGTAAAGGCACTTGAGAATTGGGTTATTTATTACCTGTTATTTTAAACTGGGCATATAAACTAAATCCAATTAGTTACAGTTTACCAATGCTAGTAAATGTAAGTCAAAGAATACTAGCATATGTGGGTATTCTTACCCAAGATGGCAGAGAGGTCAAAATGAAGATTACTCACGTGTTTTGTATTTTTCCAGAGCTGTTTTAGCCTGGAGTTATAAATTTTACTGATTTTAAAACAAGCACACATGCACACAGAAACATAAATTGAGCATAATATGAAAACATACTCACATATTTACACAGACATACTGTAGCCACATTATTCAAACAGACAGACAAAACACTTTTAGAAACCTGTCTCAGCTGACCAACTTAAAAACCCCGGTGTAGATAGGCAGTAGAAGCCAGGGAAACACAGAGCTGGTCCAGATTAGCAGATGCTGTGAGAGAAAACCAAAACAAAAGGACTAAAGCACTACATGGGTAGAGCGAAAGGACAGGAAAGACGATCCATTTTAGAGAATTTTAGAGTGAGGCAAACAGCAAACAGCAGGAAGGGGGTGGGAGCCTCCAGCATTCTGGGAAGTTGTCTGTCTTGGGCAAGTGGGGCTTATAGGTTGGAGGCATTTTTGTTTTATAGGTCTCTTAAACACAGTAATTTAAACCTAAAACCTAAGATTAGCCATCACACAGAGAGACTGAAGGATTTAGATAGAGGCTAGGGATGATGGAGAGATGGCCTAACTAATAAAAGAGAAATATTAAGCCCTTAATATTGAGGAATAGGCAGAGATCTTCCAGGGACTTGGACCACTTCTTTCCACTCTTTCATGATCTGGTGCTTCTGGTCATGGTGGCTGTCTTCCAGCATGTTTTGCTCCCTCTGCATCTCCTGGCGACTCTGCCTCTCTTCTTCCAGTGTCTGGCTGTCCTGACTATACCTCCTGTCTTGCTAATGACTTTTTTTTTTTTTGGTTTTTCGAGACAGGGTTTCTCTGTGGTTTTTTGGAGCCTGTCCTGGAACTAGCTCTTGTAGACCAGGCTGGTCTCGAACTCACAGAGATCCGCCTGCCTCTGCCTCCCGAGTGCTGGGGTTAAAGGCGTGCGCCACCACCGCCCGGCCGCTAATGACTGTTTAGCTTTTTATTAAACCAATAAGAAGGTGTCTTGGTGAAGACAAATTTTCACAGTGTATAAAAAGGTTATTCCACAACACACGATGATTTCCATATGTATGCATATGCATATGTATATATGTGTGCCCAAACATAGATGTATGTGCAGGCACATGTGTGCCTTTGTCTCTATGTATTGATACATGTATACATATTGATGTGTGTGTACACATATGTGCTTATACTTACATATTCACTTGTTTCATGTGTGTATATTTATACCTGTGTCTGCACACATATATTCTTGTCTGTTTATGCGCCCTTGCATGCTTATATGTACATATGCGTGCATTCATTTGAAAATGTGTGTCTATGTACAATGTTTATATGTCCACATCTTTCTGTGTGTATATGTCCGTGAATGTATCTGTAGGCCTGTGTATATTCTGTGTCCAATGCATAGGTATATTCATTTAATTATACCAATTTGTGAGTCTATGTGTACATAAGTACAGAAATGTACATGTATATATGTGTGTTTATATGTAGATGTTTTGTACACAAATGTGTGTGCCCTCTGTGTCTCCGAGGCCTATGTTTTATCTCAGGGGAGATGAAGGTGTAAGAGTATAACATCTCTCAAAGTCTTTGTGCTTCAGGTGCACCAGTGCTGAACTCATCCAAAGAACACATTCTTCATCTTAATTACTTAAGACTATTAGGTGGTCACACTGGGCATAGAGAGATTCTATGTATCAAACAGAAATTCTAGAACAGGGTACTATGTGGTCATCTTCCTGCAACTTTGTGGTTGTCACACTGAGTTGAAACATGTTTGTCCTGACAGCTAGGAATGAACTGAGATGAATGGAGCTGACAAAAGGTTTACAGGAAGTGGAAACTAAACCTGGAGACATCTAGACAATTAGAAACCACACTACAGGTGAGAACGGTGTAAGTCCCGGTCTCGGGCCTCCATCTTTGGAGGCCCTGTCCCTATGCCCGCCAAACCTTGGGCCCTCTCCTGAGGAGGTGCCAGGTAGCCTGCCAAAACCTTGACCACTTCCCCAGTCTATTTAAACTGCTCCCCGGAAAGTCCTGGTGTGCTGGTGTGGTCGTGTGCACCTTTACTGGGTTGAGATATCCATGGCTAACTCCTAAGTCTCTTGAACTTCAATGGACAGGACCTCACACGACACCTGCCTTCTCACCTTCCCCAACCAAGGGACAGATGCCTGGCATCTCCAGGGTGACAGTACACAGGATGCCTTTCCAGCTACACCTCTTGCTGAGCATGGAACTACCAGGTGGTCACATTTCCAGTTCTCCTCGGGGCCACCCCAGAGCACAGGAATCCCATTAAAACCTGGATATCTTTTAATTTGGCTTGTTGTGATTTGACTTGATTGGGATTTTTGCGTCAGCAGTGAGCTCACATTAGGAAAATTTCTAACATCCGGAACTGTCTAAGCAAGCACTCTATGCGTTCCTTTCTCAAGTCACTACAAACACTCAAGTCCTCCGTAAAGCTATTCACTGGACTATCCTAGAGACGATAGAGACCCAGCCGACCTGTGTCCACCACTAATTACCTCTTGTTGCAGTCCAGTGATGCTGTCTGGGTCAGGCTGGTAGCCACAGGGGCACGGAAACCAGCCTGGAAAGGACTTTACCTGGTAGTTTCCTGCACTCCAATGGCTGTGAAGGTAGCTGGCATTACACCACGGATCCACCACACCCAGGTCAAGAAAGTGGAAGCCACAGATGCTCCAAATGGGCTGTCTCTGGACTATGGACCCGTTGAGATTAAGGTTTCATCGGGGCTTTGGGTTTTCCCTTCCCTGGACCACTGCCTCCTTCTGAATCTTGTGTTTTGCACCATGGCTATGAATACTGGGTCATGGTCTAATCTCCACCACCCTCAGGCCTGCACTGGAAACTGAGAAACCCATATTCCATCTTGACTTTTATTTGTGGATGCCCATTCTAAGTGGTTGTATGGAAAAAAGCAAAGATATGGGAATTTATCATCTTTTGTGATAGAATACAGAGTTTACAATTCTATGCATGCCCTGTGGCTGGGCCCCCTAGTTCTAGAAACAGGCGAGTTTCCATTGCAAAAATTGGATTTGTAAAATTAAGGCTTCTTGAAAAATTCCTTTAAATAAGTATGGTCTTTGGAAAACCTGGGGAATCAGACTCTTTGCCACAGGAAGGGACCCCAAGATGGAGTTAATCATTCCCACTCAAAAATCAGCCATGACTGCTGGTTATGCCTAGACACCTGGCTCCCACACCGTAGGAAAAGGAGGAACTGAACAGACCATCGGTTCATTGACTGACAAAATCATTGCGACTGGGGACAGCCCGAATTAATGTTAGAGGACTTAGAAGGGTCTGCAACTTGTCTAATATCTAAACCTAGACATTTCCCCTCATTCTGATGCCAGGTATTCTGCCTTACAGGTTAAGTCGTCTGGACAGGAACAACATTGCCCAGCCTCTGAGACTGTCTGGTGGGCATGAACCAATGGCTGACTAAACATGCCTCTTCTGATGCTTTCCAAACCAAGTAGACAGGTTAGTCAGGACCAAGAGATATTACAATTTTGTTTCTGAATTAAAACAACAGTTAGGCTCCATGACTGAAATGGGCCTACAAAGTTGGAGAATCTTCGATTTTCATGAGATAAAAGAAGCTAGGTATGGCTTGGGGAGAAACCTTTTGTTTTTATGATAATTGATCAGGAGTAATTAGGGGAAACCTTGCAATCATTGGGGAAAAACTTGGTACACTCTCTGTTCTCTTGGTCGCTCTTGCTAAGTACCCTGCTATCTGAACCTCAACTAAGACACAGCTGTGCTAGTCATTGATGGCGTTAAGGGACCTGGCAAGGCAACTTCAGGAAGGTTTGTTTAGACTCCTTTCCAGGGTACAGACCATCATGGTGAGGGAGACATGGTGGCAGCAGCTTGAGCAGCCAGCTGGTCACATGCATGCACAGTCGGCCAGCAGAGGGCGATGCATGCTCATGCCCAGCTCCCAGCAGCAGCTTGAGCAGCCGGCTGGTCAGGCACGCAGTCGGCCAGCAGAGGGAGATGCTTGCTCAGGGCAGGCTCCCTTTCTCCTTTAGGAGTAAGTTTCCCCACACGGAATGGTGGAGTCCACTTTGAGGGAGGCTGCCTCACCTTATTAGTCTAACCTAGATATTCCCTGTCATGGGTATAGCAGGCTTTCTCTTGGCCAACAACTGGCTCCCAAATCATGACACAGAGACTAATTATTAATTATATTAGTTATATAATTAGTTATATACTATGTATTTGTTCAGACTTGTTGCTGGCTAGCTTTTTTTAACTCAAACTAGTTTCTCTTCATATACATTTTGCCTTGGGCTTTTTACCTTTATTTCATTCTGTATGTCCTACTGTGTGTCTGTCTGTCTGGCAGTTGCGTGGCCCTGGTCTTTTCCCTATCTTTCTCCCTCATTCTTGCTTCTTCCTCTCTCTCTGGAGTTCTCTTCCTACTTATTCTGTCTGCCAGCACTGTCTATCCCTCTACTGTCTAACTATTGGCTGTTCAGGTTTTATTAAACCAATCAGGTGCTTTAGATAGGCAAGTGAAACAGCAACACACTAAACAAATGCAGCATAAACAGATGTAACACCTTTACATGGTTAAACAGATGCAGTGTAAAGAAATATAACACATCTCTACATAGTTAAAGTAATGCTCCACAAAATTCTTTTTTTGTTTTCTTTTGGGTGTTTTTTATTTTATTTTATTTTGGTTTTTCAAGACAGGGTTTCTTGATGTAACAATACTAGCAGTCCTGGAACTAGCTCTTGTGAACAGGGTGGCCTTGAACTCACAGAGATCTACCTGCCTCTACCTCCTGAGTGCTGGGTTTAAAGGCATGTGCCACCACTGCCTGGCTTTTTTTTCTTGTTATTCTTATTAGTCTAACTTGGATATTCCCTTTCATGGGGCCAGAGGCTTGTCTAAGTGAATCAAGGTCATGTCATTGGCAGCATTAACTGTGCCAACAGTCTAGTTCAAATTCACTGTTTCTTATACTCACTGTCTACTTGACATTCCTTGTCAACCTAGGCAGATTTTAAACATTTAGACTTTTGGTAATGATTAGGGTGAGAACCAGGGATTGCCCCATTAAGTGCAGAGATGATTTTAATTCCCTTAAGTGTTGTGGAATATTATTTGAAGATGTGTTACATTTGTTTATGCTGTGGAACATTTGTTTAATGATGTAAAGATGTGTTGCATTCTTTTATACTGCATTTGTTTAACTCTGTGAGGCTGTGATTCTTTGCCTGTCTAAAACACCTGCTGGTCTAATAAAGCGCTAAATAGGCAACAGCAAGGCGGGAGGACGGATAGGAGGATCTGGCAGGCAGAGAGAATAAATATAAGAAGAAAAAGAGTGATGGGGAAGCAGGAGAGATCAAGGAGTAAGAGAAGAGGGCCAGCCGCCCAGCTACACAGCCAGGCACAGAATAAAAAAGAGAAGATATACAGAAACAGAGAAAGGTAAAAGCCCAGAGGCAAAAGATAGATGGGACAAGTTAAGAAAAGCTGGCTAGAAATTATTCAAGGTAAGGCTAGGCATTTACAAGTAAGAACAAGACTCTGTGTGTATTTATTTGGAAGCTGGGTGGCAAGTCCCTCCAAAGAACAAAGAATAAAGAATAAAAACAATATTTCGGTGCCCAACGTGGGGCCCGTATTTCCATGTAGGGCCTGAGAAATAGGAAAAATAAAGAAAAGGAAAGGAAAAAGAAAAAGGACCCTGCTCCTTTAAGAGGTGCTGCCTCTCAGCTGGCAGGGCTAAACAGAAACAACAAGCTGAGTAAGACCCACTGTGGCAGCACAGGCACCATATTCTTACAGCTAGGAAGGCTGAATTCAGTTCCTGGCCACACCTCCAACCTGCCTGAGAACTTTAGGCTAGGCTTTCAGGACCCACAGTGAGTGGAGCCACAGCGGGTAGATTCTTGTCTGCAAAAAAAGGGGGGTTGATATTGATATGGTAGGATAAGATAGATAACTGCTGTGGTATAATGCTTTTGCATGCTGTAAATAATTTGTCATTCATATTAGTTTAATAAAACACTGATTGGTCTGTAGCCAGCCAGAGAGTATAGATGGGGCAAACAGACTAAGAGAATTCTGGGAAGAAGAAAGGTGGAGACACAGTCACCAGCAAGACACAGAGGAAGCAAGATGACAGACACACTTTCTCCCACAAGGCCACACCTACTCCAACAAAGTCACCTAGCAATACCATTCCCTATGGCCCTATGTGTGTGTGGGGGTCAATTATATAAAAGTCCAAGTGGGAAGTAGACATGGGCTTCCACCCCTAACAAAGAAGCTATCTACAATTAATACCCTATTGCTAAGGAAAAATAATTTTTCTCCAATGGAGTCTCCCCGGGTCTGTTACCCACACTTCAGGGTAGACCCCATCCATGCACAGTAGTCGGCCAACACAAACGGACTCAATGATAATTTTGTAGACTTGTTTCATATGCTTTGTTTGGGCATTTTTTGTCTTATTAATCACTTGCTTTTATATTTTGGCTTCTGTTTCTGTGGTCTTTGTATGTGTGTTTCCTGTTTTTTATTGTTTGTTTTTTAAAGAGACAGAAAGAAAAGGCTTGGTATTGGGTGAATAGTGAGGTGAGGAGGATGTGGGAGGAGTCTGGGGAGGGGGAAAGTGTAATCAGAATATATTGTATGGAAAGTTTTTTCAATAAAAAGATTTATTTTTGTTTAGTGAGTGTTGAGGGGTGGTGAACTACATGTGTATAGGTGCCCACAGAGGCCAGAGAGGACACTGGACCCCTGAAGCTGGAATTTCACACAGTTGTGAGCTACCAGACTAGATACCTTCAGACAGAAAAATCTGAGCAACAATGAACATAGTAAAATTGTGTTTAATTCCAATAGCATTCGGAGAGACAAAGGGGAACAGATAGTGATTACACAGCTGCTGGGAATCAAACCTTGGTCTTCCAGAAGAGCAGCAAACATCCCTACTGTGCATGCTTACACTCAAATTCTGTCCTTCCTGTTCTACTTGGCTGGCTTTCTGAGGTGGAACAAAGTCATAGCTGGTTCCCCACATGCTCTTACTGCTGATGGACTGGTTCTGAGCTCCTTAGGACAGGTCAGTTGGGGGCTCCAGTGCATGGCTGCAACCCTGCCGTTCCCACATCACTATTCACTGCTCTGGAGTCCCAACTCAGTTTTCATCCTTGCATGAAATGCCTCCCTTTTCTTCCGACTTAAAATCCCTACATCTGTCTTGACCAGGTGCTCTCAGAATCTCAACTACAGCACCTCTCTAGTGACCCGAGGCACAATGGCATCTACTCGGGGATAAGACTCTGCTGTCACTATCCCTACTGGGTTTACATCAGCCTCATATGGAAAACTGGGCATCCGCTTGTGTATAAAGGAAGGCCGTGTTTTCCCTTGATTCCTAGACCTGCCATACAAACAAAAGACGCACTGAACGTTCAGATGTGTGAGTTAAGATACTAAAACTGTAAGCAAGCCCCCAGTTTAATGCTTTTTTAACATAAGAGTTTCCTTGGTGTCTCTTCACAGCAATAGAATGGTGCTTAAGACCCTCAGCATGTTTATTACAAGTAGCTGAACAAGCAGGTAGGTTAGCTAGTCTCTGAGGGGCGTCATCTCAGGCTGCAGTCACCCAGAAGGAGATAGCTGTCATTGAGACTTTCTGTACATACTGTCAACACCTATACCTGGACTGGGGGAAGGCCTTGCCAGTCCTGTGAATCTTTGGCCTCTTTTGACATGGCCATGGTGCTCACATTGTGAATGCTCATTCATACAGGGGTACACTTGCTCCTCACAAGGAGGGGACTAATGGCAGAGTCTGAACTCTTCCTTTAAGCCTGGGTCTCTTTCACAGTGTTATTTTAATGTATGCTGTCCCACCATTGTTTGTTTCTTAGTTATTTCTTTGCGTGGCAGGATGGATGCAAAGCAGGGTGGGGGTTATACTCTGCTTTATCCTTCCTGAGCACTCCTGCTTTGGGAGCAACAATGTGAACGGTCAGCAAGGGCTGGGTTAGGGGCAGCAGTGTGCTGAGGTTAGGCTTCCATTGTTGGTGGCACCTAGGAAGCATGAGATAGGGCCCAGGCAGAAACGGGATCTTGCAGGGAAGTGTGGAAATTGATGTAAGAAATCAAGGATGTGGAGAAGACATTGGTCAAAGAACTAGTATAGAGAATAAATGTTACAGCATAGATGGAAAATGTCCCGGCAGTTGGGAGCCAAGGAATATCACAAAGTCACACCACACAACAAAACTCACACAAGAGATTTATTAGAAGAGAGAAAAAAAAAAAAACAGGATGGTGGCTGTCTCTGCTCAGGCAAGAAACAGCAGGAAACAGAACAGAAGACAGGGTTTATATAGCTTTTCTTGGGTGGGGGCAGAGCTTTCCAGGATGAAGATTGGTGAAAATTTCAAGTCCAGAGTTTGGTGGGTGGAGGAGGGCAGTTAGAATGTTCTATGGGTGCAGTTGGAGGTCCTAAGGGGAGGGGCTAGGCCAATGTGTGTCTCAAGAGTCTTACCTGGGAAATTGGAGAGTCAGTCAAATCCTGGCTGGCAACTGCTACTAGTAGGCTTACTTGAAAAATTAGTGTGTAGTGGCCAGACAGATGGAAGAAGCATAGAAATAGGAGGAGAAGGGGGAGGAAGTGGGTGAACAGCAGGAGGAGAGAGGAGGAAGAAGTGGAAGAAAAGCAGATAGAGGAAGAGGAGGAAGAAGGAAAAGAGGAAGAAGAGAAAGAAGGAAGAGGACATGGAGGAAGAGGAGGAAGAAGAAGAGAAAGAAGAGGGCATGGAGGAAGAGGAGGAAGATGTAGGGTAAAAGGGCCAGTCAAAAAGAAACACACCCTGACCCTGAAACCAGAGCCAAAGGTAAAGAATGGCCAGTGAAAGAAACACACTTTGGCCCTGAAACCAGAGCCAAAAAACCACACTCTGCCCCTGACAAACTCTGCACAAAAACTAGCCAATCACTGAGCAGGAAAACCAATCCTTGAACACGAAATCCAGCCAATCTCTGAGCTTGTCCAAATTCAGGGACTGAAATCTGACCAATTCCCATCCTGAAACTCTTCACCCTGCAAAGACTGTGCCCCTAAGAAGTTTATATAAGCCCTGCACCTGCTCAGCTGTTCCCCACCCTGGCATAGGCAGCCACCCACCTGGATTCTTCCCAATAAATCTCTTGGATAAGGTTTCACCTGGGGGAGTAGAGTTGTTACACTCTGGAGGACCTGAGCAGATCTGTTACTATTTCCCTGGGGAAAGCCTCCCCTGCTGGAGCAGAATTGTTACATTGGGGAAACCTTTCCCAGGAGCAGAGGTGCAAGCTACTCTGTTGTTTACTGTGACTTTGTGATAATCTTTGGCTCCAGGCTGCTAGGAGCCCTTTCCATCTGAGCTGTAATGCTTACAGAAGAGGGGGGGGGGGGAGGAAGAAGAGGAACTAGGCAATGGGGCAAGGCTCTGACACCAGGACCCAGCTGCTTAAAGAGGCATTATAACATAATTAGGAAAATAAATGTCCGGGACAGTGGTCAATTAAAAGGTAAAGTTCTTAACTATTACACTATGATCCAAATAAACCCTGCAGATTTAAAAGGAAAAAAATGATCACAGCGACCATACTCCCAAGGGTCAAATAAGTGGGGTAGGAGGCAGCAGAGGTCTGTTTTCATTTCATCTGGAGAGTGCAGATTCCTCCACATCGACTTGTACTTGATGACACACATCAGCACCGTCTATGAAAACACCAAAACAGCATTCTGTTGTCGCAACTTCTGGTGGAGGTGGGGAGGAGGTAGGGAGATGGTGGGGAGGCATAATCGGCCCAAATGGAGATTCTGAGAGGATTTGTTCGCTTGTTGAGAAAGGATCTCACTATGTCACCCAGGCTGGCAGGGCAGTCAAGATACTGTCCTCTTCAAAGTTAGAATTCTGAGGAAGGTTTTCTTGGAGATGAGTCTTCAGCCGCATGAAGATCCACTCTAAGGGAGCTCCATTCCAAGACTGCGAGCAGACCTTGAGCATAGCATCTGGCTCCTCCTCCTAGCGGTGCACATGTTGGACACTTGAATGCCCAGTAGTTCATGAGCCTGGCACGCGCACTGAGCACTGTCGGTTGCCTGAAGTGATTGGTGCCCAGGTCCACTCTGGAGCATGCGCACACGGCGTTCCTTGGCAACGACAGTTCTGCCAACTGCCTAAGAGGTGGAGGGATGTTAAACTTGGGGCTTCTCTGTGGGCGCATCCTGGCGAGATTCCGAGACTTGGTTGGCTCTGCATTAGTACTGGAAGTGGCTAACATTGGGACCCAGAGGTATTGGGTTCCTGTGAGCACTGCACTAAGGCTGTTAACGGGAGAAGGGAAGGCAATATAAGCAAGAGTCCAGGGTGAAGGGCCGCAGTCTGAGTCATGAAGAAGATCTTCAAGGGCCATTTGCCCTGGGGCTTCCTGGGCTTTAGAAATGCCAACGCTGAGAACCAAGAATGGCACAGGTACCTCACGGGCTACATACCTGTGAAGAAGATACACAAAGCTGCAAGCATGGGAGACATAACCCAAGTGCAGAGAATGCTCGAATTTGGGGATGTGGACGTGAACGTTACAGACCGGAAAAAAAGGTCAGAGGGCGCAGGGTGGGGGTGGCCCGGAACAGGTATGAGTGAGTGGCAGCGGCGTCCTAGGAGAGGTCTTGGCCCCTAAATACTGGAGAAAGGAGGCCGAGGCCTGCTTTCACAGGGGACGCTGGGCTTTCTCCCCACCACGGGCTTCTCAGCACCTGAAAACTGCACACTGTGGATGGGTCTAGAGTCTAGGCATTCTTAATGAGAAGCAAAGAAGAAGAGAAAGAAGGAAGACTTACTTCCTTCTTAGTTGGTCTCCAACCCCCATAATATTCTGCTTTCAGAGCGCTTTACTGACAGTTTAAATGTGATTTCACCCACACAGTTGAGATACACAGCATTTTCTGTAAATGTGCACATGAACGAACTGCTTGTTGCTGTGGAATCCCAGGACAAAACTTCATTCAATAAAATCCCATATTCATTTTATCTCTCGGGAACTAGGGATTACCTGTTACTTCCTGAGGGACCTTACATGGCAGCTGAAGCGAGAGGCTATTTATCTTCAGAGTCGGTTATTCAGCGTGGCCATCTTCACTTACCATCTACTGATCAGCTATTAGTCCTTCTGGCTCCTAAGTGGGATAGTTTGATTAGCAGCGGTCTTCATCAGAGGGTGCGTGACGCTCTCAACTTCCCACAAGAGCCCCACTAGCTTCAGTTGCTTCCTTGATGCTGAAGCGGATTGTTCCCTGGAGACTTTCTCAGTTCTGAGACTATGGAAGCAGTGCAGCTTGCCAGTGTGGTCCCTACTCCAGGCAGACCTCAGTCAACAAGCCGTTCCAAATCTCCCATTGTCTCTGCTGTGATGCCATCCCCGCTGGGATCCTCCAGGTTTAACTGTGCTCTCTTCTCAGCACTGCTGAGTAGAAAGAAAGAAATTCCAATAGGTTCCTCTGCTTTGGAGGAAAAGTGGCCCACTAGCTTCAGTTGCTTCCTTGATGCTGAAGCGGATTGTTCCCTGGAGACTTTCTCAGTTCTGAGACTATGGAAGCAGTGCAGCTTGCCAGTGTGGTCCCTACTCCAGGCAGACCTCAGTCAACAAGCCGTTCCAAATCTCCCATTGTCTCTGCTGTGATGCCATCCCCGCTGGGATCCTCCAGGTTTAACTGTGCTCTCTTCTCAGCACTGCTGAGTAGAAAGAAAGAAATTCCAATAGGTTCCTCTGCTTTGGAGGAAAAGTGAGGGCAGTCCCTGTTGCTGCCTAGTCTTACCGGCTTAACGCTGTACAGTAGCTCTCGGGCATGCTCTCTCTCACAGGACTGCTCTGCACTACGCCTGCGCTCACGGCCAGGCTGAAATGGCGGCCCTCTTGCTATGGTATGAATGCAACATTGAAGCCCGAGACAGCGACCTAAGTACAGCTCTGATCAAGGTAATTAGGGCCGACAGGTGCAGCCGTAGACGGAGGAGTATAACTCCTGATATCCAGGTGTGGGAGGCCTGTACCCCATCATGTGGGAGGCGGACATGGGGCCCGTAGTACTGTAGTACTGGAGGCAGAGGCTTGAGGACTGTGCCACACAAACCCAGGACATGCAGGTTTCATTACAGCCTGGGATACATGAGAACACAGTCTCAAAACTTTTTTTTAAACTTGAATAAAAATGAATTTCTGACATTTAAATGTAACTATTTGGTGGAACTTGTGGAAAGATTATCTCGAATTACTTTAGCTGACAGTCTTTCCCTTGGGACAATATCCACAGGCAGCACAGCGCCAGCACGAGGAATGTGTAAAGGTTCTCCTGGAAAACGGTGCTGACTCAAATGCCATTGATGCAAATCAAAACACGGCTCTCCACTATGCAGTCTACAACAACAGCACCTCCATAGCTGCCAAACTTCTGGAGTTCGGAGCAGACACTGAAATTAAGGCAAAGGTAACACCCATCTTTATTTCCCAGATAGTTTAAAGGCATTCTCCTGGAACCATTTCCACATATAGAAGCTAAAGTGAGCATTCCTTAACTAAAAATGGTTTATGTATCCACAAAAAATATTTGAGAAAACTGTATTAATATAAGTATAAGAAGCTTGCAGAATACCAAATAGACTAGACAAAAAAAAAAACTCCCCATAACACATAGTAATCAAAACACTAAACATACAGAATAAAGAAAGAATATTAAGAGCTGCAAAGGAAAATCCAAATAACATATAAAGGCAGACCTATCAGAATTACACCTGACTTCTCAGTGGAGATCTGAAAGCTAGAAGGTCATGGACAGATGTTTTGCAGACACTTAGAGACCATGGATGGAAGCTTAAACTACTATACCCATCAAAACTTTCAATCACCATAGACAGAGAAAACAAGATATTTCATAACAAAACCAGATTTAAAAATACCTATCCACAAATCCATACCTACATCTCTAGTACCTACAGAAAGTACTAAAAGGAAACTACAACCCAAGAAAGTTAGCTGCATCCATGAAAACACAGGCAATAAATAATCTCACATCAGCAAAACCAAAAAGAGAAACGCACACACACACACACACACACACACACACACACACACACACTATCACCAAAACAAAAAAATAACAGGAATTAACAATCATTGATCATTAATATCTCTTAATATCAATGGACTCGATTCACCTCTAAAAAGAAACAGACTGATGGAATGGATAAAAAAATAGGATCCATCCTTCTGCTTCGTACCAGAAACATTCCTCAAATTCAAAGACAGGCATTCCCTCAGAGCAAAGCATTGAGAAAAGATTTTACAACCAAATGGACCTAAGACTCAAGCTGGTGTAGCTATCCTAATATCTAGCAAAATGGGCTTTAAACTAAAATTAATCAAAAGAAATGAAGAAGGATATTTCACATTCATCACAGGAAAAAAATCCATCAAGATGAAGTTTCAATTCTGAACATTTACACTCCAAACACAAGGGCACCAGCATTTGTAAAAGAAACATTACTAATGCTTAAATCACATACAAACCCCACACACTAATAGTTGGAGACTTCAACACCCCACTCTCACCAATGGACAGGTCTGCCAGACAGAAACTTAACAGAGAAATAAGGGAACTAACAGATATTATGACCCAAATGGACTTAACAGGCATCTATAGAACATTCCACCCAAACACAGAATATACCTTCTTCTCAGCACCTCATGGAACAATCTCTAAAATTGACCACATACTCGGTCACAAAACAAACCTCAACAGATACAAAAAAGTTGGAATAACCCCATGTATCTTATTAGATCAACATGGAAAAAAGTTAGAATTCAACAACACAAACTACAGAAAGCCTACAAACCCATGGAAACTGAAAAACTCTCAACTGAATTACTACTGGGTCAAGAAAGAAAGAAATGAAAGATTTCCTAGAATTCAATGAAAATGAATGCACAACATACCCAAACTTATGGGACACTGTTGACTGAGTTTCTGTCCTGCCTGATTCCCACAGTCATTAAGTCCCAAAGAAATCACACAGAGGTCTACATTAACTATAAACTGATTGGCCCATTAGCTCAGGCTTCTTCTTAACTCATAACGTATATTAGCCCATTATTCTAGTATATGTTAGCCACATGGCTCAGTACCTTTTTCAGTGAGGCAATCACATCTGGCTTCTTCTGGGACTGGGCCAGGACTCCAGAACAGGACCTTCTTCTTCCCAGAATTATCCTGTTCTCCTTGACCTGCCTTTATTTCCTGCTGGTTGGGGGGGCTGATAATCTTATGGCGACCTAAAGAAAATTTAGAATATGATCAAGTCCTAACTGGACTATCCTGTGAGTCTTGATCATCTCAGGCAGCAGTCTTGAATCTGTTCTCGATGTAGAACTCAGATATCTGAGGCATCTGTTTCTATTAGAGATTTCTCAGGTGGTTTTCCTTAATCAAATCTGATTTTTCTTAACTCAGAATGAATCCACAGTCTTATTTCCTGTGGAAACAAAAGCAAAACTTCTTCTCCAAAGTAACATACCTTTTGACTTCAATTTTGAAGTCAGGGTACTTTCAAAGTACCTATCTTGGATTAATTCAGCAGCATTTATAAACAAGTATCTTTTGGCAGCTGTTGTACCTTCCTCAGCATTCAAACAACTAAAAGAGAACATAATAACATACAGTATCAAGATTCTCTGTGTGTTTTCCATCTTTACATGGCTTTATTTTATTTTATTATTATTATTATTTTTTTTGGTTTTTCGAGACAGGGTTTCTCTGTGGCTTTGGAGCCTGTCCTGGAACTAGCTCTGTAGACCAGGCTGGTCTCAAACTCACAGAGATCCACCTGCCTCTGCCTCCCGAGTGCTGGGATTAAAGGCGTGCGACATGGCTTTATTTTAAACTCTATTTCTTTTATTTTTAGTTTTTGGCTTTTTGAGAAAGGATTTCTGTGTATCTTATCCTGGAACTCACTCTGTAGACCAGGCTGTCCTTGAACTCAAAGAGATTTGCCTGTCTCTGCCTCCCAAGTGCTGGGATTAAAGGTGTGTGCTACCACACCTTGAACTCACAGAGGTCTGCTGCCTCTGTCTCCCAAGTGTTGAAATTAAAGGTGTGTACCACCATACCCAACTACTCTCTTTCTTTCTTTTTTATTTTAAGGACTTTAACCTTTTTCTTTTCTCTCCCAAGCCTGCATATATTTTAACACATTGTAAATCATTTAGAGGTTTTCTTCATCTTTGAATCTCTCTTTACTGTATATCTCTCTTTTTCTGACCACTTGAGTTTTTAATTTGCTAAGCAATATGAAGAGGATTAAAGCCATGGCTTTGATGGCTGATCCAGCCCATTTCTTAGCTTTCTGAGATTCCAGCCTCATGGCAGAGGTACCAGCTATAGCCAGGTCTATTGCCACAACTCTATGGCATTTCAAGGTCACTACCAGCAAGCAAGCTGCAACAATGTGCTCACAAACCACACTCAAATGCTCTGTAGCTAGACCTCAGCAAGAGATGCTGAGGAAATCAGAGAATCATCAGGTCATACTTCAAAAACCTGTACTCCACAATATTGGAAAATCTAAAAGTAATGGACAATTTTCTTGATAACTACCACATACCAAAGTTAAATTAAGACCAGATAACCAAATTAAATAGACCTGTAACCCATAAGGAAATAGAAATAGTCATCAAAAGCCTTCCCCCAAAAAAAGCCTAGGGTCAGATTGTTTGAGCAGAGACTTCCACCAGAATTTCAAAGAACAGCTAATACTGATACCCCTCAAATGTTCCATGCAATAGAAGCAGAAGGAACACTGCTAAACTCTTTTTACGAGGCTACAGTTACCCTCATACCAAAACCACACAAAGATACAACTAAGAAAGGGAATTACAGACCAATCTCCCTCATGAACATTCATGCAAAAATATTCAATAAAATACTGGCAAACTTAATCCAAAAGCACATCAGAAACATCACCCACCATGATCAAGTAGGCTTCATCCCAGAGATGCAGGGATGGTTTAACATACAAAAAACTGCCAATGTAATCTACCATATAAGCAAACTGAAAGAAAAAACCCATATAATCATCTCATTAGATGCTGAAAAATCCTTCAATAAAATCCAACTCCCCTTCATGATAAAGGTCTTGAAGACATCAGGGATACAAGGAACATTCCTAAACATAAAAAGGCAACATACAGCAAGCCAACAGCCAATATCAAACTAAATGGAGAGAAACTCAAAAGCAATTCCACTAAAATAGGAAAAAGACAAGGCTGTCTACTCTCTCCATATCTATTCACTATAGTACTTGAAGTTCTAGCTAGAGCAATAAGACAACAAAAGGAGATAAAGGGAATACAAATTAGAAAGAAAGAAGTCAAACTTTTGCTATTTGCAGACATGACAGTATACACAAGTGGCCCCCAAAATTCTACCAGGGAGCTCCCATAGCTAATAAATACCTTTAGCTATGTAACAGGATACAAGATTAGCTAAAAAAAAAAATCAGTAGTCCTTTTATATATAGATGATAAATGGGCTGAGAAAGAAATCAGAGAAACATCAAGTGTCACAATAGCCACAAACAACATAAAATATCTTCAGGTAACTGTAACCAAACAAGTGAAAGACCTGTATGACAAGAACTTTAAATTGTTGAAGA
Source organism: Microtus oregoni (assembly GCF_018167655.1). Taxonomy (NCBI): domain Eukaryota; kingdom Metazoa; phylum Chordata; class Mammalia; order Rodentia; family Cricetidae; genus Microtus; species Microtus oregoni. Next base: position 17,051 of record NW_024543223.1, on the reverse strand, counting down.
AAGAAATTGAAGAAGATATCAGAAAATGGAAAACTCTCCCATGCTCAAGGATTGGTAGGATTAACATAGTAAAAATTGCAATATTAGCAAGTAAATCTACAGATTCAATGCAATACCAACGAAAATCATAACACAATTCTTCACAGACCTTGAAAGAACAGTACTCAACTTCATATGGAAAACCAAAGAACCCAAAATAGCTAAAACAATCCTGTACAATAAAGGAACTTCTGAAGGTGTCACCATCCCTGACTTCAAGATCTACTATAGAGGTATAGTAATAAAAACAGTTTGGTATTGGCATAAAACAGACATGTGGATCAATGGAATCAAATTGAATACCCTGACACAAACCCACACACATATGAACACCTGATTTTGACAAAGAAGCCTAAATTATACAATGGAAAAAAGAAAGCATCTTCAACAAATTGTGCTGGCATAACTGGATGTCTGCATGTAAAAGAATGCAAATAGATCCATGTCTATCACCCTGCACAAAACTCAAGTCCAAGTGGATCAAAGAGCTCAACATAAATCCAATTACATTGAACCTGATAGAAGAGAAAGTGGGAAGTAGCCTTGAATGCATTGGCACAGACTATACTTCCTGAATATAACACCAGTAGCACAGATACTGATATCGACAATTAATACATGAAACCTCTTGAAACTGCAAAGCAAAGGACATGGTCAACAAGACAAAATAACAGCATACAGAATGGGAAAAGATCTTTAACAACCCATCATCTGACAGAGGGCTAATCTCCAAAAAGAACTCAAGAAACTAGACAACAAAATATCAAGTAACACAATTTAAAAATGGGGTATAGGTCTAAACAGAGAATTCTCAACAAAAGAAACTCAAATGGCCAAAAGACATTTAAGGAATGCTCATCAGGAAAATGCAAATCAAAACAACTCTGAGATACCATCTTACACCTGTCAGAATGGCCAAGGTAGTACTACTTCTCCCTAGTTTTTGGCAAAGACAGATAAACACCAGTGGAGAGAGCTTGCACCCCCATTTGGGGAGTTAAAACTGTGTAGATGGAAGAGCTGATACTCAATACTGCCCTGTCTGGGGTCGCTCTGCAGAGACCCTAAATGGATTTCCTTGTAGAGGGCCAGACTGCTGAATTGCCCCATAACATTTTGGGGGGCCTGAGGAAGGCCCCTCTGCCAATTTCCCTGCAGGGGATTCCCTTGGTATTCCTTTTTTGATTTACATCCATTAGCCCAATGTTTTTCTCTTTTTTTGGTCCCCAGGCTTATTCCTTTATCAGGACACTGCTTGATCTCATGCCCCATCTGACTACACCCAAAGCAACTTCCAGGAGATCTGTTAATTCTCCCTCTCCCTGGGCCTTGATTTCTTTATCAGAAGAGAACATCCTTAACTATTTTTCCCTGTGATGTAGCAGCCATGGCTAAGCCCTGACTATATGAGGGCCCAGTATTTGAACAAAGGTGAATATAATCAGAGATGTTGTCTTTCTTTCTAAAAGGTCTCAAAGCAGCCTGATAGGCAGCATTAGCATTCTCATACACTAGCTCGTTAGCAAAGGCCTAGATTCTCCATCCCCAATTCACCTGCCTGTTGTTGACATTAGCCTAGAGACAAAGACCTAAAATAATCCATCAGGTTCCTGCCTTATTTTTGACAAGTCCTCAGTATATTTTCCAGAAGATGGAAACTTATTTCAGGCCTTCTTGGCAGCTGCACTGATCTGGGCATACACTGCCACACCATAATTTAACTGCTGATCTGTCTCCTGATAAATGCCTTCTCCAGCGAGCATATCAAAAGTAATGGGAATTTATTGGGACCACTTTATTTCAGCTGTGACTTGACATTGTTCAGCAAATTCAGTTTTCCACAACAGGTAGTCCCTGCCTGACAGGCAAGCTTTGGCCATCTGTTTCTGATCTCCGGGAGGCAAGGTCTCTACAGCCATGTTTTCTAACAGAGTTTGTGTAAAAGGAGCAGGGGACCTATATGGAGAACAGACTATTTTAAATTCCTTGAGTTGTTTAAATGGGATTGACACATGCACCCTGACTAAATTTCCCTGAGTGTCCAATTGCTCCATCACTGGAATCATCGGAAACCTTGCACATCCTCTTCTCTGCTAACTGCCGCTCTAATACTAGCTTGTGGATGAGATGCATGACTAACGGTGAGTGTTGCCATGTTCCAGGAGGTCTTTGCAACATAGACAGCCCCCTAAGTGGATCTAAACCAGCTGCTACAGTAGGCAGAAGAGTGCCCTTCCGAAAAGACTTGCAGAATCTCATTTTTATTTTAAAGGATAGCACCACATCTCTCAAGCCCTTTAGCTCCGGCTCAATCTCACCACAAGGTTTCTACCTCTCGTCATTCATGGTCAGACATGAGGAAGGGCTTCTTCCTCAAGCCCAGCAGTCAAACTGATCATCACCAAACAGCTCCTCTGGCAGTGTGGAGGGTTTTGCTTCTAACTGTTCCAGAGGGAAATACCTCCTGCCATTCAGGGCACAAATCCAAACTGTGCCACATAAATGCCCACAGACTAAGCATCCACTGGGACTCCTCCAGGATTATACTCATCATGTTGTTGGATTTTCACTCCAATTCTCTCGCGTGTGTCTGCATCCAAGGTCCCGTGCTCAGGAAGCTAAAGGCACACCTGCTCTACAAACTCAGAAAGTTTCTGTGCTTGCTGCTGCTCTACTTCAGCTCCTCTGGGCTGTTAAAATATATTTAAGCAAATGTATAAACAGCTGGCTACTATTACCCTCCCCGTATTTACAGCTTTCCTCCAAGTTACTCACAGCGCTTCCTCTTTGCTATTATCTGAGCCCCTTTCACCTGTACTGTCCTTCACTTAGGTTTTTAGGTCTCCTTTGTCAGGACCTGCCGACCTGTTGAACATGCCTGAAAAGGGGAGTGAGGACTGAGAAGAGAAAGAGACAAGAGACAGAAGATAGAGTCAGGAGGGCTCTCAGTAAATACTGTAGCCACCTCGAATTTATTTCTCATTGTCCTTTTATACCCCAAAAAAGAGGAGGACAAAAGACTTCAAGGAACAAACAAAAGCAATCATCTCCTTAATTGTCAAAACACATCTAGTGACCACACCTTTGGTTAAACATCCTGTCATTTGGCCTTGGCAAACTTGAACTCTTTGATCTTGAGTCAAGATGGGAATAGAGTCACTGTGAACTTCTACAATCAACCTACAATCCGCAGCCCCAGAGAGGCTAGATAGCAAAGAGGGCCCAAAGAGGGATGCGTGGATTTCCCTGGGAAGGGGAAATAGAAGAGATCTCCTGGATAAACTGGGGTGGGGGTGGAGGGATGGGAACTTGAGGGAGCAAGAGCTGGGTTGGAGGCTGGATGGAGGGGGGAAGTAATAAAAGAGGATGACCCCAGCTAAGAATCCTAGCAATACTATAGAGGGTGCCTAAACTGGCCATCTGCTATAATCAGATTGATTTCCTAACTGTCATCAGAGATAATCTATTCAGAAACTTAGGGAAGTAGAGGTAGAGATTCACAGCCAAGCACTGGACTGAGCTTTGGGAGTCTTGCTGATGAAAGGGAAAAGGGATTGTATGAGCCAGGGGGGTCATGATGGGGGAACTTACAGAGATAACTGACCTGAGCTCATGGGAGCTCATGAACTCTGGACTAACAGTTAGGGAGACTCCATGGGACCAATCTAGGTCTTCTGCATGTGTATGACAATGTGTCACTTAGTCTCTTTGTAAGACTACCAGTAGAGAGATCAGGACCTGTCTTTTTGGGACCCTGTTCTACATGCTGGATTATCTTGCCCAGCTTTGATGCAAGGAGAGGAGCTTGGTCCTGCCTCACCCTGATGTGCCATGCTTTGTGCAGGCCCATGGGAGGCCTGTCCCTTTCTGAATGGAGATGGAGGAGGAGTAGAAGGGGAGGGGCGTAGATGGGAAGGGGGGGGGGATCCGGAAGAGAGGAGGAAGGGGAAACTTCAGTTGGTATGTAAAATAAATAAAAAATATTATTTAAATAAAATAAAATAAGAAATAGCCAATCTCTTTTAAAAGTTCAAGTCTTTCAGCATAAACAATTCAATGTCCAACTATCTGGGTTTCACTGGAGATCTTCTGGAGTCCTCCAAAGAGTCTGGGTCACTTCTCAAGCTCTGCCCTCTGCAACACACATAGTTTATCTTCTAGGCTCCAGTTAGCTCCACTCCATTGCTGCTGCTGGTCTTCCAATGGTACTGGCATCTCCAAAATGCTGGGGCCCCTTGCTGCAACTGGGCTGCACTTCACCAATAGCCTCTCATAGGCTGTCTTCATGGTGTAAGGCTTCAACTTCTTTGCATGACTCCTTTAGCCTGGGCCTTCGACTACACTGAGGCTGCACCTGTACCAATGGCCTCTCCTGGCCTCTCACAGTGCCAAGTCTCAGCTGCTCTCCATGACCCTTCATGCCTTCAAAACCAGTATCATCTGGGTGATCCTTACACATTACCAAGTCTGGCTACCAACATGTGGTACAACCTTGGTCACCTCTGGAACAGATCTTCCCTGTGCTCTCAGGAAACACTCACCAGAAGAGTTCTGTGAAGCTAGTCTCAATCACCACTAATTTGTTAGCTCCATCATCAACTGTCCCTTTACAGCAAAATTTTGCTTCAGTAGTTCGGGTATTATGTTAATCTCAGCTGACTCTTCAGCCCCAGCTAACCAGAACCATATCATCTAATTCAAAACAGCAAATGGCCCTGGTAGAGTCTCTAATACTGCCTCTGAAGTTCACAGGCCGGGCCTCCATTTTCTCAACATTCTTATCTTCCAAGTTCCACAGAACGCCCCACAGAACTCTATTTGTTTTTTTTAATTAATTAATTTATTTATACAATATTCTTTCTGCGTGTATGCCTGAAGGCCAGAAGAGGGCACTAGACCTCATTACAGATGGTTGTGAGCCACCATGTGGTTGCTGGGAATTGAACTCAGGACCTTTGGAAGAGCAGGCAATGCTCTTAACCGCGGAGCCATCTCTCCAGCCTCCCCCCCCCCCCCCCCGAACTCTTAACACTCAAACTTCTAGCCCAAAGTTCCAAATTCCTTCCACAAACCTCACCAAAACATGGTCAGGTCTGTTACAGCAATGCCCTACTTCTGGTACCAATCTGTCTGCATTAGGATTTCTTTTGCTGTGATGAAACACCAGGACCAGCAAGTTGGCGAGGAAGGGGTTTATTTGGCTTACACTTTAGCATTGCTGCTCATCACTGAAGAAAGAAGTCAGGACAGGAACTCAAGCAGGGCAGGATCCTGGAGCAGGAGCTGATGCAGAGGCCATGGATCAGTGCTGCTGACTGGCTTGCTTCCCATGGCTTGCTCAGGCTACCTTCTTTTTTTATTTTAGTTTTTATAAAAAGGAAACAAACTGTCTTTTTTTCATTTTACATACAAATCCCAGTTCCCACTACCTCCCCTCCTCCCATCACTTCCACCTTTTCCCCCACCCCCATCCACTCCTCAGAGGGGATAAGGCATATTGCTTTGAGGAAGGACCAAGGCCCTCCCTGCTATATCTAGGCTGAGCAAGGTGTCCATCCAAAGAGAATGGGTTCCAAAAAGTCTGCCCAAGCAATTGGGAAAAATCCTGGTGCCACTGCCAGTGGCCCTGCAGTGTGCCCCAACCATACACTGTCACCCACATTCACAGGGTCTAGTTTGGTCCTTCCCTGTCTGACCAGAGTTGGTGAGCTCCCATTAGCTCAGGTAAGCTGTTTCAGTGAGTGTCCCCATCATGGTCTTGACCTCTTTGCTCATATTCCCACTCTTCTCACTCTTCAACTGGACTTTGGGAGCTCCGTCCAGTTCTCCGCTGTCAGTCTGGATTCTTATAGAATCCAGGACCAGCAGCCCCAGGGACGGCACCACCTGCCATGGGCTGGGCCCTGCCCCAATGATCACTAAATGAGAAAATGCCTTCCAGCTGGATCTCAAGGAAGCATTTCCTCAGCTGAGGCTCCTTCCTCTGATGACTCCAGTTTGTGTGGGAGTTGTCAACTGTTCTTGTTTTCACAGAATGGCTACACACCGCTTATACTGGCAGTGCTGGAAAACAAACTGGAGATGGTGGAGCTGTTGTTACGGGCCGCGGCCAATATAAACGCCCTGGATAACTACAAGAGGTACCTTCAAAACCCTTTTCAATCCTTCCAACATTCTAGAGTGGTTGTGATAATTTAAAACATCAATACTAAATTCATAAGAATTTAGCTTACACTTATAGGAAACACATTAAAACAAATTAACAGGTAGGTAGAAATTAACTGTTCAACTTTGTCTGTCTCTCACACATTCAAAACTATGGCAGGGCTCACATTTCCTAATATTGACTGATCTTTGTTACTTGAAGTCGACTTTTTAGTCATATGATTTTATATTAACTAAAATAGTTTCATATTAGCCTTATTTTTAGAAATGTAAACTGCTAGTTTAAGATTCCAATGAAAGGGGGCTGGAGAGATGGCTCATTGGTTAAGAGCATTGCCTGCTCTTCCAAAGGTCCTGAGTTCAATTCCCAGCAACCACATGGTGGCTCACAACCATCTGTAATGGGGTCTGGTGCCCTCTTCTGGCCTGCAGGCATACACAGACAGAATATGGTATACATAATAAATAAATAAATAAAAAAAAAAGATTCCAATGAAATTCTTAACAATTTTACAGTATTTCCCACCTCTGTCTCTTGCATACATTTCCTCTAAAATTCTGTATTAGTGAGAAATACTTTTGAAAATTGTTTTATATCTTTGATGGCTCTTTGCTTTAAGTTGCTTTGTTTGAAGAATATCAGTGTTGGATTATCTCCAAATGACCAGACTGCATCTTATTAGATTATTAATCAATGTCTCCCCGTCCTTCTCTGATTTATGTTGATGTGTTCAGCTTGTCACTAGTCTGACCAAATATAGAAGAAACCATTTAATGGAGGAAAAATTTATTTTGCGTCACAGTTTCACGGGCTCCAATCCACGGTGGGCTAGAGTTACCTTGGAGCCAGAGTAAGGTAGATTATTACAGGAAGTGGGGGCATGAAGCAGGGGAAGGTCTCATCTCCTTAAAGCCAGGACACAGAAAAACAGGAAGGTACCCTGACAAGGCAAACCCTTCAAAGGACACGGCCTAGTGACCCAGGTCCTTCCCCAGAACCCGCATGCTAATAGACAAGCTACCAACAATCTCACAAATGAATTCATATACAGATGCCGTTAGCACCATGTGATCTAATCACCTCAGTGGTGCAACCTCCTCGGGCCAACTCCTCAGCCCTTAAAACTTGAGTCGATGTCCACTCATTGGACTGGCATGTACAGAGGAACTCACCTAGCTCCACCCGAGTAAACTTCCAGTAATGAAAGCAGGTTCTAAGAGATGGATAAAGACAACTTAGCTTCCTCCTCACAAGACTGGGTTTATCTGTGCCTTCCTGATTAATGCATGGCCTCACAAACATTACTTATCACCAAATATATTTTCTGAGGTGAACATAAGGATATATTCCTTTTTATCATTTATCTTATTTATATGCATGAATGTTTTGCTTGAATGGATACATGTGCACCATTTGTCTGTCTGGTGCTCATAGAGACAAAAAGAGGGCATCAGATTCCCTGGAATTGGGGTCACAGTTTTGCACCATCATAACTGGGTCTGAAACTGGGCCTTCTCTACAAGAGCATTAAGTGCTCTTAGCTATGGAGCTAGCTCTCTAGTCTGCCAAAATCAGGATAATATTCTTGAAGAGTTGTTTTCACATGTCTATGTAGCATTGATATCAGCACCTAGCTCAAGGTAGTCAGACTCATTAACCAAATCACTGTTACCAAAAATTATCTTTAATTTTAAAGTTCTATTTATTTTTTATGTTTATGAATGTTTTGTCTGCATAGATTTCTGTGTATCACATACATGTCTGGTACCCAAGGAAGTCAGAAGTGGGTGTAAGATCACTGGGAGCAGGAGCTAATATGATTGTGAGCCACCATGTGGGTGCTGAGAACAGAACCCAGGTCCTCTGCAAGAACAAACAAGTGTTTTTAACCACGGAGCCATTTCTCCAACCTGCTATTATCTTTACTACTAATATTTTATATTAATAACTTTTGAAATAACACCAATAACTTTTCCTTGTTTGGCCTGTTGCTGACTATGAATTACAGTCTATTACATCAGGCTGGGGAAGTCATGGAGACATCTTCATTTAATTTCGCCCACTTCAGGTAAATGATCTAGGCATAGCACTAGCCCCTGCATGGCATGGAATTCTACTGAGCAGCACAGCAGTGGTGCAGGAGGGCTCTGGGTTCTCCCCTTTAGCATTAGAGGTAACAAAGATCAGTGAATGAGATCCCCCCTATGGTTTTGTCTGTTCTTAACTGCTAATGACTACTCTAACACACAGGCTACAGGGGAACTCAGACAGTTGTTTATATGACTTTAAGAAAGTGTGCCAGGAAGCCCGGTGTTGGTGGCACTAGCCTGGTCTATCTAATAAGTGCCAGGACAACCAGGGCTATGTCTCAAAATAAATACATAAACAGACGGACAAGTAAATAAAGTGAAGTGTGTCAGGGTAACATTACATTTGTTGTTTTAGGTCTGCCCTCATCCATGCTGTGAGAGCTCAGTCTAGAGACATGATCGGCTTTCTTCTCCAGCAGGGTGCAGATGCGTCTTTGGTGGATGTCTACGGGGCAACTGCACAGAGTTACACTGTTTTTGAAACCTTTCAAGTGTAAGTGTTTATATTACAGTACTGGCTAGCTTCAAGTTGATATTTTTAGTAGTTATAACCACCCCATCCTTATATATCCAATGAGATTTCACAGTCCAGTCTGTGGCATGGCCATGAGTTAGTGGACTTCATGGACCAGAAGCCAAGCAAACACTGGACTAGGTTGGAGGAGGGACAGGTACAGAGTTCTCTATCTTAGGACCTTGACTTTGGCAGCACTGGCGACTGAACTGAGATTCGCAACTGCTTGGTATGGTCTCCCCTGCGCTAGACCCCCAGGCCCTGTCTCAGGAGGGCTAAGTCCTTTACTTAGGATCAGAGCACCACTCTTCCACTCCGATCCTAAGACCCACACAAGGTGTATAGATAGTGTTCCGGCTTTACGTGGCCTTATTGGTTGTTTGGGTTTTTTAATGTCAAAATTAGCAGAAAATGTGGCTATCTTCTCCTGAGTTCTCTCCCTCAATATTGTTCTTTTTTTCAGTTTTTAAAATATTATTTTTATATGTATGGGTGTTTTGCTTGCATGTATGTCTATGAATCTCTTGCATGACTGATGCCCACAGAGGCCAGAAGAGGGTGGAACTGGAGTTACACACAGCTGTGAGCTGCCAGGTGACTGTTAGGATCAAAGCTGGGTCTTCTGCAAGAGCAGTGTTCTTAACCACTGGGCCATCTCTCCAGCCCCTGGCGTTTATAGTTTTTAATGTTTGACGCTTTCTTTCTGGCAAGAGATGCCCAATAACAACGGACAGGCTTTCCTTTGATTCTTCTACATTTAGACTTCTGATTAACGTTTTCAAGGGTTTTCTCAGCCGGGGCAATTCAGGCAGCAAAAGCAACAAGAACCAGTCCTTGAACCCTCAGCTCATCTTTAAAGAGAGGACATTGTACAAATAGATAATCCTGTCACTCCTGGCCGTGGAATCCAGAGGGAGTGTTCCTTGAGAACATTCTAGACTGAGAGAAGTAGAAGCTAGAAGCAGAAAGAGGAACCTGCAAGCTTGATTGTTTCAGAAGTTGACATAGAAACAAATAAAAACTGCCATATAGCTGGCTGTGGTGGTGCACTCAGGGGGCAGAGGCAGGCAGATCTCAAAGTTGGAGGCCAACCTGGTCTACAGAGTGAGTTCCCGGACAGGCAGGGCTGTTACACAGAGAAACTCAAATAAACTTAACCAAACCAAAATAAAACAAAAAACTAGATGGCTTACTTTTCCTAGGACTTAAAAAAAAAACTTCTAGCTCTCCTCTCACTGTAGTCTTTGCTCTGCAGGCTTTCCAAAGGCCCCAGTTCTACAACAAGAGAGGACAGATATAATTCTGATGCCAAGGTAAAAAGCTGATTTGTCATGCTGACTTTTTGATTTGGGGCTCTGGGGATTTGGTTCAGTGGTGGGGTGTTTGCCTGGCTAGTATAAGGGCTAGGTTTGGTCCTCAGCTCCGAGTGGGGGACATGTGCTGTAAATTTGTTCTCTCTCTCTCTCTCTCTCTTCTAATAGCAAAGTTGACTTGGGAAGAGGCTTTAACATAGATTTTTATGCGCAAACATTAATTCAAAGAGGGGGTGGGGTAGGAGACAGAACAATAGTCTGAAAACTTGTGTGGCCTTTCTCAATGAAGAGTCAGACTTGTTTTACAAATAGCCCTATATACAATCTTGGTGGCTTCTGAGGTGACATTGTTCAGGGGTTTGGTGTGCTGGCTGGTTTCTGTCGATTTGATACAAACCTAGACATATCTGGGAAGAGGGAATTTTAATTGACAAAATAAGATTGCCCTACAGGCAAATCTGCGGGCATTTTCTTGATTGATGATTTGTGTGGGAGGGGAGGGCCCAGCCCATTGTGGGTGGCTCTACCTCTGAGCAAGAGCTCCTGGGGTATGTAAGAAAATGAATGGAGCAACAGGGATTAACCAGCTAGGAAGCCACACTCCTTCCTGGTCTCTGCTTCCGTTCCTACCTCCAGGTCTCTGAGTTCCTGCCCTGGCTTCCTTGCAAGCTGTAAGATGAAATAAACTTTCCTCTCCAAGTTAGTTTTGGTCTTGGTGTTTTATTACATCAAAAGAAATCCCATCTAAGACAGTTGGTAAGGAATACTTGCCCCATCTTTTGTAAATGAGATCTTAAGTGAATCTTAAGTGAATAGCTCCTGGCTGTGATTGGGCAGGTTGGAGGCTGATCTGAAAACACTCTAAGTCACAAGGTCAAAGGAATCCCTGTTGACAGGTCACAGGGAGTTGAGAAATGCACTTTGACTATAAGCGAAGTTCATGAAACTGTGAGATTCTCAGAGCTGCAGGTTAACAGCTGGGACATGGGAAGGGTAAACTGGAAGCTCACATTCGTTTAGGTCTAAGCTTGGTTCATCGCTATGTGAACAGTATTATTTGAAGTGTCTGTACAAAACCCTGTCTCTCTATAAACAATCTTCACACTGATTTGATTGTGTTGGGAGGCCTGGATCACCTGACTGCCATTTCCTGAGAGTCCAGACCAGGGCTTCCTTTCCCTTTGCTTGCTCCACTAATTTCCCTGTCTTTATATCCTGCCTCAATTTCCCCTTTAGTACCCTTTTATCTGAGGCTTTTCTCCCTTGATTGTAAGAACTGTATATGAGCCGGGCGGTGGTGGCGGGCGCCTTTAATCCCAGCTCTTGGGAGGCAGAGGCAGACGGATCTCTGTGAGTTTGAGGGCAGCCTGGTCTACAAAGCTAGTTCCAGGTCAGCCAGGGCTACACAGAGAAACCCTGTCTTGAAAAACTAAACCAAACAAACAAAAGAACTGTATATGAAGCCTCTTCGCTGCTGAGCAGGGATGCAGGCTCTGTCCACCCAGGGACTCAAAAATCTTGATCATGTTGATGGAATAGAACCTCATGAAGGTTGTGAATCTGGGGGGAGGCTGTTCTTATTCAGGATGTCAAAGTATGCTGTGCCTGGGCCTAAGATCAGTTTGGATGTGTAAATCACAGAGGACCGAGAACGTATTGCCCAAGTTGTTAGGAATGTATACAGAGTCTTCTAATAATGGTACAAGCTGTCTTAAGTACTTCTGTTAGTATTTCAAGGGCTTTCTGGATTGAGACCCTTGATTTGTGAAAATAAATATTAATGCTTATATCATAACAGTATGGCTAAGACAACAAAAATTTCAAGGCGTAATCTAGCATCAGAACAAATGAAAAGAAAACTACAGTGAAGTTGTAATCATTGCGTCTGATTATAGCCACAATGAACAATTTAACCACTGCGAGGTCATAAATGTGGATAGAGTTATAGCTGGACTTGACTTTGTACTTGAGATCTTTTCTTGTTTTAGACTTTGCAGCCTTACCATGTTTTGCTGGTAACTGGCATTGCCCTTAGGTGGTTCTTGAGGCTCTGGAGACTCAGAGGGGACAGACTTCGTTCTGGAATAAGGCTACATTAAGTTGATTTCTTCCGGTCTGGGGAGAGCAGGCCACAGTGTACCCTTAAGGTGTCAGCAGATACATATATTCTTGGCATGGAGGCTTCTGAGTAAAATCTAATTGTGCTCTCCGCAGAGGCTGAAGCAAGTGTGGGTGCTATAGTAGAGACTGAGCAGCAAGCTCATGTGAGGTTTGGGGGGGCTGCAGATTTTAGTCCTCCCCAAGTTATTAGAGGAATTGCTAAAGTTCTCAGGTAACATGGATCATGAATGCCTCCTTTGGTCTCCCAGAGGCAATGGGATCTTGTGTTCTCTGGAGTCCCCTTGCCATTTTCAGATCGCCTGCATCCTTGGGTGGCCCACGCCCTCGCTGCTTCTGGATTAAATGATTATAACTAATTCTTGCAGAGATATCAGAGCCATTTCCTCATCTTCAGCAATGTGTTTGCCAGTGTCCCATAACTTAGGAGAGATTCCAGATGTAACAACTTATCCTTAGGCCATGTCTAGTGCAATTCCCAAGCTGGTGCTGATAGTAACAATGCCTTTTAGATTGAAGAAAAGTACTTCTAACCAAGGTAAGAAGTTACTGAAAGACAAATGTCTAGACTTTCCTAAGAAGAAATTCATGTAATTAAACCATGCAAACACATTGCAACATTTAACAAACAGGTAAATTTTCCCAGTGTCCCACTGGGAGCGTGGGTGCCAGGAATTGGCACCAGGGGTCCTGACACCTTAAATACAATTGAATTAAATGAGTATTTTCTGTAACCTTGAGGGAATGTTGACGTCATTGGAAAAGATCTTCACTGTGTGCTCCTGAAGCTTGGCTTCCTTAACTCTAGACATTTGCCACAAAACATGGGGCAGAAGAGACAGGGAATCTTGAGATGTGAGCGGGAACAGTAAGTGGTTTGGACCATTAGAGACTGCAAAAACCCCCGGAGCATCTATTGGCTGGTTCCTCTAACAGCCTGTTGAAGCACATTGACAAACATGGTTGTCTCATTCAGAAGGGAACACTCTGGAGACCAGATACCACAACAATGGGCCAGTGTGTTACCACCTGCAGCAAGCCACAGTAGGCGAGGGAGTGGCCACCCTTGAGGAACAGGTGTAGTGACCATGTACGGATAGCCTTGTCAATAGAACCAATGAGGAAGAAGCTGCCACCGCGGCTTGCCAGTTGCTTTCCTGTTGACTAGATATGAACTTAAAATAGTTTCTTCCATGCACAATGCACATTTTTGTAATGTTCTCCAACACTTTGGGACAGGAATTGAGGAAGCCAGCTCAGCAGTGAAAAGCCGGCTTATGAATTCTATAAACAGTCCATCTAAATCCCAGAGTTCTAGCTATGGAATCAAAGAGCACTGGCTCACCAAGCACTAATTACAAATGGAGACAAGTGTCATGATAAATGCGACAAAAGCGATGGACGCAAAGGTCCCAGAAAAAGGGAGGCACGGAAGGAGAAGCCTGTGCAATGGTGGTGGTCAGTAAGGGGGCCTTCCACAGTACGGGCAGCATCTGGAGGGAGCGGGACCTTTGTTTACCCTGTGCCCATGCTCTGGTCACAGGTCCATTCAGAAGATGCCAGTGCAGTTGAGAAATATGCAGTTTGTTGAGTTCTTGGCCTTTTCACTTTCTTTTTTAACAGGAAGACTGCTTATCCTGTGCACAATCCACCCAGGACGGGGAAAGGATGGCACAATCGCCAGCGAGGGAGGAGAGCAACAGAGGCGCAGCGGACAAGCTGGGGAGGTACAGCTGCCTGCACATTCCCTTAGTTAAAACAAGCACCATGGTGGTATGAGATGGTCTCTGTAACATTAAACTGATAAGAAGAAACTCGTTTGTAAGTGTTGGTAGTTCCTGAAAACCACGCCAATAAAGCATAGGCTAATGATAGCAGCCATTATTTGAGTGGGAAAGACAAGACAACCAAATACAGTAACTTAGGCTCCCTTTAAAGCTGCCTGATATTTGCCATTTGCATGCAGCCTGACTGGTCTTATGAGCTCAGTCCAGTGTAAAGGGATCCCCAAGAGTTGCTTTACTTTCTCCCTCTGGTGTGTATATGTGGGGAGAAAACCCTTTAACTGGATAAAAGTCATCGGTGTGTGGTAAAGGAAAGAGTTAGTTTAGTTTCCAGCCTTCCCATTTGCTGGGAGTGTGACTTGGGACGGTTTATAACTGTTTCCCGTTGTGAGGTGTGTGGCGCGGGCTTGCAGGTGGCGCTAAAAGCCACTGCTTCCGTGAGTGCTGACTCCCAGATTACCGTTGCCAGTCACTTTACTGCTCTGTTATTGTTGCTCGTGTTTTTTCTGCAGAAATCTTTTACTTCTTTGACCTTTACCTGACCTCCAGCACAACTCGTCCCACAGAACTTTCCATTGCAGCAGTGGCCTGCATCCTCCCCACACCCGTGACCCGTGTGGAGAACTTAAAAGTACTATGGCTGTTCTAGTCAACTTAGACACACACAGACAAACACCAACACATGCACACAGGCACGCGCACAAATCCACAGCGATCACTTGTAGAATAGCTTTAGCAGAGGTACTATCCATGGAAAGCCCTCTGATTAATATAAAGTAGGTTGTGATACACGGTGAGCTAAGAGGCTTTCTCTTTTATCTGTCTCTGTTTATAGCTTTGAAGATAATTTGTAAGAATGAATACTTAACAATAAAGCTCCCAAGTTATTCATTTTGTTCCTATATGTGAATTTTCAATTCTACTGGGACAGCTAAGATCCCAAATATAACCAAAATATACGACCACACGAACAGACTAAAAGACAAAAACCACATCCATGTTCATACTGTTAGATGCAGAAAAGGTTTTTGACAAGATCTAATGTCCCTTCATAATAAAAGTCCTGGAGAGACTAGAGATACAGTGGGCATGTCTCAACATAATAAGGCAATTCAAGGCAATCCCACAATCAACATAAACTTAAATGGAGAGAAACTCGAAGTGTTTCCACTAAAATTAGGAACAAAACAAGGTTCTCCCCTCCTCCATACTCATTCAGTCTGGTGTTTGAAGTCTTTGCTAGAGCAGTAAGACAACTAGCTGATGGAGATCAAGGAGCTGCAGATTGGAAAGGAAGAAGTTAAAGTATCTTTATTTACAGGTAATATGGCTTTATACGTAAAGGAACCTAGAAAATTCACCAGGACATTTCTACAGCTGATAAACACTTTCACTAAAGTGGCTGGATATAAAATTAGCACGCAGAAAAATCAGTAGCCTTCTGTTTTAGGATTTCCGTTGCTTCAATGAAATGCCATGACCATAAAGCAAGTTGGGGAGAAAAGGGTTTATTTGGCTTACACTTCCACATTGTTGTTCATCACTGAAGGAAGCCAGGACAGGAACTCAAGCAGGGCAGGATCCTGGAGGCAGGAGCTGATGCAGAGGCCATGGAGGGATGCTGCTTCCTGGCTTGCTCCTAATGGCTTTCTCAGCCTGCTTTCTTATAGAACCCAGGACCACCTCCTCATGGATGGCACCACCCACCATGGGCTGGACCCTCCCCCATCAGTCACTAATCAAGAAAATGCTTTACGCTGATCTTATGGAGGCATTTTTCTCAATTAAGGCTCCTTCCTTTCAGATAACTTTAGTCTGTGTGCCAGGTTGACAGCAGGCTGGCTGGCTTGCCTTCCTATATACAAATGATAAATGGACTGAGAAAGAAATTGGAAACAGACCTTTAATAATAGCCTCAAAAATATCTTGGGGCAATTCTAACCATGTAAGTGAAAGACTTGTATAATAAAAACTTAAAGACATTGAAGAAATTAAAGAAGACACCAGAAGATCAAAAATATCTCCATGCTCATGGATCAGTAAAATTATTATAATGAAATGGCCATCCTACCAAAAACTATCTATAGATTCAACACAATCCTCATCAAAATTGCAACACAGTTCTTCACAGAAACTGAAAAACTAATTTTAAGATTCATATGAAAATACTCACACATACAATAGCAGGGCTGCTAAAACAATCCCGAATAATAAAAGAACTGCTGGAGGTCTCACCTCCTCAGATTTCAAGTTGCATTACAGACGTATAGCAATAAAAATAGCATGGTGTTTGCATTAAAACAGATATATTGATTAATGGAATTGAATCAAGGAACCAGTTATAAGTCCACTCACCTGAGTTTCGACAAAAAAAAAAAAAGCCAAAAATATGCACTGGGGGAAAGAGAGCATCTTCAACAAATGGTGCTGGTCTAACTGTAGAAGGAGTTGCTGGCAGGCCTGCTTTTCGTCCTACCCAGCTACCGCACGGCTAGCTTAGCCCCGGAAATAATTACATGGAAACTGTATTCTTTTAAGCACTGCCTGGCCCGTTAGCTCTAGCCTCTTATTGGCTAATTCTCACATCTTGCTTTTACCCATATTTAGTAATCTGTGTAGCACCACAAGGTGGTGGCTTACCAGGAAAGATCTTAACCTGCGTCTGTCTCAGAGAGAAGAGGCATGGTATCTGACTCACTTCCCTTCTTCCCAGCATTCTGTTCTGTCAACTCTGCCTATCTAAGCTGCTGTCCTATCAAAGACCAAGGCAGTCTCTTTATTTGACCAATGAAAGTAACACATAGACAGAAGACCCACCTACAACAGAACTGAATAGCACAAAATTCCAAATGGATCAAGGACCTCAACATAGGCCAGACACATGAATCTGGTAGGAAAGAAAGTTAAACAGCCTTTAACTTGTGGGCACAGGAAAAGACTTCCTGAACAGAACACTGGTAGCAGAGGCACTAAGACCTACAATAAATACCCAGGACCTCATGAAACTGAAAGCTTACGTATGGCAAA